>NC_045957.1:136652402-137003481 GCF_010909765.2 Amblyraja radiata | reverse complement strand
TAAAAATACAGTACCTACATTCTACACATTGCAGGGATTAACCAACATATAATTTAAAACTGAATATGGGCCCCACTCCCTACCCGATGGGACATTAAGTTTTTACCACCTGCACCTTTACTATTTTTATGCAAGAATGCCAACTTCAATGCCATTTCAACATAGCCTCAGGAAAACATTTCCCGTATTGAGGTAAGTTAGCTATTTAATATCGCTTGCCTAAGTCTCTCTGGGATCTCCTCAGTTTTATAATAGCCACATGAACAATTTCTAATCCTGAAATAATAACAATGATAAAAACTTGAAATGAGACAGTTACAATTTGATTATTTACTTCACAACACGAGGTGCTACCACGCAGCTAACAGAGCATACATCTCATTTTCTTTACAAGCTACCGGTAAATAGATTTTACATTGTCCTGAATTTTTCTTTACGCTGAGGGAAAAAAAGCAGCTTTGTGGTATTATTTTCCTTTTCATCCATAAAAGGATGTGGTAGAAAAATACCAAGACACAAAGCACAGCAGCCTACAAGACACACCAGGCATTAAAACATTCTGAGAAAGCTATGAAGCGGAACCAGAAGTATTTAGAGCCAACAATTTGGCAGGCCAAAATGTTCAACTTGAAGTAAATTATTTCCTGCAGTAAAGGCAGTGAGACAAGGCCCTTTCAGAACTGTGCACTAATTGTGAAAAACACATGTGAGAGAAAAAAAGTAAAATAATACGACATGTGTAGGAACTATATTCACGTGATTATTTGGCAATAATAGTAAAAAGAATGTTTTATTATTAGTAATGGGGATCATGACAGAAGCCTCCCCGTGGCGATGCCTGGAAGCGACGACGCGATGCGTTGGGCGACAATTCTGTCAACATGTCGGACGACGACAGAGGCCAACAGCGAGCTACATCGTTTGACACACGAGCGAAGCGAATTATTAGTAATTACCTATCTTAATAAAGGAATAACAATCAACATAAATTCAACAATCAAATGTTGCACTTCCCTTATCTGTGACCAACATCAACACAATTAATGCAATGGATGTATCAAAAACAAGATAATTTTTGAGATAATTAAAGAGTGACTTAATTATAAGAGTATTATTTAAAGCAAGATTTAGAAACACTACTTGTACAATTACATTGCCTGAACTCATGATTGCCAAAGTGATACTCTTTGCATCCTGTGAGAAATCAAATCATGCCTCATCAATCTGGAGAAGAGTACTGACCCGAAACGTCACCCAAAGATGATGCCTGACCCTCTAGGTTAGGTGGCGTCTTAGTGTTTTGCTCAATATTCGAGTACCTGCAGCTCTCTGTATCGCCATGCTGTTACAATAACGGGCTTAAAGTTTGCTGCAATGTTTGTTGTGGGGACGAGGATTATGGTACTGCAGTTAAGTTATTGGACCAGGGATCCAGAGACCAGGATGAATGTGGGAATTTTGTTTTAGAAGCCATTGGTAATGACAACAACAAAAAAAGGATTATTGTAAAATCCCCTCAATTTCACCAATGTCTTTCAGGAAGGAAATTCACCATGGGCATGGCCTATATGTGCATTTGGATCAGTGTGGTTGACTTTTACATGCTCTTTGAAATGGCCAAATAAATCAGTTTCTTCAAGGGGCAATTGAGAATGGGCAATAATTGTTAGTCTCTCCAGTGATCCTAAAAATGAATTATTTTTGTAAGATCTGATCAAGTTCAAGTTCAAGTGAGTTTATTGTCACGTGTCCCTGTATAGGACAATGAAATTCTTGCTTTGCTTCAGCACACAGAACATAGTTATCATTTACTACAAAACAGATAAGTGTGTCCATATACCATAATATAAATATATACACACATGAATAAATAAACTGATGAAGTGCAAATAACAGAAAATGGGTTATTAATAATCAGAGTTTTGTCCGAGCCAGGTTTAATAGCCTGATGGCTGTGGGGAAGTAGCTATTCCTGAACCTGGTTGTTGCAGTCTTCAGGCTCCTGTACCTTCTACCTGAAGGTAGCAGGGAGATGAGTGTGTGGCCAGGATGGTGTGGGTCTTTGATGATACTGCCAGCCTTTTTGAGGCAGCGACTGCGATAAATCCCCTCGATGGAAGGAAGGTCAGAGCCGATGATGGGCTGGGCAGTGTTTACTACTTTTTGTAGTCTTTTCCTCTCCAGGGCGCTCAAATTGCCGAACCAAGCCATGATGCAACCGGTCAGCATGCTCTCTACTGTGCACCTGTAGAAGTTAGAGAGAGTCTTTCTTGACAAACCGACTCTCCGTAATCTTCTCAGGAAGTAGAGGCGCTGATGAGCTTTCTTGATAATTGCATTAGTGTTCTCGGACCAGGAAAGATCTTCAGAGATGTGCACGCCCAGGAATTTGAAGCTCTTGACCCTTTCAACCATTTTGATATAAATGGAGCTGTGGGTCCCCCTCCTACTCCTTCCAAAGTCCACAATCAGTTCCTTGGTTTTGCTGGTGTTGAGGGACAGGTTATTGCGCTGGCACCATATGGACAGTTGCTCGATCTCTCTTCTATACTCTGACTCATCCCCATCAGTGATACGTCCCACAACAGTGGTGTCGTCAGCGAACTTGATGATGGAGTTCGCACTGTGACTGGCTACGCAGTCATGTGTATAGAGTGAGTCAGAGAAAATGATAACCTTTGTAGGTAATAGCAACATTCTGTACTCTACGAAAGGTGGAATATAAATACATTTATATTTTATTCCTTATGAAAGGACCAGCACTTATGTTCTACGTTCCATGAGCTTTTGCAGCCAGTTAAGCAGTTTTTTTTTAATATAGGTACCATTATAACTTTTAAATACAGCAATCAATTTGTGCACAAATTCCTATGAACAGCAATTAGATAAGCTGCGTTTTTTAACAGATAAATGTTAGATGGGACACAGAGGATTTACCTCAGGAATGTTATAAAATGTTAGTCTACAATTTGTTTTGTTCTCTTTATTAGCCTAGCACAGTCAGACACAGCAATAACACTACAAATTGTATTGTAGCTGTTGCCTTGTGCTGTAAGCCTGCAGACATTTTATTTATTTGTTACATCTATCGAGCATTTTTGGTATGCTTCAAAATGTAAACTTTTGGTAAGCAGGAGTGGCAGAGTGGCGTAGCGGTAGAGTTGCTGCCTTACAGCACCAAAGACGTACAGGTTTGTAGGTTAAATGGCTTCAGTAAAATTCTAAACTGTCCCTAATGTGTAGGAAAGTGCTAGTGTATGGGGTGATTGCTGGTCGGTGCCGACCCAGTAGGTCGAAGGGAATGTTTCCACACTGTATCTTTAAAGTCTAAAGTAAACTGCTGAAAGCTTTAGTGAAGTACCTCTAAAGAAACAGATTGTTCATATATTGTATTTAAATAATTTAATAACAAATATTGTTGAAATAAACTGCCCTGAATGGGGTTTCAATTGATAAATTTGACTCTCCTGGGCCTCACTTAACCTGTTGGATCTCAGTAAACCAGCTTTTGGGCTGTCTGAGTGTGATGGCAGCGCCACAGGAAATCTAAATCAATAAGTTCCCTCCCTCCCTCCCTTGATTTACATATCTTCGATTTGGACAGTTAGACCGAACAAACTAAACACCTCAGATCAAAACATTGCCTGTCTAACTGCTAATTCTCCAGAAGAACCTACTTGAGGAATTGTCACCTGGATTCTTATTGAATCATTGGTGAAATGGTGGGGCAATGCTTCTGTGATTCCCCCTAGAAACTGATCGCATTTTCATTCAGGTGAGGTACAGGATATGTCAAATTTATGTTTGGAATCATATCGATGATCAGTTTTCTCAGAAGGATAGGAAACTGGATCTTGTTGCAGTTTAAAGGATCAACTATACAGAATGCCATGCAGAGGTGATGAGGATGGGAAAGACAGAAAACAAATGAAGCAGCAAAAAAAAGATTGAATCCCCAGTGGCAGTACTGGTCATCTCTACCTTTATCGCCGGTAATAAGTCATCACTAGCCCTAACATAGGTCACACTGATAAAATGGTATTTATTTTCCATCTTATGATAGTATTGCTTCTTTACTCTTACTTGATGAATTATTTTACTGGAACTGTAGGTGTCTATGTTGCAATGATTCCCATTCAGCAATAATTAAGGAATAACATTCAAACAGCAATTCCATGATTTTTTTTTTCCTTTCCAAAAGGTCCCGTTGGTGTGTTTTGAAGTAATCTTGGTGAATAGCTGCCTTCTATTTTCAAACTTTTACATGGACAACACCGATTTGAAGAATGAACTCAAATCCAGTAGCAAAAACAAAAATGTACAAAATTTCTCTGCCAATCATTATGTTGAGCTTCAATCCTGGAGTACCAATTTGATTGCACACAGCATCTCTGGATAACAATGGTTGGGATATTATTTCAAACTGTAGTTGTTTGGGGAGGGGGGAGGGGGAGAGAAAGCAAGAAGAAAGGAGATGCAGGACAAAGTCTAGCAAGTGACAGATGGAGATGGGTGGGGGGGGTGTTGTATGATAGGCCTATCCATCTTCTCCAGAGATGCTGCCTGACCGGGTGAGTTACTCCATAAAAATACTTTGAGTCTTTTAATGTAAAATAGCTTCTGCAGATCCTTGTTTTGAAGTACTGTAAATTCTACCAAAACTATTGCAAGTACACCAATATTTTTTAATCTCAGTGGGTTTAAGAATAAAATGGTGGCTGATGAAGGTAACAAGGCTCATCTTGTTATAATCTGCACAGGTAATCACAAAGAGAATCAGTACAGCTACAAAAGCTAAATTAAAATGTTATACTTGGCAATCCGTTGCAACCACAGTGGATTGACAAAACAGAAGGGACTTTGTGTCCCTCACAAATGAGTTGAGTTCATAGGCCATTGGGAACAGTAACCTTAGTAATAACCAAGATGGCAAAGGAATAAAATGATACTTTTGAGAATTGCGTAATAATTCCAAAAGTAGGCAAAACATCAACAGAATCAAAAAATGTTTGAGCTATTTTCGGATGGCAAACATTTCACAAGAGTTTTCAAATATATTTGGCATTATGTAAGGAATTCAGCAATCAATGCAACACAACAAATTGCATCAACATAAGTACCGGCAATAATGTGATCACGGACAGGGTTAGATGTTTTAGCCCAAGTCATAAATGTCTGTTGGTTTCCTGTGCAGGATCACTGTGCAAAATATATATTTTTGCATATTGGCATTGAGAGTTGAAAACCAACACAACTGTGATTCTCATTGCCGTGTTATTTACCTTTAAAGATGAAAATTTATTTTGTAAAGTCAATTTTAAAAGGAAATATGCAATATGTAGTCAAGAGAACAGCAGTCATTAACATAAAGTTAGTTTCATGATGATCATGTCTTCATCATCCTGCTGTTCAAAAATTATTGGTGCCCAATCTTGAGTTAAAACTTGGACAGGTTGGGTGAGTGGGAAGATGCATGGCAGATGCAGTTTAATGTGGATTCATGTGAGTTTATCCACTTTGGTGGCAAGAATAGGAAGGCAGATTATTACCTGAATGGTGTCAAGTCCGGAAAAGGGGAAGTACAACGAGATCTGGGGGTCCTTGTTCATCAGTCACTGAAAGTAAGCATGCAAGTACAGCGGCAGTGGAGAAAGCGAATGGCATGAAGGCCTTCATAACAAGAGGAGGAGTATAGGAGCAAAGAGGTCCTTCTGCAGTTGTACAGAGCCCTAGTGAGACCAAACCTGGAGTATTGTGTGCAGTTTTGGTGTCCAAATTTGAGGAAGGACATTCTTGCTATTGAGTGAGTGCAGCGTAGGTTCACAAGATTAATTCCTGTGATGGCGGGACTGAGAGAATGGAGCGACTGGGCTTGTATACACTGGAATTTAGAAGGATGAGAGGCAAACTTATTGAAATGTATTAGATTATTAAAGGATTGGACACGCGAGAGGCAGGAAACATGGTCCCGATTTTGGGGAGTCCAGAACCAGGGGCCACAATTTAAGAATAAGGGGTAGGCCATTTAGAACGGAGATGAGGAAAAACCTTTTCACCCAGAGAGTTATGAATCTTTGGAATTATCTGCCTCAGAAGGCAGTGGATGCCAATTCTCTGGATGCTTTCAAGAGAGAGTTAGATAGAGCTCTTAAACATAGTGGAGTCAAGGGATATGGGGAGAAGGCAGGAACGAGGTGCTGATTGTAGATGATCAGCCATGATCACAGTGAATGGCTGTGCTGTCTTGAAGGGCTGAATGGCCTACTCCTGCACCTATTGTCTATCTGCATCTATATCTACATATCTAAAACTCTGATCGTATGCTCTTCCAGTTTACGCGATTTTTCTATTTGCGCAAAAATGGTACGCAATAGCGCTACGATTTTTTTTGTCAGCTCACTCGCCGTTCTCCTGTGCTGCGAGTGCAAAAAGTTATGTTCTGATCGGTAGTATATTGTAAAAGTCAGTGAGGTCTAAAAATCGTAAAAACAGCGCGGGCGTAGATCGATCTCCTCTCCTGCCAGTCAGCGTCAAGTGGATTAATCTCTTCTCCTGTCACTCCCCAGGACGGTCCGCCCCTTCCTGCGCCATCGCGTCTTTACTGGAGCTGAGGGACGCTGTAAGTGGCCAGCAGAGGTCTCCAACTGGACACAATTTTCTGAGGGACCGGAAGCGGCCCGGCCTCAGAGATGTCGCCAAACGGAATGCGGAGAGTCTGATCCCGGCGGAGAGCATCCAGCACCCGCTATGAGTCCCAAACGCACCACCATCGCAACACCCTGTAGCTCTAGCCCCTTCCCCTCTGGTCTCCCTCGCTGGCTCCCGCCCCTCTCCCCCATGGCTCTTCCCCCATCGTTTCTCCGAGCTCCCCCCTCCCGCCCACACGCTGGAGCGACCAGAGCTGCTGGTGCTTCTGGGCCGATCCAAGGCCTGGCTCTAATGGCGCCAACGGCTGATGCTCCTCCGGGGCATGCGAGAAGGGAGAGGAGCGGCAACCTCGAGATATTGGGGAGGGAGAGTGGGGGAGGAGAGGGGATAGAGGGAGAGGGGGGGGAGTAGGGAAGGGAGAGGAGTTTTGGAGGGAGGGAGTGGCTGAGGGTAGGGGAAAGGAGAGGTGAGGGAGGGATTGGGGGAAGGGAGGAGGAGAGGGAATAGAAGAGGGAGGTGGGGAGGGAAAGTCGGGGAGGAAGGGGAATAGAGGGAGTGGAGGGGGGATTAGAGGAGAGGGAAGTGCAGGAGGTAGAGAGTGGGGAATAGAGGAAGAGGAGGGCAGTGGGGGAGGTGAGGAGGGATATGGGGAGGTGAGGAGTGCGGGAGGTGGGAGATAGAGGGTAGGAGGGGATAAGGATGGGAGAGGAGTTATGGAGGGAGGGAGGGTGTAACTGAGGGTAGGGGAAAGGAGAGGGAGAGAGAGGTGAGGGAGGGATTAGGGAGGGGAGGAGGAGGAGAGGTGAAAGAAGAGGGAGGGTAAAGAGGAGGAGGAGAGAGTGCTAGGGATGAGGGGAAATGAGCTGTGCCTGTGCAGTTGGGGCTATGGGTGGAGTGATGGAATATTGCATTGGGGGACCAAGTCTCCTGTGTGACAGGTCCCACTTAGTCTAGTTGTCTATTAAAAGGCAGAATAACGATTTTCCCTTCACCTTTAGTGATGAACAAATCTTTGAAGACATCTTGCTCACCCCATACATTGACTAACCACATGCCTCTTGCACACATGGTTGGAAGAAGAGTCACTCATCCTTTTCCTGCAGAGTTGCTGCCTGGCCCGCTGAGTTACTCCAGCACTTAGTGCCTATTGTAGATATTTAAAAACTGGCATTGAATGCGGAATCTGAGCTCAGATGAACCACCAAACAAAACCAGAAAACATGAGGCAGTTCTTGGGTAGGAGATGGAAAAATCACTCATGAATGCACACTGATGTTGCCTAAGTCCACATGTACATTAACGATGTAATTACCTTAGATGGAGACACAAGAAACTGCAGCTGCTGGAATCTGGAGCAAAAAACAAATTGCTGGAGAAACTCAGCAAGTCTGGCAGCATCTGGGGAGAGAATGGTCAGACAATGTTTTGGGTCAAGACTCTGTTCTTCAGACTGGAAACATTGCTTGTCCATTCCCTACCCATTACTGCCTGACTCCCTAAATTCCTCCAGTTACCTTAGATGGACACGGACTATTGCACCGACCTCTATTCGTTCCCGCTATTTGACCTGCCATGCACATGGTCTGCCCATTTACCCAATCATGCTACTATCCAGAGGTAGTGCCAAATAATGCACTGAAGTCTGAGAACAACCAGAGGCTGAAATTCAGGACCAAGTCTTTCAGCATCTGATGCACAAACTCCTGCAGATTTTAGCACGCTTTAAGAATGAATGACCAGTCAATGAATGAAGGAACATCAATCAATAACTGACTAATTCACAATCCTCACAATTGATTCCTTTAAGTAAATGCTGATGTGTTATGTCCTTCTAGCTACTAAATAATGTTACATCTGTGAATCTTCACTGAACAATAAACATGATTAGAGAAGGGCATCAGCTAGAACATGGAGCTCAATTTGTGTAGAAGTTGACTGAAGTCAGAATCTATTTAATTCCCAAATGTCTGGCATATACTAATTGTGCAATATGTAATACCCTTACGAACACAGTGGCCACTCAGGATAACAACAGCAGAAACATATCAGTCACAATATTGGGACCAATCCACTGCCCTTCCTCTTCTTCTTAAGCATTCCCTTGGGACTGAGTGTGACTTGCTCCTTCCCCAGGTTTGTGGGCTCTACGGTGGCTAATGAGGCTAATGTGAGAGCAACAGAGCCTTCTGCATGTATATGGCCTCTTGTCAGCCACAGCCATATTGGTCTGAATATGTTGCTGTGGGATGGAGCGAAGGGAACTCACGTCAAGGAGAGACTCAAGGTTGAGTAGTTCTTCAAAGCGGGCTTTGACTGCCTCTCTTCTCCTATGACACATATCAGGCGGTAGTCAGTCCATTCGTCCTCGGTACTTGGCGTGGATGATGTTTATTTGGTTCATTACTCAGTAGATGATATAATCTAACAATTGCCATAGCTTGGTTGAAAGGTGTTGCCGTCACATCGTGGTAATCTCTCTGTATTTTTGCAGCTATATTCTTCACAATTCATAATGAATACCATTTCACTTCTTCCTACAATTGAATTTACATTAAATTTGTAACGGGAATTCGAGCACTACCATTTTACCGCGACCATTCGGTAACACTCACTTTTACCTTCAACCAGATCTTTTTGTTCAGATAATAATCTTTACAACTAGAGCTGAAAAAGTGCAAAAGATTATAACCAAAGCTATCAGGAGGCTTCCTTAATCATGGCATTGATAATAAGGACTTTTGCCAGCTACTTTAATTCACCTAAACTGCTATAAAACTCAGGCATTTTGACACTTTGGAAAATGATTATAGTTGTCCATCTTTGTCATTTATTTCACATGGGAAAAGTAAAGATGACGTTGCCTATGTAAAAGTAGTATCTGTAACGTGCGGTTGTTTGCCATTTATTATGAAGCTGAAGATTCAGCCTTTCAAAGAAGAGAAAATAAAGCCAAATTTTCCCGGCATGATTAGGTCTGGTTTTGTAAATGTTCGTGAGATAGCAGTGGACATAATCTCTGAACTAGGGTCCCATCTGGTATTGCTATCCCCTTTTGAATTCAATTCTGTTATCCAAATCTTGGAAAACAATTGTAACCATGCTTCAGGAACTTCTAATCTAAATGATTGGTTACAAGAAATCACAGATGCAAAATAAGATGCTGTATGAATAAACTACACACTAAAACAAAATGTTATATTGGTTCAATGGTTCTCTATTGTCACGTGTGCACAGCACAGTATAATTCTTTTGCACAACCCACAAATGCACAGTTGCCATATTTTGACTCCGTTTACAAAGAAAAAGTGAAACGTCCAAAGTCCCATCCATATGTTGGAAGTGCTGGAGCACCTCTGATCCAGGTGAGCCCAGGTAAGCCCCAGGCTGCTGCAGGCTCTCGACCCGGCGTCCTTTCCTCGCCCGACCGCCTCTGTATCCCAGGGGGGTGTCTCCTACAGCCGGCCATGAACTCGCTGGAGGCAATACCCAGGTTCCTCTCCTGCTGGCCCACTCCTCGCGTCCGTCGTCGCCAGCGTCTCCCTCCTCGACGTTCCGGTCTTTGGGGCTTCTCCTTGCAGTCAGCGGCCCGCCGCCGCACATGGCCGTGGGTGGCCTGCCAGGTCTTTGTTCTCGTCGGCCACTGGGTCCGACCTTGTTCTTGGTGGCCACCACATCTTCATTCTTGTCAGCCTCCGATTCTTTCCTTGCTCTCGCCGGGTCTGTCCTTGCTCTCAGATCTCAGATCTGGGTAGATCTGATTGCATTCTAATGGTCTGTTGGTAATTAATCACCATCCATACCCTTTGTTTTCCTTATTTCTTCATGCCATTTTAAACAAAATAATTTAAAAGGCTGAGATAAAAGCAAATGATTATCTACTATTTAGGGTAAATTCTAAACCCAATCCAAAAACAACTATATGAGATGAATATCAGAGGAACATAGTATTAAATTTACAGATATCATATTGTGAAATAGTTAAACGCTAGGTTAACATTTATCATATATATAGATCAATGTTTCATGATAGATCGCGAAATTTCCATGGTTCACGGTTGTGTTCCATGTGAACACAACCGTGCTCATTGGAAAAGTCTTTGTCAGATTCACTTTGAGCTGTTAAATATTCTCAGTTAAAGTCTAGTAGGGATAGTTGCTATTTTTAATATGCCCAAGTTAGGGAGGGTAATTTGGGTAGGATTCCTTCTCCAAAATATTATCCACTGAATCCTCAGAAAGTGTTTGACACTGACAAGTAAGGGAAGAATATCAATGCCAATATTAGTAGCTTGTAGCATGGTGGCAATTCTTTACTGATAGAAACTGCTATCATTGGCACAGACATTAAACTTCTCATTGGTATGCAAAAAAATTCTATGACAACCTTCAGGCAAAAAGTAACAGTTTTCTTCACCAATATTTTCTCATTGTCCTTGTGGAAACCTAGGGGCATTTAATCTGTATTCTTTATCTACACGATAAAGTACACTGAAATTATGCTGATGTTTTGGAAGATGCAACATAAATATTAGTCCTCTTTCCTTTGACTTAAAATAATCAGGTTTACACATTTGGGCATTTAGACAAAGTAAAGACATATGGTCTTTCCACAAAGAACTACAGTGGCTTGCAAAAGTATTCATACCCCTTGAACTTTTCCACATTTTGTCACGTTACAACCACAAACGTAAATGTATTTTATTGGGATTTTATGTGATAGACCAACACAAAGTGGCGCATAATTGTGAAGTGGAAGGAAAATTATACATGGTTTTCAAATTTTTTTACAAATAAAAAACTGAAAAGTGTGGCGTGCAAAAGTATTCAGCCCCCCTGAGTCAATACTTTGTAGAACCACCTTTCGCTGCAATTACAGCTGCAAGTCTTTTGGGGGTATGTCTCTACCAGCTTTGCACATCTAGTGACTGAAATTTTTGCCCATTCTTCTTTGCAAAATAGCTCAAGCTCAGTCAGATTGGATGGAGTGCGTCTGTGAACAGCAATTTTCAAGTCTTGCCAGAGATTCTCAATTGGATTTAGGTCTGGACTTTGACTGGGCCATTCTAACACATGAATATGCTTTGATCTAAACCATTCCATTATAGCTCTGGCTGTATGTTTAGGGTCGTTGTCCTGCTGGAAGGTGAACCTCCACCCCAGTCTCAAGTCTTTTGCAGACTCTAACATGTTTTCTTCCAAGATTGCCCTGTATTGGCTCCATCCATCTTCCCATCAACTCTGACCAGCTTCCCTGTCCCTGCTGAAGAAAAGCATCCCCACAGCATGTTGCTGCCACCACCATGTTTCACAGTGAGGATGGTGTGTTCAGGGTGATGTGCAGTGTTAGTTTTCCGCCACACATAGCGTTTTGCATTTAGACCAAAAACTTCAATTTTGGTCTCATCTGACCAGAGCACCTTCCTCCACATGTTTGCTGTGTCCCCCACATGGCTTGTGGCAAACTACAAACGGGACTTCTTATGACTTTTTTTCAACAATGGCTTTCTTCTTGCCACTCTTCCATAAAGGCCCGATTTGTGGAGTGCACGACTAATAGTTGTCCTGTGGACAGATTCTCCCACCTGAGCTGTGGATCTCTGCAGTTCCTCCAGAGTTACCATGGGCCTCTTGGCTGCTTCTCTGATCAATGCTCTCCTTGCCCGGCCTGTCAGTTTAGGTGGATGGCCATGTCTTGGTAGGTTTGCAGTTGTGCCATACTCTTTCCATTTTCGGATGATGGATTGAACAGTGCTCCGTGAGATGTTCAAAGCTTCGGTTATTTTTTTATAACCTAACCCTGTTTTAAACTTCTCCACAACTTTATCCCTGACCTGTCTGGTGTGTTCCTTGGGCTTCATGCTGCTGTTTGTTCACTAATGTTCTCTAACAAACCTCTGAGGCCTTCACAGAACAGCTGTATTTATACTGAGATTAGATTACACACAAGTGGACTCTATTTACTAATTAGGTGACTTCTGAAGGCAATTGGTTGCACAGGATTTTATTTAGGGGTATCAGAGTAAAGGGGGCTGAATACTTTTGCACGCCACACTTTTCAGTTTTTTATTTGTAAAAAAATTTGAAAACCATGTATCATTTTCCTTCCACTTCACAATTATGCGCCACTTTGTGTTGGTCTATCACATAAAATCCCAATAAAATACATTTACGTTTGTGGTTGTAACGTGACAAAATGTGGAAAAGTTCAAGGGGTATGAATACTTTTGCAAGCCACTGTATGTTCTGGACAAATTCAAACAATTCAACAGAGAGAAATGGAGCAAGAAACAAGTTCTTAAAAAAAAATGCTATCGTCATAATTGCCCAGTAACTGTTACATTTGCTGTTAAGAATTCCAGGGTTTTGCTGTCTTTCAAAATGTGCATTTGCGTGGGGAACATAAGTGATGGTTTTCTAATTATTTCAAATTGTATATAATTTGGAATAAAAACAAACAAAACTAGCTCAACCATCACAAAAAAGCAGTCACGGCTGTGAACAAGTAAGAGGTGTTCAAAACACAACATATTCTCCCTCAGGTTAAAGGCTATTAACATTAGAAGAACTTCAAAACAGATAAAGTTCAAAGTTGACTTAGAGCCAACCTATACAAAAATAACTCGACACAATCCTCACGGAAAATTATTGACCTGAAACTCTGTTTCTGTCTCCATAGGTGCTGACTGATCTGTTGAATATTTCCAGAATTGTCCATTTCTATTTCAGTTGCCCAGAATATGTAGATTTTTTCTTTTCATTATAAAATGCCAGTTGTTGGAAATTCAAGGTGCAAAATAAAAATATAAAAGATATTGAAGGCTAGGAAATTTACAGCACTATCAAAGATGCAAACTAAAACTGAAATCTAGTATTGAAGTGCCCATGAATGATTATTGTAACAAGTATCAAAATGTTACCCAAGGGAACGATTTTGAGTTGGGGAGATTGATAAGTAATAACTCTGTTTTAGAACAATACAATACAATACAATACATTTATTTGTCATTTGGACCCTGTTGAGGTCCAAACGAAATGCCGTTTCTGCAGCCATACATACAAAACAAAAAAGACCCAAGACCCAACACAATTTACACAAACATCCTTCACAGTGCATCTTCTCCTCGCTGTGAAGGAAGGCAAAAAAAACATCTCTCCCCTGCACTCCCCTCTCCCCCCCATGTCAGAGTCAAAGACAGAGTCAAAGCCCCCGGCGGGCGATGTTAAATGTCCCGCAGCCATTAAAGCCACGCCGGGTGATGCAAGGCCACACACCGAGTCTTGGTGTTGGAGCCCCCGGCGGGCTCTTGGTGTTGGAGCCCCGGCGGGCGCTCACAAAGTCCCGCGGCCATTCCAAGCCGCGCGGGGCGGTGATGTAGGCCCCGCTCCAGGTAATCTTCAACCCCGCAACTCGGGCGGGAGAAGTCGCCGTTGCGGAAGCCCCAAAAAGCGGTCTCCCACCAGGGACCTGCGGGCTCCCGGTATTACTGTCCGCAGACCTGCGGTAGGAGCTTCCGAATCTCCGGGTGTCGGGTCACAGCAGCGCTCCACCACAGCTCCACCCGCTCCGGACTCGGCCAGCTCCGGTGATGGTGAGTAGATCCGCAGCTCCGCGACTGGAGCCCCAGGTCGTTCCTGTTGGAGGCCGCTCTACGTTGCAGCCCCAACGACAACGGAGACCCGACAAAGAAAAGGTCGGGTCTCCCGTGCAGGGGAAAGACCTTAAAGTTCCCCCCCCCCCCCACACACACATACCCCGACAAAAAAAACCCCAATAAAAACTACATAGAAACAAGACAGAAAACAATAAAAAGACAGAGGGACTGCAGAGGCCGCTGCTGACAAGTCGCGCCGCCCACCATTACAAAAACTCTTAAACATAGTGTAACATAATCATGCACTTAGCAACATGGATAGTTTGGGAATACATCAAGTTCTCACCAGTTCACTGATTTCGGAAGATTATATAGTGTAAAGCAATGCCCCCGGTGGAGGAGGAGGGAATGACTTGATGCCAAAATCCAGATTTCCACTTTCAGTTGTACAGACATTCATGCCAGAAGTTGTCAGATTTCCTCCATCATAATGGTGAGTGCAGTTAACTTCACAATTAGTTCTCACTTACATGCTAGGCTGATTAGGCAGAGGTAATGATGAAATATTTTGAATTTGTCCAGGATGAGAATAACCAAAACTAGTACAAAGACTTTTCTATTAATTCATTTACTCTGCTGCGAGAGTTCAAAAAGCAGGAACACTACGATACTTTAAACACACTGTAGTAAAATGTGTCTGGCATTGGCAGCTTTAACTCCTGCACCAACTACAGATAAGATCGGAGCAGACTTAATTTTTTTTAATTTAGACAGCCAAATTTAATTTAAAAAAGATTGCTCATATTTTGGTTGGCTTCTCGCACTGCCATTTGTTAGCGACCACAGCATTTAAACCAGACTCATTCAATCTTTATGTGCTAGATTTTTATGAGGCTTATGAAACAGCAACAATTTAAAAAAAAAATCTGTATTTTAATGAAAGCTAACGAAATAGGCCTTTGATAAACATATTAGAATTTAATGAAAGAGATATTTGCTCAGATTGTTTAATCATCCTCAACTTGTGAGGTAGAGAGCAAGTTGCCCAAAATTCCATAGACCCCTAGTTATGCCAAAGACTACGTGTAATGGGAAAGGTTCAACAAAGGAAAATTGTGACAAAGCTGCAAAATATAAGGCAATTTTAATTTTCTCTCCCCATCTCTAATTACAGACTGACCTTTCTAATAGAGTAAACGCTCTGTATAAATATATACCATTTGTTAAAATCAGAGTTTAAATCTATCATTAAAACTTAAATCGGAACCAAATATATCACCAGTACAATGTTCTGTGGTGTTTGTACAACCAGTAGCAGACATCTGGATTTGCTGCGTTTTTTCACAGAGAAAGTATACCCACACAGAGGCATTTACCATAAACTTGTTGCTGAACCCTTATTAAACTGTCAGTTTTTCTTGCTTTGTAGGCTTTTCTAGCTTCTGTTCAAATTACGTAAATAGTTCTGGAAAACCAGTGTCTGTGTCCCAGGGATGTATGATTCAAAAAGACAGAAATAGCATTGTAAGCACAGGAAATCTGTCAGGACCCAACTGAGGGAAACAAGTGAGCCCAGTCCAGACACTTTTTTTGCTGCTGTCTAGCAGAGTTAAATACAGTCTCACTAGTAGCTCCATACCATACAATAGAGAACACATCTAAAAATATTTTAAAATGCCCACATGGTTGAATCTTTATCCATTTATCAAAAGACACAAACAAAGGGTGAAAAATAAAATAAGAATGTTGTTAAGGAGTTCAGAATGACCCTCTAGCACTATGTTAGCAATGAAATGTAAACTTAGAGCTGTTCTGAATGAAGAGAAAGATTGTATTTTAGTCAGGTCAGGACTGGGGTAGCCCACCATGTAACTGAATTCCCTGGGCTGTAATTGACTGTATACTGTGTTAGCAACTCTCCTCTGGCTCAAGTTCACAAAGATACACATACAGATCAAGCAGTTTTTCGAGATGATGCGTGAAACGTATCATCCAGGCAGGGAAATACTTCAGAACAGCCTTAGGCCAATGGCCTACCTCAATGTAGTCCTTGGCATGACCCCAGTCTCTCTTGGCATCCAGATTGCCCAAACTAAAACAATCCAGCTGTCTGAGGTGAATCTTAGCCACTGACCGACTAATTTTCCGAGTTACGAAATTAGCCCCTGAAACAAAGATAACAGATAACATCAGTATAGTTATCCTGGCTGTTTAACTGCATCAAAATAGAAACAAAAATTAATTTAACATTTTAAGAATTACTAGGTTTTTTTTAGCATAATGGGATCATCTGTCAGTTAAGTAAACCCAGAAGCTTCAAACTAAACAGCCAAGAGCTCCATTTATACAGTAAACAACTTTTGAAAGTACATTTAGAAACTACTTAATAATTTTAACATATTTGGATCTTCAAAACACGTGCCAAGCTAATTAAAATTAATACAACTATCAGCAGATGCTCAAGGCTATAATGGTTATTCTTAAAATGTTGAAGTCTGAAGATGAAAAAAATTGGAATATTGTAGACCTTATCTTTTCTCAAATAGCTCATCAAAATTCTTAAGAGGAAACATTTAAAAAATATGTTACAATTATTTAAATGTGGCAAACATTAATCAGGTAATATAAATTAACAGTACACAGGGCGGCACGGTGGCGCAACGGTAGAGTTGCTGCCTTACAGCGCTTTCGGCGCCAGAGATGTGGGTTCGATCCCGACTACAGGTGCTGTCTGTAGAGTGTGTACGTTCTCCCCGTGACCGCGTGGGATTTCTCCAAGATCTTCAGTTTCTTAGAGGCCCGAGAGCCGTTGGAGAGGTCGCAGAGGGAGGAGCTACACCCGAGCGGTAGGATTTAAAGAGGAGCGCGGGGCTTGCTTCTACAGAGGCCCGAGAGCCGTTGGAGAGGTCGCAGAGGGAGGAGCTACACCCGAGCGGTAGGATTTAAAGAGGAGCGCGGGGCTTGCTTCTACAGAGGCCCGAGAGCCGTTGGAGAGGTCGCAGAGGGAGGAGCTACACCCGAGCGGTAGGATTTAAAGAGGAGCGCGGGGCTTGCTTCTACAGAGGCCTGAGAGCCGTTGGAGAGGTGGCAGAGGGAGGGAGGAGCTGAAATCTGCAACGTTCCAAGTTCCACTTCAAAAACAAGTGGGTTTGAGGAAGCCGCTGATTGGTGGAAGCAGACAAGAGGGAGCAGCTGATTGGGAGTCAGATCCCTGCTGATTGTACTGTATTGTAGCTGTTTGTTTTGTATTGTATCCTAGGTAAGGGGAGTATGAGGGCCAGGGCAGTTTACTGTTCAGGATGTCAGATGTGGGAAGTCATGGAGTCTGATAGCCCTCCAGACGTCCACATCTGTGCCAGGTGTATCGAGATGGGGCTCCTAAGGGACCGTATTAGGAACCTGGAGCAGCAGCTCGATGACCTCCGTCTGGTCAGGGAGAGCGAGGAAGTCATTGATAGGAGTTACAGGGAGGTGGTCACTCCAAGACCACAGGAGGCAGGCAAGTGGATCACGGTTGGGAGAGGCAAGGGGCACAGGCAGGGACTAGAGAGTACCCCGGTGGCTGTACACCTTGACAATAAGTACTCCTGTTTGAGCACTGTTGGGGGGGACAGCCTACCTGGGGGTAGCGACAGCGGCCGGGCCTCCGGTGCAGAGACCGGTCCTGTTGCTCAGAAGGGTAAGGAAAAGAAGAGGAGAGCAATACTAATAGGGGACTCTATAGTTAGAGGGTCAGACAGGCGATTCTGTGGACGCAGTCGGGGGACCCGGATGGTAGTTTGCCTCCCTGGTGCCAGGGTCTGTGATGTGTCTCAACGTGTCCAAGATATCCTGAAAGGGGAGGGAGAGGAGCCCGAGGTCGTGGTACATATAGGTACCAATGACATAGGTAAAAAAAGAGAAGAGGTCCTGAAAGGAGAATTTAGGGAGTTAGGAGGGGAGTTAAAGAGTAGGACAGCAAAGGTAACAATCTCGGGATTACTGCCTGTGCCACGCGACAGTGAGAGTAGGAATGGAGCAAGGTGGAGGATAAATGCGTGGCTGAAGGACTGGTGCAGAGGGCAGGGATTCAAATTTCTGGATCATTGGGACCTCTTTTGTGGAAGGTGCGACCTGTACAAAAAGGATGGGTTGCACTTGAACCTGAGGGGGACCGATATCCTGGCGGGGAGATCTGCAAAGGCTACTGGGGAGACTTTAAACTAGAATGGTTGGGGGGAGGGACTCAAATAGAGAAAGCTATTAGACAGTGTGTGAGGCAGGAGGCAGAGAAGGAAAGCATTCAGACCCAACATGTAGGGGGGAAAGAAGAAAACAATAATAAACAGAGAATAAGAGGTGGTGGGGTTCTTAAATGGGTGAGCAGAGAAACAGAGGGGTGTAAAATGCGGGTGGAAGCAATAGGTAGCAAGGTGAAAAGTAAAAGTGGCAGGCAGACAAATCCAGGGCAAAAATCAAAAAGGGCCACTTTTCAACATAATTGTATAAGGGGTAAGAGCGTTGTAAAAACAAGCCTGAAGGCTTTGTGTCTCAATGCAAGGAGCATTCGTAATAAGGTGGATGAGTTGAACGTGCAGATAGCTATTAATGATTATGATATAGTCGGGATCACGGAGACATGGCTCCAGGGTGACCAAGGCTGGGAGCTGAACATCCAGGGATATTCAATATTCAGGAGGGATAGAGAGAAAGAAAAAGGTGGTGGAGTAGCGTTGCTGGTTAGAGAGGAGATTAACGCAGTGGAAAGGAAGGACATTAGCTTGGAGGATGTGGAATCGGTATGGGTAGAGCTGCGAAACACTAAGGGGCAGAAAACGCTGGTGGGTGTTGTGTACAGGCCACCTAGCAGTAGTAGTGAAGTTGGGGATGGCATCAAACAGGAAATTAGAAATGCGTGCAACAAAGGTAAAACAGTTATAATGGGTGACTTCAATCTACATATAGATTGGGTGAATCAAATTGGCAGTGGTGCTGAGGAAGAGGATTTCTTGGAATGTATGCGGGATAGTTATCTAAACCAACATGTAGAGGAACCAACGAGAGAGCAGGCTATTCTAGACTGGGTATTGAGTAATGAGGAAGGGTTAGTTAGCAGTCTTGTTGTGCGTGCCCCCTTGGGCAAGAGTGACCATAATATGGTTGAGTTCCTCATTAGGATGGAGAGTGACATTGTTAATTCAGAAACAACGGTTCTGAACTTAAAGAAAGGTAACTTTGAGGGTATGAGACGTGAATTGGCCAAGATTGACTGGCAATTAGTTCTAAAAGGGTTGACGGTGGATATGCAATGGAAGGTATTTAAAGACTGCATGGATGAACTACAAAAATTGTTCATCCCAGTTTGGCAAAAGAATAAATCAGGGAAGGTATTGCAAAAGATGATGCGTACAAATTAGCCAGAAAAAGCAGCATACCAGAGGACTGGGAGAAATTCAGAGACCAGCAGAGGAGGACAAAGGGCTTAATTAGGAAAGGGAAAATAGATTATGAAAGAAAACTGGCAGGGAACATAAAAACTGACTGCAAAAGTTTTTATAGATATGTGAAGAGAAAGAGATTAGTTAAAACAAATGTAGGTCCCTTGCAGTCAGAAACAGGTGAGTTGATCATGGGGAACAAGGATATGGCGGACCAATTGAATAACTACTTTGGTTCCGTCTTCACTAAGGAAGACATAAATAATCTGCCGGAAATAGCAGGGGACGCGGGTCAATGGAGATAGAGGAACTGAGTGAAATCCAGGTTAGTCGGGAAGTGGTGTTGGGTAAATTGAATGGATTAAAGGCCGATAAATCACCAGGGCCAGATAGGCTGCATCCCAGAGTACTTAAGGAAGTAGCTCCAGAAATAGTGGATGCATTAGTGATAATTTTTCAAAACTCTTTAGATTCTGGAGTAGTTCCTGAGGATTGGAGGGTAGCAAACGTAACCCCACTTTTTAAGAAGGGAGGGAGAGAGAAAACGGGGAATTACAGACCAGTTAGTCTAACATCGGTAGTGGGGAAACTGCTAGTCAGTTATTAAAGATGGGATAGCAGCACATTTGGAAAGTGGTGAAATCATTGGACAAAGTCAGCATGGATTTACGAAATGTAAATCATGTCTGACGAATCATAGAATTTTTCGAGGATGTAACTAGTAGAGTGGATAGGGGAGAACCAGTGGATGTGTTGTATCTGGACTTTCAGAAGGCTTTCGACAAGGTCCCACATAAGAGATTAGTATACAAACTTAAAGCACGCGGTATTGGGGGTTCAGTATTGATGTGGATAGAGAACTGGCTGGCAAACAGGAAGCAAAGAGTAGGAGTAAACGGGTCCTTTTCACAATGGCAGGCAGTGACTAGTGGGGTACCGCAAGGCTCAGTGCTGGGACCCCAGCTATTTACAATTTATATTAATGATCTGGATGAGGGAATTGAAGGCAATATCTCCAAGTTTGCGGATGACACTAAGCTGGGGGGCAGTGTTAGCTGTGAGGAGGATGCCAGGAGACTGCAAGGTGACTTGGATAGGCTGGGTGAGTGGGCAAATGTTTGGCAGATGCAGTATAATGTGGATAAATGTGAGGTTATCCACTTTGGTGGCAAAAACAGGAAAGCAGACTATTATCTAAATGGTGGCCGATTAGGAAAAGGGGAGATGCAGCGAGACCTGGGTGTCATGGTACACCAGTCATTGAAAGTAGGCATGCAGGTGCAGCAGGCAGTGAAGAAAGCGAATGGTATGTTAGCTTTCATAGCAAAAGGATTTGAGTATAGGAGCAGGGAGGTTCTACTGCAGTTGTACAGGGTCTTGGTGAGACCACACCTGGAGTATTGCGTACAGTTTTGGTCTCCAAATCTGAGGAAGGACATTATAGCCATAGAGGGAGTGCAGAGAAGGTTCACCGGACTGATTCCTGGGATGTCAGGACTTTCATATGAAGAAAGACTGGATAGACTTGGCTTATACTCGCTAGAATTTAGGAGATTGAGAGGGGATCTTATAGAAACGTACAAAATTCTTATGGGGTTGGACAGGCTAGATGCAGGAAGATTGTTCCCGATGTTGGGGAAGTCCAGGACAAGGGGTCACAGCTTAAGGATAAGGGGGAAATCCTTTAGGACCGAGATGAGAAGAAACATTTTCACACAGAGAGTGGTGAATCTCTGGAACTCTCTGCCAGAGGGTAGTTGAGGCCAGTTCATTGGCTATATTTAAGAGGGAGTTAGATGTGGCCCTTGTGGCTAAAGGGATCAGGGGATATGGAGAGAAGGCAGGTACGGGATACTGAGCTGGATGATCAGCCATGATCATATTGAATGGCGGTGCAGGCTCGAAGGGCCGAATGGCCTACTCCTGCACCTATTTTCTATGTATCTATGTATCTATGTTTCCTCCCATACTCCAAAAACATACAGGTTTTGTAGGTTAATTGGTTTGGTATGAATGTAGAATTGTCCTTAGTGTGTGCAGGGTAGTGGTAATCTGCGGGGATCGCTGGTTGGTGCACACTCGGTGGGCCGAAGAGCCTGCTTCCGCGATTTGAGCAGGAGCAGGAAAGTTTAACCAGGCTCTGTTTGACTGGCTCAACAGCTAATAAGAAGGAGTGAAGCATAGAAGAGTGGTCTATTGGGTGCAGCTGTATGCTGAGATGAGGTGCGGAGGGTTTAACTCAAAAGGCTTCAGAGAGAAGGGTGACAACAAGAGAAGGCAAGGACAAAATGTAGAAACAAGGAACTGCAGGTGCTGGTTTACTATGGAGTTATAGAGTCCTAGCCTACTCAACGTCTTCCCTATAGCTCAGTCCCTGCAACAGCCTTGTCAAATCTTATCTGCACCCTTTCCAACTTGACAACATCTTTCCTATAACATGGTGCCGAAATGTAAAGAAGGGTCCAGACCCGAAATGTCACCTATTTCTTTTCTCCAGAGATGCTGTCTGGCCCACTGAGTTACTCCACATTTTGTGTCTATCTTTGGTGGAGTAACTCAGCAGGTCAGGCAGCATCCCTGGAGAACATGGATAGGTGATGTTTTGAGTTGGGACCCCTCTTCAGACAGGTAGTTGCATGATAAAGAAAGAGGAAAGACCAATGGTTTAAACTGTATTTATTTCAATGTTGGGGGGGTTAACTGGTAAGGACTATGAAGATGTACGCAAAAAGCCAGAGTAACTCAGCGAGACATGCAGCATCTCTGGAGAGAAGGAATGGGCGACGCTACGGGTCAAGACCCTTCTTCAGACTTCGGGTCAAAACCCTTCTTCAGACTATGAACCCAGGGTGTGAATGCGGGGGACTGGGATATTATAGCCATAACAGAAACATTGCTGAGAGAAGTGCAGTCAAAGTGAGGCTTTGAAGCTGCTTTAGAGAAGAAAGTATTGTGTTCAGTTTTGGGCACCAGGTTATAGGAAAGATGTTGTCAAGCTGGAAAGGGTATAGAGAAGATTTACGAGGATGTTGCGAGGACTCGAGGGCTTGAGCTATAGGGAGAGGATGAGCAGGCTAGGAATTTATTCCTTGGGACACAGGAGGATGAGGACTAATCTTACAGAGGTGTCCAACATCATGAGAGGTACGGATCCAGTAAATGCACAGAGTCTTTTGCCCAGAGGAGGGGAATCAAAAACCAGAGGACATAGGTTTAAGATGGGGAGTGAAAGATTTAATAGGAACCTGTGGAATAACTATTTTTACACAAAGGCTAATAGATATATGGAACAAGCTGCCGGAGGAGGTAGTTGAATCAGGTACTATCATAACATTTTAGAGTCATTTAGTCAGGTACATGGATAACATAGGTTTAGAGGGTTATAGTGTGGGCAGGTGGGACTAGTGTAGATGGGGCATGTTGGTCAGTGTGGGCAAGTTGGGCTGAATGACTCTATGACACCATGAGATAGCTGGCAGCTCAATATTCCAGGATATGGAAACTACTGACATGATGGAGATGCAGGTTAGAAGCAAGGGGAGGGGAAGGTTCATTTTTGATCAGGGAAGACATAACTACAGTGCTCAGAGATTATATTCTTGGGGGATTGTCCAGTGAGGCTATATGGGTAGAACTTTGAAACAGGAAGGGAATTATCACTTTGATGAGACTGTATTATTGGCCCCCACAATAGTCAATGGGGATTATAGGAGCAGAAGTGTAGGGAAAATAATAGGGGAGTACCAGTGGGAAATTTTAATTTCCCTTCTTTTGACTGGGTCTCGCATATTGTAAAGGACTTAGACCAGGTGGAATTTGCTAAATGTATATCAAGAAAGCTTCCTTAATCAACATATACAGGGCTAACTTGAGTGGGTGCAACGCTGGACCTACTCTTTGGAATCAAGGTAAGGCAAGTGACTGAAGTGTCAGTGGGGAGCACTTTGGGACCATAATTCTATTTGTTTTAAAGTAGTTATAGAGAAGGATAGGACAGGCCCGCAAGTTAAGTTTTTTTAGAGGCATTAGGCAGGAAGCTGGAGAGGTCGATTGGGAGAGTCCGTTTGCAGGTAAAGGTTGGTAGCTTACTAAACTGAGTTAACAAGAGTACAGGAGCAGCATGTCCTTGTTAAGATGAAGGACAATGGTGGCAAGTTTAGGGAACCTTGGTCGATGAGAAATGTTGAAGCACTGGCCAGGAAAAAGGCATACATCAGATTTAAGTGTATATTTCTCATAATTGAGAGATTCCCAAGTACAAGAAGTGCAGGAGTATACAAGGGGGCAATAAGACAACAAGAAGTTAGGAAAAAGGGAAGTGTAACGAGACCTCAGTGTCCTTGTACACCAGTCACTGAAAGTAAACATGCAGGTACAGCAGGCAGTGAAGAAAGCTAATGGCACGTTGGCCTTCATAATGAGGGGATTTGAGTATAGGAGTAAAGAAGTCCTTCTGCAGTTGTACAGGGACCTGGTGAGACCACATCTGGAGTATTGTGTGCAGTTTTGGTCTCCTAATTTGAGGAAGGACATCGTTGCTATTGAGGGTAGACAGAAATGCTGGAGAAACTCAGCGGGTGAGGCAGCATCTATGTAGCGAAGGAATAGGTAACGTTTCGGGTCGAGAACCCTTCTTCAGACTGAGGCAGTGCTATTGAGGCAGTGCAGCATAGGCTCACGAGGTTAATCCCCGGGATGGGGATTATGAGGAAAGATTGGAAAGAGTGGGCTTGTATTTACTGGAATTTAGAAGGATGAGAGGGAGTCTTATAGAAACGTAATTATAAAAGGACTGGACAAGCTGGATGCAGGAAAAATATTCCCAATGTTGGGGGAGTTCAGAACCAGGGACAACAGTCCAAGAATAAAGGCGAGGCCACTTAAAACTGAGATAAGAAAAAACTTTTTCACCCAGAGAGTTGTGAATTTGTGGAATTCTCTGCCACAGAAGGCAGTAGAGGCCAATTAACTGGATGAATTGAAAAGAGAGTTATAGCCCCATCCTACGGTACGAGTTCATTCCAAGAGCTCTCTCGAGTTTGCCCCGATTCGAACTCGGAGGTTTACGGTAATGGCCACTCGTCGGTACTCGGGGCTCTTGTGGACATTTTTCAACATGTTGAAAAATCTTCACGAGTCTTCCTGTGCTTACCTGCCGTTAGCGAGTCTTCCCGAGTACCTGCCGTTCGCGTTACGAGCCGCTAAGAGACATCCCCGAGCTCCAACGTACCCGCTACGTTCATTCTCCGTGCTTACCATGAGTTTGATTTTTTCTAAACTCGGGACAGTTCTTGGAAATAACTCGTACCGTGGGACAGGGCTATTAGATAGAGCTCTGGGGACTAGCTGAATCAAGGGAGAAGGCAGACACGGGTTACTGATTGCAGATGATCAGCCATGATCACAATGAATGGCGGTGCTGGCTCGAAGGGCCAAATGGACAAGATGGGCCGAAAGGCCTGTTTGCATGCTGCAAAGCTCTCTGACTGTGACTAAATCAAATTTACTGATTCTTCATGTACTGTTCCCGATTTCTTATGCAGTCTCTGCTCAGTTTAATACTGACAAAATGAAATGTCAGTGAACAGCTGTTTATGCTGTCTTTAAGTTAAAAACAGAAGATTTAGATAGATCAGGGTGCTGTTCTGAGTCTCACTGTTCAACTTCAGCAGATCATCAATTTTGTTTGGATTAATTTTCCTGCTGCCGCTGATTCGTTTTTTCATTTTCCAGCCATATATGGTTCTGTGCAAACTGTAATAAAACACTAGAAGCAGAATTTTAAGTGGCTAAAGTAACTGCACTTTAACTAGATGCAAGCAGCTGATTAAACATCTATGTTGCCCAACTTAACTTGAGTTTTAATGCCATACAATATAATTGGTTCAATTTTGTTTCCTTCAGATATCAAATCACTTAGTAAGTGGTTCATCGGATTCCCATTGATATATTAAATCTTACGCTGTAAAATTCCTGCACTTTAAAAAGGTGAAAATAACAAATACACTTCCCTTTAAACAAAATAAGTGTAATTTTGGATTTAATTGGAACCTGATTTGGAATAAATGAATATTTAAAATAGGGTCCATCAACAGAAGGAAAGTTAACTTTGTTCCTGAACCCAATTTGAACTCTGTCTTGGTGACTGCATTTTTCTCCAGCCGCCATCTGCCGTTAAAACTGGGTGATCTTCAACGCTCCCGCAGAGAATTGCCTCAGCATTGGCTCTGAACAGCCGGGAAGCAGAAAGGATGGACAACGAGAATGTCATGGATGACTGTACAGACTACCGAGATCAGAGAGATTAAACCTAATTTGCTTACTCAGGGCTGCCAAAATCAACACTATTTAACAACGGGGATTCAAAACTTATAGGTGAAGTTGCTTTAAAGTATTAATATCTCAGAAAAAATACGTGGCACTATGAATATTTGCTATTTCTTTTTTTGACTTAAATTTATAGTAATTATATAAAAATTATTTGCTGAAGTACTGTTAGAATCGAAATTGGATTTCTTTTTCAAAGATTGGCAATTAGCCATACTACAACTGAGTCTGGAAAAAAAATACTGGCACGCAGGCATTCTACAACATAAATGTGTCCTTTGTGCAATTTTATTATAAACTCAAAAACCATCCAAAGGCTTTTGATCTAAGCCCCAGTTTGACAGCAAATGTATGCAAGACAGATGATACTAAGTTAAGCCAAGTGGATTTCCTACTGCTTAAACATCTTATTTTGTCTTGATGACACAATTTTGCTGTACTTTTGCTCTCCAGTTCAGAAAGAGGCAACTACAAATAATAAAGGATGTGCAAACATATGTTGTAAGATTTCCACCCTCTCAACTCCAGTAATTGACTTTTCAAAGAACAAAAAAAATAACTTGCTATATTCTACTGATGCTTTAAGGTGAGAGGGGCAACGTTTAAAGAGATGTGCTGGGCAATTTTTTTTTACCCTGCGGTGGGTAAGTTCCTGGATGTTGCTGGAGGCAGTTACAATAATGTCCTGAAGAGACTTTTAGACAACCACATGGGAATGCAGAGAATGGAGGGATATTGCCACTAAATGCTGAAGTAACTTAGCGGATCAGGCAGCATCTCTGGAGAAGTTTGAAGAAGGATCTCGACCCGAAACGTCACCTGTTCCTTTTCTCCAGACATGATGCCTGACCCACTGTGTAACTCCAGCATTTTCTTTCTATCTTCAATGTAAACCAGTATCTGCAGTTTCTTCCTATATATGGAGGAATATAGATAATGCGCTGCTAGGAAAAAGGACGTCTTGGTGGTGGACCAGTAGAGTTGTTCCCTTACATTGCCAGAGACCCGGGTTCGATCCTGACTATGGGTGCTGTCTGTATGGTATTTGTACATTATCCCTGTTACCGTGTAGGTTTTCTCCGGGTGCTCCGGTTTCCTCTCACATTCCAAAGATGTACAGGTTTGTAGATTAATTGGCTTCGACAAGTTGTAAAATTGCCCCTAGTGTGTGCAGGTTAGTATACGAGGTGATCGCTGGTCGGCGAAAACTCGGTGGGTCGAAGGACCTGTTTCCGTGCTGCATCTCTAAAGTCTAAAGTAAATTTGGTCGTGGCATTATGCTCGGCAAAGACATGTGGGTTGAAGGGCCAATTCCTATCCTCTACTGTTCTATGAATCACAGTGGTAAAAATAATGCCTAGTTTATTTGGTCGCTGTAAATCAAGCGCTTACTGTGGAAAAAGCATTTCCTTCCATACCATACATGGTCTTACATTATCACCAAAAATTGATATATCTGCAAGTTTGAGGAAGATTATTCACTGGGAACAAAGTTGCAACAAAATATCATAGAATTTACAGAGAAGAAATACAGCAGGATGGTGGAAATTGGAGCAGTCACTGGAAGCGTCTTGAGAGCAGTCAGGGTTACCGTTGAAGAAGTACTGAAGGTACTGTCGTGTTTGAAGGTAGACAAATCTCCAGGGCTTGATCAGATACAGTGCATTCAGAAAGTATTCAGACCCCTTCACTTTTTCCACATTTTGTTACGTTACAGCCTTATTCTAAAATGGATTCTAAAATTCCTTTTTTTTTTAAATCATCAATCTATACACAATACCCCATAATAAAAAAAGCAAAAACAGGTGTTTAGAAATTTTTGCAAAGTTATTTAAAAGAAATAACTGAAATATAACATTTACATAAGTATTCAGACCCTTTACACAGTACTTTGTTGAGGCACCTTTGGCAGCGATTAGAGACTCAAGTCTTCTTGGGTATGATGCCACAAACTTGGCACACCTGTATTTGGGTATTTTCTCCCTTTCTTCTCTGCAGATCCTCTCAAGCTCTGTCACGTTGGATGGGGAGCGTCGATGCACAGCTATTTCCAGATCCCTCCAGAGATGTTCGATCGGGTTCAAGTCCGGGCTCTGGCTGGGACCACTCAAGGTCATTCACCACTCCTGCGTTGTCTTGGCTGTGGGCTTAGGGTTGTTGTCCTGTTGGAAGATGAACCTCCACCCCAGTCAGGTCCTGAACGCTCTTGAGCAGGTTTTCATCAAGGATCTCTCTGTACTTTGCACCGTTCATCTTTCTCTCGATCCTGACTAGTCTCCCAGTTCCTACCGCTGAAAAACATCCCCACAGCATGATGCTGCCACCATCATGCTTCACCGTAGGTATGGTATTGGCCAGGTGATGAGCAGTACCTGGTTTCCACCAGATGTGACGCTTGACATTCAGGCCAAAGAGTTCAATCTTAGTTTCATCAGACCAGAGAATCTTGTCTGATGCAAACTCCAAGTGGGCTGTCATGTGCCTTTTACTGAGGAGTGGATTCCGTCTGGCCACTCTACCATAAAGACCTGATTGGTGGAGTGCTGGAGATACAGTTGTCCTTCTGAAAGTTTTTCCCATCTCCACAGAGGAACTCTGGAGCTCTGTCAGAGTGACCATCGGGTTCTTGGTCACCTCACTGGCCGAGGCTCTTCTCCCCGATTGCTCAGTTTGGCAGGGCGGCCAGCTCTATGAAGAGTCCTGGTGGTTCCAAAATTCTTCCATATAAGAATGACGGAGGCCACTGTGCTCTTCAGGACCTGCAATGCTGCAGACATTGTCTTATACCCTTCCCCAGATCTGTGCCGCCACACAATCCTGTCTCAGAGGTTTACGGACACTTCCTTTGTCTTCATGGCTTGGTTTTTGCTGACATGCACTGTCAACTGTGGGACCTTATATAGACAGGTGTGTGCCTTTCCAAATCATGTATAATCAATTTAATTTACCACTGGTAGACTCCAATCAAGTTGTAGAAACATCTCAAGGATAATCAATGGAAACATGATGCACCTGAGCTCAATTTTGAGTGTCATAGCAAAGGGTCTGAATACTTATGTAAATATGATATTTCAGTTATTTCTTTTTAATTACTTTGCAAACATTTCTAAACACCTGTTTTTGCATTTTTATTATGGGTTATTGTGTGTAGATTGATGATAAAAAAAGAATGTAATCCATTTTAGAATAAAGCTGTTACGAAACAAAATGTGGAAAAAGTGGTCTGAATACTTTCTGAATGCACTGTATATTCGAGGACATTGTGGGAAACTAGAGTGGAAATTGCGGGAGCCCTGGTTGAAATTTACGAGTCGTCCTTAAATACAGGAGAGGTGCCGGAAGACTGGAGGGTGGCAAATGTTATACCTCTTTTCAAGAAGGGCTGCAGGGAAAATGCTGGGAACTATAGGCCGGTGAGTTTAACATCTGTAGTTGGTATGTTACTGGAGAGTATTCTGAGGGATAGGTTATACAGGCATTTGGATGGGCAAGGGCTGATTCGGAATAGTCAGCATGGTTTTGTACGTGGGAGGTCGTGTCTCACAAATATGACTGATTTTTTTTTGAAGACGTGACCAAAAAGGTTGATGAGGGCAGAGCTGTAGATGTTGTGTACATGGACCTTAGTAAGGCATTCAACAAAGTTCCACATGGTAGGCTGCTCCGGAAAGTTCGACCGCATGGGATCCAAGGAGAGATAGCTGAATGGATAGCAAATTGTCTCCATGGAAGGAAGCAGAGGGTGATGGTGGAAGGTTGCTTCTCGGACTGGAGGCCTGTGACTAGTGGTGTGCCTCAGGGTTCGGTGTCGGGCTCGTTACTGTTTGTCATCTACATCAATTATTTGGATGAGAACATACAGGGCAAGATTAGCAAGTTTGCGGATGATACAAAAGTTAGTGGTTTTGCAGAAAGTGAAGGTGGTTGTGAAAGATTGCAGCAGGATCTGGATCAATTGGCCAGATTGGCTAGGAATGGTTGATGGAATTTAATACAGAGAAGTGTGAGGCATTGCATTTTGGGACGTCGAGCAAGGGCAGGACCTACACAGTAAATGGTAGGCCTCTGGGTAGTGTTGGTGAGCAGAGGGATCTAGGAGTACAGGTGCCTGGTTCCATGAAGGTCAAGTAGCAGGCAGATAAGGTGGTCACTTAAGATGATATATGAGGCACTTTGGCCTTCATCAGTCACAGTATTCAGTATAGAAGTTGGGAGGTCGTTGCAGTTGTCCAAGACGTTGGTGAAACCACATTTAGAATATTATGTTCAGTTCTGGGCACCATGTTATAAGAAAGATATTGTCAAGCTTGAAAGGGTTCAGAAAAGATTACGAGGATGTTGCCAGGACTAGAGCGTGTGAGTTATAGGCGGAGGTTGAGTAGGCTGGGTCTCTATTCCATGGAGCGCAGGAGGATGAGATATATCTTATAGAGGTATACAAAATCATGAGAGGAATAGATCGGGTAGATGCACAGAATCTTTTGCCCAGAGTAGGGGAATCGAGGACCAGAGGACATAGGTTCAAGGTGAAGGGGAAAAGATTTAATAGGAATCCAAGGGGTAACTTTTTCACACAAAGGGTGGTGGGTGTATGGAACAAGCAGCCAGAGAGGTAGTTGAGGCTGGGACTATCACATCATTTAAGAAACAGTTAGACAGGTACATGGATAAGACAGGTTTGGAGGTATATGGACCAGGCAAGGCAAGTGGGACTAGTGTGGCTGGGATATTGTTGGTAGTGTGGGCGTTGGGCCAAAGGGCCTGTTTCTACACTGTGACTGCTCTATGACTCTATGTGTACACTGCTCTATGACTCTATGACTCTTTGACTCTAATTAACATAATGTGGCGTCAGCTGATACACAGACCACTTATGGTCGAACCCTCGTCAGTGGCTACGAGGGCTGGCACGTGACGTCACGGCATAGGGGGAGTGTCCTGCTACTTAAGCTTATCTCACCTTGAGACCAGGGGAGTCAACAGGTAGCTGAGCCCGAGAGAACAACCTCGCTCAGCTACAGCAGCAATGATAATTACGTTAGCGGACCAACTTAACATGTAACACCTGAATAAAACTACTGCTTGAACCTGCCTGACGTCAGGCCTTATTCACCACGTTTGGTGTCGCTACAATAACTTTGTCAAAGGGCAATTTAGATTAAAATTAAAATGCAGGCTTTGAAATCATTTTCTAATTTCAGTTTGTAAGCATTGTTCCTTCAATTGCTGAACTTAAGAATATTTGTGTTAGAATTAGAATCATTATTCATAATTCAATATTGTGTAATTCTGTTTATCCTTCAAACTTCCCCTTAAGGCCTCTAAACTAGATCGCAATTTAAATTATTCCCACTCATGAATGGCTGCCTCTCATTTCCAAAACATCTATCAGCCTCTCCTCAAAGGCCGAGCCTTAAACATTTTCTGTTAAACTGCCACCCAACCTCTGACGTCCCTTTCTTTTCCAGTGTTCTCGAACATGATGTCATCTCTCAATACCACCTGCTCTCCTTCAACACTCACTACATCTTGTCGATCACATTTCTACTGGTCCAACAGTACAAAGGCTTCCTCATACAAGTAACGAATAACTCTCGTAACACGGCAGAGCAGAGCAGCCATAGCCGTTTCAAAGGAGCGCCATTAGAAAGCCAAACTAGTACGTTTCTAGCCAGGGAGCAAAGCAGTGTAGCAGTGGGGAAATCCCTTTTTGTTTTAGAAGCACGGCCATGGAAACATTTCTGATCGGCTAACTATGAGGTACATGAATTAATAAAAAGCCGGCAAGGTGATGTGTAGATATGTGAAAAGAAAGAGATTAGTTAAAACAAATGTAGGTCCCTTGCAGTCAGAAACAGGTGAGTTGATCATGGGGAACAAGGATATGGCGGACCAATTGAATAACTACTTTGGTTCCGTCTTCACTAAGGAAGACATAAATAATCTGCCGGAAATAGCAGGGGACCACGGGTCAAAGGAGTTGGAGGAATTGAGTGAAATCCAGGTTAGCCGGGAAGTGGTGTTGGGTAAATTAAATGGATTAAAGGCCAATAAATCCCCAGGGCCAGATAGGCTGCATCCCAGAGTACTTAAGGAAGTAGCTCCAGAAATAGTGGATGCATTAGTAATAATCTTTCAAAACTCTTTAGATTCTGGAGTAGTTCCTGAGGATTGGCGGGTAGCAAACGTAACCCCACTTTTTAAGAAGGGAGGGAGAGAGAAAACGGGGAATTACAGACCAGTTAGTCTAACATCGGTAGTGGGGAAACTGCTAGAGTCAGTTATTAAAGATGGGATAGCAGCACATTTGGAAAGTGGTGAAATCATTGGACAAAGTCAGCATGGATTTACAAAAGGTAAATTATGTCTGACGAATCTTATAGAATTCTTCGAGGATGTAACTAGTAGCGTGGATAGGGGAGAACCAGTGGATGTGGTGTATCTGGACTTCCAGAAGGCTTTCGACAAGGTCCCACATAAGAGATTAGTTTACAAACTTAAAGCACACGGCATTGGGGGTTCAGTATTGATGTGGATAGAGAACTGGCTGGCAAACAGGAAGCAAAGAGTAGGAGTAAACGGGTCCTTTTCACAATGGCAGGCAGTGACTAGTGGGGTACCGCAAGGCTCAGTGCTGGGACCCCAGCTATTTACAATATATATTAATGATCTGGATGAGGGAATTGAAGGCAATATCTCCAAGTTTGCGGATGACACTAAGCTGGGGGGCAGTGTTAGCTGTGAGGAGGATGCTAGGAGACTGCAAGGTGACTTGGATAGGCTGGGTGGGTGGGCAAATGTTTGGCAGATGCAGTATAATGTGGATAAATGTGAGGTTATCCATTTTGGTGGCAAAAACAGGAAAGCAGACTATTATCTAAATGGTGGCCGACTAGGAAAAGGGGAGATGCAGCGAGACCTGGGTGTCATGGTACACCAGTCATTGAAAGTGGGCATGCAGGTGCAGCAGGCAGTGAAGAAAGCGAATGGTATGTTAGCTTTTATAGCAAAAGGATTTGAGTATAGGAGCAGGGAGGTTCTACTGCAGTTGTACAGGGTCTTGGTGAGACCACACCTGGAGTATTGCGTACAGTTTTGGTCTCCAAATCTGAGGAAGGACATTATTGCCATAGAGGGAGTGCAGAGAAGGTTCACCAGACTGAGTCCTGGGATGTCAGGACTGTCTTATGAAGAAAGACTGGATAGACTTGGTTTATACTCTCTAGAATTTAGGAGATTGAGAGGGGATCTTATAGAAACTTACAAAATTCTTAAGGGGTTGGACAGGCTAGATGCAGGAAGATTGCTCCCGATGTTGGGGAAGTCCAGGACAAGGGGTCACAGCTTAAGGATAAGGGGGAAATCCTTTAAAACCGAGATGAGAAGAACTTTTTTCACACAGAGAGTGGTGAATCTCTGGAACTCCCTGCCACAGAGGGTAGTCGAGGCCAGTTCATTGGCTATATTTAAGAGGGAGTTAGATGTGGCCCTTGTGGCTAAGGGGATCAGAGGGTATGGAGAGAAGGCAGGTACGGGATACTGAGTTGGATGATCAGCCATGATCATATTGAATGGCGGTGCAGGCTCGAAGGGCCGAATGGCCTAGTCCTGCACCTAATTTCTATGTTTCTATGTTTCTAAGGTGTGGTGGAGCGAACTTTTTGGAACGGCGGTTTTGGGAGAGCTTCTGTCCGAGGCTGAAGGGCTGTGTTTGAGGGATAAAGGCTGAGGCTTTAGCTGGCTGGGCTTTGATGAAAAACCTGAGTATAGTGAGATCAGGATAAGTCTTTCAATTTTACTCCAGACTTATGGCCCTGTCTCACGGTGCGAGTCCACCCACGAGTGATCCCTAGTTTAAAACAAATCAAACTCGTGGTAATCACGTAGAATTAACGTAGCGGGAACGTCGGAACTCGTAACACTAACGGCAGGTACTCGGGAAACTTGATAACTCGTGATAATCTTTCAACATGATGAAAGATTTCCAAGAGTCAAATTTACTCTTGAAGTCAAAATTTTAAACTCGTTGTAAGAATGCAGTAGCCCGTGAGTTTACCGTAGTGACTCGTGAGTCTACCGTGGGCACTCTTTAACTCAGCGGGACAGGCAGCATCTCTGGAGAGAAGGAATGGGTGACGGGATGACGTTTCCAACGTCTTTGTGTTACTCCAGCACTGTGTGTTCACTTTTTGTCAACTAGTATCTGCCCTTTCTGTGTATGACATTATTTGTATCCATGGCAGTTGATTGTCGTTCCCTCCAGTTTAAATTTGACTCGTGGAAATCTTTCATCATGTTGAAAGATTTTCACGAGTTCACAAGTTTCCCTAGTACCTGCCGTTAACGTTACGAGTTCCGACGTTCCCGCTACGTTAATTCTACGTGATTACCACGAGTTTGATTTATTTTAAACTCGGGATCACTCGTGGGTGGACTCGCACGATTCAGGATGTGGATAGTTGAATTACCATTAGGCATGGTAAAGAGAGTGGGCAAATAGTGCAGGGATCCACGCTGGCCATTCCACTCAGTAACAGGAGCATCTCTTTGGATGCAGAGGGATGACCTTTCCGAGGGCAGCAACAGCAACCAGGTCCGTGGCACTTTGTCCAGATCTGAGGCTCAGCAGGGAAAGATAGAGTCGGCCAGTGATAGTGATAGGAGACTCAATAGTAGGGAGTACAGACAGAAGATTATATAGCCACAATTAAGATGCAGGATGGTGTGTTGTCTCATGGATGCCAGAGTCAAGGTACCTCAGCATTTGCTCAAGAGGGAGGGTGAGCATCTGGACGTCATTGTGCACTTTGGTACCAATGACATAGGTAGAAAAAGGGACGAGGTCCTGTTTAGTGAACAGAGGAAGTTAGTTAAGAGGTTAAAAAACTGGACCTCAATGGTAGTACATGGAACATAGAACAGTGTAGCACAAGAGTAGGCCCGACGGCCCACAATGTCTGTACCGAACACGATGCCAAGATCGACCCACTAACCTCTGTGTAAAAAGACTTTCCCCACACATCTCCTTTAAATTTGCCTCCTCACCTTAAAAACCATGCCTTCTGGTGTGTTATTTTACCATCCTGGGAAAAAGGTTCTAACAGTCCATTCCCTCTCATAATTGTATATACTTTTATTACCTCTCCCTGCAACCCCAGACGTTCTAGAGGTAACAATCCAAGTCTGTCCAACCTCTCCCTGTATCTAATCCTCTCTAATATCTAATACCCGCTAATCATTCTGGTAAATCTTGTCATGCTTTCCAAAGCCTCCAGATCCTGTAATGGGGCGGCCAGAAATGTATGCAATACGCTCAATGCGGCCTAGCCAAAATCCTATAAGCTGCAGCAGGATTTCCTGGCCACTATACTCAATACTCTGACCTATGAAGGCAAGTATACCATATGTCTTCTTTAACACTCTATCCACTAGTATTGCCACTTTCAGGGAGTTATGGACTTGGGCCCCTCTGTACCTGTCATGTTGGGACACATGATTTCCTCAGCCCACATTGTACGACTTTCTATACTGGACCCTCGCACTACAGTTTCAGCTTGTCAACAGGGAGAAGGAGCACAGCTGATGATTATATTTTCTAAAATTCAGATGGGAGAATGTAGATTATTAAAAAATAAAAATAGCTGAGGGGCAAATTTTATTCACAGAGAGGGTGGTGCACACATAGAATGAGCTGCCAGAGATTGTGGTTGAGGCAGGTGCAATAACAGTAATAAAAAAATATTCAGGCAGGCTCACGGATAGGAAAGTTTAGAGGGGTATGGCCCAAGTGCAGGCAAGTGGATCTTGCTTGCTTAGGCAACTTGGTCCCCATGGACGAATTGGGCTGAAGGGCCTATTGCTGTACATATAGTTCTATAGAAATTTTACCCGTTGATAGGATGAATTTTGCTTTGGTCTATCATTTTAAAATATACTTACATACAGTATTTGTACACCAGGAGCTTCAATCTTTATTTCCCAACACCTGTAGTACCTCCAAGCCACATTCCCCAACACCAGCATTGCTTCCTATCCTTATCCACCCCCAACACCAGCAGTATCCCTGATCCTAACGCTCTCTCTGATCCTTATCACCCCATACAAGCAGTATCTCATATTACCCACAACACATATTACCCACAACACTAGTGATCTTCATCATGCAACACCAACAGTCTCTGATTCTTAGACCGCAACCCCCCATGCCACTGGTGCCTTCATTCCCTGCCCACAACAGCAGCAGTTTCTGATGCTTGCCCCACTCTCAAAGCCAATGGTGCCTCCGTTCCCTGCCCACAACACCAGCAGTCTCTGATGCTTACCCCAACGGCAGCAGTGTATCTGGTCCTTATCACCACCATCAGCACCGGCAGTGTCCATGATCCTTATGCCCCCAATATCCACAACACCAGTAGTCTCCGACCTTTACCACTATCATCAGCAGGTTCTCTATTCCTTATCCCCAACACCAGCAGTGTCGCTTATCCCCCTCTACTAGCAGTGCATCTGATCCTCATCATCACCCCAACATCAGCAAGTCTCCGAACCCTTCTCTCTGTTTCCCACAAAACCTTCTGCCCATTCATTGGCCTTTCACAGCAATTTCTCTTTCTCATCCATTTTTCCTTTTCCAGCACTTCACCCTCAGTATCTTCCACCCCAATGGATGCAGCACTATCTGCAAAGGTAAATAGCTGATGAAAAGCCTCCCAATCAACAGTCAATCATCCAGTAGCTCCTAGTTGAAGCACCGTCCTCAAAATTTAAAGAAATGCAACTAATATGGTTGTTCCACCATATTGCTGTCATTTGAGCACACTCTTTAGGGCAAACTGGAACGCATAAAGTAAATTTGAACACTGAATTCTCCAATTTTAGGTAACCTCTGACAACCCCCCCACACCCGTTTCTTTCCCACATCACCTTTCTCCCCACACCCCACCCTTCCCCACCCTCTGTCTCTCCCCTGGGCCCCACCTGGACTGGCACCTACGTCTCCCCTCCCCCTACATTCTTCCCTCTGGCATCACAATTTGCAACTCTTCAATCCTTTTGTGTCACACCTTCCCTCCTCCTCGCTTACACCCACCCTACAATCTCTGAAGCAGGATCCCGACCCGAAACGTCATCTAACCATGTTCTCCAGGGATGCTGTCTGGCCTGCTGAGTTACTTCAGCACTTTGTGTCCTTTTACTAAACAAACTTCTGCAGTTCCTTGTTTAGAAACATAGAAAATAGGTGCAGGAGGAGGCCATTCGGCCCTTCGAGCCAGCACCGCCATTCAATATGATCATGGCTTTCTACTCATATACATAATTTCTTCACTTTGGGTGAATTAACACATTAACACAGTAAACATTAAATTAATTTACTTTCCTTATTTGTCTTTCATATAAAGCTCATTGGAAAAATCATTTAATAGTAAATCTAAGCATCTGCTGAGATTAGGAACTTTTTACATTTTCACAGCCATTTAAATATCCATACTTGCCAAACATAAAACATTAGGAACTAAAAATAGAAATAAATTAAAGCAGATTAAATGTATTAGTTTTTCTAACCTCTTCTTGGACTTTCATGATTGAATAGAATGCCATTGACAGCAAAAAGGTTGTAAGCCTCCCTGAAGTTCACCACAATCCAGTAGGCGTAAAGCTTGGCTACCCCTGCAGAATAAACAACAGCCTGCAAGTCAGCATTGTGCATTTCTAAAATAGATGAAAACCAAGTAGAAATCTGAAAAATAACAACTTGCCAACAATAAATGTTCTGGCAACATCAGATGAACTGACCCAAGTCCAAATGAGAAGAGCTTGCAGGTAGAACAAGCTGCCTTCAATTTTTCTTGGCTATCCCCACTTCCATTTTTTTCATATTCTTTTATTTTTTTTCATTCACTTTTTTCATATTCATAGTGAGATTACCTCCTTGATGGAGTCTAATACCACCAGTACAAAACATTTGCTGACACTGTCCCAGTTGCTATAGTCATATATTTGCCTCGATGACATACGTCTGCAGGCTATGCAACTATAAGGGTCATCATAGCTAAAGCCAGATTGATTTTTGTTTTAAATCTACATGGTTCCTTCCGGAATGAGTCATTGTTGGCCATAACTAACTTACAACAAACCAGAGAAAACATACTACCTTGCCTATATAAGTAAGCTACTCACTGAATTAAGGGTCATTGAAAGAGTTTATCTTTAATTTTAATATAGAGAACCTCAGTATTATTTGTAATCGTATCATTCGTAACTGTCACTGTATGTCATGTTGTTACTTGTGGGCGGAGCACCAAGGCAAATTCCTTTTATGTGAATACTTGGCTAATAAACTTACTTACTTACTAGGCCCAGATAAAATATACTGCTGTGACATTCGAAGAGCATGGCTTTACAAAAAAGCTTCCATATTTTATGGTTGCACTGAGTTTCTGTTTTCACCCAAATGGGGCTGAAACTGTTGTTCTCCAAAAACTATTCTTGATCCAGGACTCTATTGTCTTGCTCGTTCTCTCCTGTTGGATATCATGGAATGTGCTCTCTCTTGGTTGTATAGATCCCCTCAGGCCAGAGAGTTTTCTATGACAATAGACAATAGGTGCAGGAGTAGGCCATTCTGCCCTTCGAGTCAGCACCACCATTAAATGTGATCATGGCTGATCATCCCCAATCAGTATCCCGTTCCTGCCTTCTCCCCATATCCCCTGACCCCGCTATCTTTAAGAGCCCTATCTAGCTCTCTCTTGAAAGTATCCAGAGAACCGGCCTCCACCTCCCTCTGAGGCAGAGAATTCCACAGACTCACAACTCTGTGTGAAAAAGTGTTTCCTCATCTCCATTCTAAATGGCTTACCCCTTATTCTTCAACTGTGGCCCCTTGCTCTGGACTCCCCCAACATCGGGACCAAGTTTCCTGCGTCAAGCGTGTCCAAATCCTTAAAAATCTTATATGTTTCAATAAGATCCCCTCTTACCCTTCTAAATTCCAAAGTATACAAGCCCAGCTGCACCATTCTCGAAGCATATAACAGTCCCGCCATCCCGGGAATTAACCTTGTGAACTCCCTCAATAGCAAGAATGTCCTTCTTCAAATTTGGAGACCAAAAATGCACACAATACTCCAGGTGTGGTCTCACTAGGTCACTGTACAACTGCAGGAGGACCTCTTTGCTCCTATACTCAACTCCTATTGTTATGAAGGCCAACATTTGCTTACTTCACTGCCTGCTGTACCTGCATGCTTACTTTCATAGACTGATGAACAAGGACCCCCAGATCCCATTGTACTTCCCCTTTTCTCAACTTGACGCCATTTAGGTAATAATCTGCCTTCCTGTTTTTGCTACCAAAGTGGATAACCTCACATTTATCCGCATTAAACTTCATCTGCCATGCATCTGCCCACTCCCCCAACCTGTCCAAGTCACCCTGCATTCTCATAGCATCCTCCTCACAGTTCACACTGCCACCCAGCTTTGTGTCATCTGCAAATTTGCTAATGTTACTTTGAATCCCTTCATCCAAATCATTGATGTATATTGTAAATAGCTGCTGTCCCAGCACCGAGCCTTGCGGTACCCCACTAGTCACTGCCTGCCCTTCTGAAAGGGATCTGTTAATCCCTACTATTTGTTTCCTGGCTGCCAACCAATTTTCTACCCATGTCAGCACTCTACCCCCAATACCATGTGCCCTAATTTTGCCCACTAATCTCCTATATGGGACCTTATCAAATGCTCTCTGAAAGTCCAGGTACACTACATCCACTGGCTCTCCCTTGTCCATTTTTCTAGTTACATACTCAAAAAATTCCAGAAGATTAGTCAATCGTGATTTCCCCTTCGTAAATCCATGCTGACTCGGACAGACCCTGTTACTGCTATCCAAATGTGGCGCTATTTCATCTTTTATGATTGACTCCAGCATCTATGGTAACATATGCAATAACCAGCAATCATTGTTGGGCCTTTCATGGCAACCTGGCTTTCTTAATACAGGTCGCGGATTGCAATGGTTGTTAGATAAGTCAATTACTTATGTTTTGCCTTTGGGTTCTCACCACCCATGCTATTCTGAATCCCATTGCCACCTCGTGATTTTCTCAATACAAGACACTAATACCCAACACCCCCAACCGGCTAATCAGCAATCTCATGTTCATTAGTTATAGGAGCAGAATCAGGCCATTTGGCCCATCGTCTACTCCGCCATTCAATCATGGCTGATCTATCTTTCCCTCTCAACCCCAATCTCCTGCCTTCGCTCCATTACCACTGTTACCCTTACTAATCAAGAAGCTGTCAATCTTCACCTTGAAAATATCCATTGACTGCTTTCCACAGCCGTCTGTGGCAATAGATTCCACAGATACTTCATCCTGTGACTAAATAAATTCCTCATCTCCTTCCTAAAGGTATATCCTTTTATTCTGAGGCTATGACCTCTAGTCCTAGACTCTTCCTCTAATGGAAACATCCTATCCACATTCACATCTCCTAAGTCTGCCCCAAAAAAACCTCCAGATCTTCCAGCCCTCACCCTGCCCACCGCCTGCCCACTTATCCATCACTCTGTAATATCTCAACCCAACCACCCCTGCCCCTCTCAATCATCCATCGCTGCAAGCCCTGATAACTACCCCTGGCACCTCTCCTCACTTCCAGTCACCACAGGTTGAATTGGGCCTGTGACTGCCAGCAATCCTGAATCCATTGTTGAAACGGAGAACTAGGCAGTATACTTTTGATCTTGAAAATGTGCAACACCCACTGAGTTACATCTGAGCTTTTGATTTATAATTCTCACCCCTTAGGTTAACCTGAAAAAACTTTTAATTGTCAAGTTATAAGCCTATCCCTCAACTTGTCCAAACACTTCGACCAGATGCTAATATTCCATTCAAATTACTGCAGCACAAAGACATGCATTCAATTCGAAAAATATTTTAGGGGACTTGCCATATGGTGATCGAGGATAGAAAGGAGTAGTTTCCTTCTGTGGAATTTCCTGCACTTTGCCAAAGAGTTCACTGGTAGAGGCTTGGTAGAACTTCACAGTATTTATAAGGCCGCAGGTTTTAACGGCATCCAATAATCTCAGAGTGCCAACACCGTCAACATCAGCAGTATATTCTGCCAGGTCAAAGGAGATCTGTGTGAAATGCAAAAGATAAATGGTCATTGACAATTACTATAAAGATATTCCGTCAAACAGGGGAATTTATGGCAAAGTATGCCCAGTGAGCCCAACAACATAATGCAAAATCTAATGCCCAGTTAAGGTAGTATTAAATCAAACTTGCATTACTATACATTAAATTCCAGTACGTTAAAAATTTGTGAATTTTTTATTAAAAACATAACACTGGAAAGACGCAATTTACTCCTCTGATGAAAAGTCATTGGCCTAATCATTAACTCTGTTTCTCTGTCCATAGAGGCTGTGTCACATGCTGAGCGTTTCCAATATATTCTGTTTTTGTTTCAGATGTCCGGCAACTGCAGTAATTTTATTTTGGCATTGTGGGGAAAAAAAATTTAAACAAAATAATAACCTCCATAAAGTCAGCATCACATTGTAATCAGCCATGATGAAGGAATTCAGATTTGGGTAAAGAGGAGATGTTGCTGAATAAACAGCTTAGAGAAAATAAACACATTTCCATAGAGATGCATTTTTTGTTTGTTCCCAGGAGCCTGGTACTAACTGATCGCACTCAACTACGAGCAGTGGAGGAAAGAACAAATCATTCAAAATGTGAGCATCATACACAAACATAGAAAATAGGTGCAGGAGTAGGCCATTCGGCCCTTCGAGCCTGCACCGCCATTCAATATGATCATGGCTGATCATCCAACTCAGTATCCTGTACCTGCTTTCTCTCCATACCCCCTGATCCCTTTATCCACAAGGGCCACATCTAACTCCATCTTAAATATAGCCAATGAACTGGCCTCAACTACATTCTGTGGCAGAGAATTCCACAGATTCACCACTCTCTGTGTAAAAAATGTTTTTCTCATCTCAGTCCTAAAAGATTTCCCCTTTATCCTTAAACTGTGACCCCTTGTTCTGGACTTCCCCAACATCGGGAACAATCTTCCTGCATCTAGCCTGTCCAACACCTTAAGAATTTTTAAAGTTTCTATAAGATCCCCCCTCAATCTTTATGCCAACAGAGTACTCCCAAATTAGTTTAATTGTTTAAGATTGAACAAATTCCTTGCATTCTCCCTTGAAATTATTGATTTAATTTATCTAGATCAGGGGGTTTTCCTTCCCATCCTTCATCACATTCATATATTTGTAAAGCAGCATCACTTTATGCACTCCAATATATAATTATTAAAGTAAAAATAATTTATCAAAAATAATCAAAAGAGGATTAAAATGTAATTAGTCAAGCTATTGTTATGAAATTCAAAAACATGGAACATTTTACAGAATATGCATCTCTGCTGAAGTATAGACTTATCACATTCAATATCTTAATTGTTTTAACAAGCAGACAATATAGATATGCAGTAGACTTGGTTAGTTTATTTTAGCATCCATTTAACTCTTCTGAATTTAGTTTTCCCATTTTAAGTGCATTAATATGTCAACCTTATCCCTTAGCATTCATTTTTGTCGAGAGCTAAAATTACTGCCAGAGTCTCTGTCCTCCATTAAGCCTGTAGTGACAGACATTTACAATCCAGTATCTGTTTGGCTAACCATTTGTCTTCATGTTAGATAACTTTTTTTTGACTTGAAACAAGTTCTTCAATCTTAATTCTTTTTTAGGAAGTGAATACAGAATCAATGAGTTTTACTGCCACATATAGACATTAACAGTGAGCAAAGTGGCATGCAAAGGTTTTTCCACCTATATGCTCTGTCTACCAAACTTTTATTATGCTTCATTACTGGAATGTAGAGATCGTCAGATAAGGGCATGAAATGGAGGACTGTGAGAGATAACACTGCGCATGGGAATCAGATTGTCCATAAAACCATGTCAGAAAAGAATACCCTCCCCATCATTTCCCCTTATCTCTCAACCATTCATTATTAATTTGATGGAGTGGGGGAGCTGTCAGATTCTACAGCACAAGTTGTTTATCTTTCATTATAATCTTCAACCTACTGTTCACAATTTCTGCAGTTTGGAAATGGGACAAAAGTTACCCGTCTGTTTCTTCTGGCTTTGCACTAAAGATCACAAGGTGCTTGGCTATATTGTGACCAAAGGAGTGGGTTGCAAAAGAACAAATGAACCTTCTAACTGGAAATGTTATGATTTTTATGATCAGTGACACTATTGTAACTTAAAAGTTTGGCTAGGGGGTAAAATTCAAGCTGTGTCCAAAGCTTTCAACTAAAATCAAAAGAGCACAGTCACTTGAGAGCTACAGTGCTGAGATGTAAATTGATATCCAATTCATTTTTCTTTATATGCATCACGGGAGTTGAAGACTCAGTGTAAAATGTGGGAGGTGAGAAACTCTGACTTTCTAACAATTTTTTCAACTTAACCCCATAGAAAAAAAAAACTAAAACACAAAAGCTGATTGTACATCCATTTAACTATTTCAGTACTTAACGGAAAATAAATCCTCTTCAAAATATGTTGGAATTTTGTCATCCTTAAGAATTACAGCAAATATAATTTATTAATTACACTGAATTATGTATTTTTTTTAAGGGATAAATACCATCCAAATTTATGAACATTGGCATTAGGACACATTGCAAATAAGAAGCGGTCTTTGCAGAACAATTTCGAACAAATCTATCATGCCAAGATTCATCTGGTTGAAAGTAGAAAGCTTTAGTACAGAGCAAAGGGTAATATTAAATTTAACCTTGCTAGCAAGGTACCAATAGGACCTAAACGCTCACCTCTTTTCTACGCCTTATACTTCCTAATAAAGTCAGCAGAAAAAAAACACATGTGAAGTGCAATAGGTGTTCAAATTCTTAATTTCTCAAAAGGTGGACATACAATTTCCCTGAAATGATCAATTTCCGGATTAAGAACTGGAATTAGCTGATGGGGCAGTTCCATTGCTGATGAGCATTTCACTTTCTCAGTTTCTGTTCGGTTTCAGTTTTCGTTTATTGTCACGTGTACCGAGGCTCAGTGAAAAGCTTTTGTTGCTTTTGGATTTGAGTATAGGATTTGATTTGGGAGGAAAGGATTTGAGTATAGGAGCAGGGATGTTCTACTGCAGTTGTACAGGGTCTTGGTGAGACCACACCTGGAGTATTGTGTACAGTGTTTGGTCTCCAAATCTGAGGAAAGACATTCTTGCCTTAGAGGGAGTACAGAGAAGGTTCACCAGACTGATTCCTGGGATGTCAGGACTTTCATATGAAGAAAGACTGAATAGACTCGGCTTGTACTCGCTAGAATTTAGAAGATTGAGGGGGGATCTTATAGAAACTTACAAAATTCTTAGGGGGTTGACAGGCTAGATGCAGGAAGATTGTTCCCGATGTTGGGGAAGTCCAGGACAAGGGGTCACAGTTTAAGGATAAAGGGGAAATCCTTTAGGACCGAGATGAGAAAAACATTTTTCACGCAGAGTGGTGAGTCTCTGGAACTCTCTGCCACAGAAGGTAGTTGCGGCCAGTTCATTGGCTATATTTAAGAGGGAGTTAGATGTGGCCCTTGTGGCTAAAGGGATCAGGGGGTATGGAGAGAAGGCAGGTACAGGATACTGAGTTGGATGATCAGCCATGATCATATTGAATGGCGGTGCAGGCTCGAAGGGCCGAATGGCGGGGGAAGAGAACAAAGTAACGGGCGAGGGGGGAGGAATCCCAACGGTTTCCGAGCACGTTCTATTGGTAGCAGCAGCCTGAAGAAAGCGCATTCTGCCAGGGACTACAATGTGAGCCACAACAACAACCGCGTCAACTGGTGAAGAAGGGCTCGCTGATGCAGATCAGTGGTATCGGCGTCTAGTTTTAAGGTGAAACGACACAAAGTGCTGGAATAGCTCAGCAAACTGAATCAGTCTGATCCTCTGAGTTACTCCAACACTTTCTGTCCTTTGGTGTATTAACCATCATATTCAGTTCTTTGTTTCAACGATATACAATGTTGAAGAAGGGTTTCGGCCCGAAACGTCGCCTATTTCCTTCGCTCCATAGATGCTGCTGCACCCGCTGAGTTTCCCCAGCAATTTTGTGTACCTATGATAATACCTTACTTGGTTACAGCAGGCAATCGGCAATAACGGACATCATTCCCCAACCATGGTCCATTATAATGAAGGTTTACTGTAATTATTAACTTATTTATTTTGGTTGGTTAAGCATTGCATTAATACAGTAGACAATGAAATTTCACATAAGAATGCTAATCTTATCAGGTGAAATTATACCACCAACCTGCTCATGCCAGAAAATGAGAAGAAAAAAAACAGTTTGAATGTAGCAATGCAAAGCTTTGATAAAACTTATATCCTGATCTATTGTTGGTGGTCACGAACTCTTTACTTATTGGAATGATAACTCATAAAATATCTCGCAATACAATAGCTAATCTCTTTCACAATTGCTTACAAAGAGTTAAATGTGATGTGTTCCCCTTATTTTGATGTAAATACTTATACTTTTAATTTAGATTTACAAGGTTTTAAGCTGCAGTGTCCATCCATTCATTGTTTGATAAGGAGAGTGAGTCAGGTGCACAGCACAAGATCAAACGGGCTCGTGCTAATTAATTTTGTGGAGGCATCTTTAAAGGGGAGATCAATAACTCCATGTACTATTGGAAGACACCATGTAGCCTGCGACTCATGCATGTCTTTGTCGTCCAGAATACAGGTCAAGGGTAAGGATTACCCTCCAGGGCAAGGATTGTCGGCTATTCATAGTCAGTGACTCACTAAATGGAGATCCAGTTTATAAATTCCACTGCAGCGGTACAGTTGCTGCCTTACAGTGCCAGAGACCCAGGTTAGATTATGACTACTGGTGCTGCCTGTACAGAGTTCGTACGTTCTCCCTACGACTGCATGAGTTTTCCCTGGATGCTCCGGTTTCCTCCCACACTCCAAGATAGACAATAGACAATAGGTGCAGGAGTAGTCCATCACGGCTGATCATCCCCAATCAGTACCCCGTTCCTGCCTTCTCCCCATATCCCCTGACGCCGCTATTTTTAAGAGCCCTATCTAGCTCTCTCTTGAAAGTATCCAGAGAACCTGCCTCCACCGCCCTCTGAGGCAGAGAATTTCCACAGACTCACAACTCTCTGTGAGAAAAAGTGTTTCCTTGTCTCTGTTCTAACTGGCTTACCCCTTATTCTTAAACTGTGGCCCCTGGTTCTGAACTCCCCCAACATCGGGAACATGTTTCCTGCCTCTAGCGTGTCCAAACCCTTAACAATCTTATATGTTTCAATACAGGTTTGTAGGTTATAGGTTAATTTGGTCAGTAAAAATTGGAAATTGTCTTTTGTGTGTAGCGTATATGGGGATAGAAACATAGAAACATAGAAATTAGGTGCAGGAGAACCTGCAACGCCATTCAATATAATCATGGCTGATCATCCAACTCAGTATCCTGTAACTGCCTTCTCTCCATACCCCCTGATCCCTTTAGCCACAAGGGCCACATCTAACTCCCTCTTAAATATAGCCAATGAACTGGCCTCAACTACTTTCTGTTGCAGAGAATTCCAGAGATTCACCACTCTCTGTTTTTCTCATCTCGGTCCCAAAAGATTTCCCCCTTATCTTTAAACTGTGACCCCTTGTTCTGGACTTCCCCAACATCGGGAACAATCTGGTCAGTGTGGACTCGGTGGGTCAAAAGGTATTTCCGAGCTCTATCTCTAAATTAAACTATATATTAGAAGCTAAACAGAGTCCAGGGAGTGCAACATTGAATAAATTTGTGACGTCAACTTCACCCCCTTCTAGCGCTTGCACTGCCCAACCAGACTGCTGGTGTTACATCATCTAAAATTAGAAGAGGACACAAGGTTATACCTGTAATGTGCAATTGACTTTAATGGAAAGTGGTGGATGCTTATACAAACTGTTGCTTTTAAATCTGAAGATGATATGGGATGAGGCTAATGTGGATATCAGTAGGAGGATTTTAGTGATAGCCTCAAAGACGTTCCAATTTTGCACTGTTGTCATCACAAGAGCAAATAATGTAGTCAATGAATGATTGCCCCTCTCAACCACTAGAGAGAGTGAAACATATGTATGTGTGCTTAGATGAAGTGATTGCTTAGATGAATGCATTGTGTCCTGGCTGTGAAATATGAATATGAAGTTTACAATATTCTCGCGTAATAGGGCAGTGCACTTGCATATGCGAGGTATGATTGCTAAAGATTTTTGTTTGGCGAGGGAGTGCATGGGCAAGTGGGACTTTTGGTTGAATATGGCACCTGAAGGAGCATTAACTCAACAACCATATATGCAAGGTCTTTGAATTTATCCACCAGGTCTTAGGAGTTGTTTTTTTGGTTCCAGGAAATCACCCTATAGGTTGTCTCCTTCTATTTACAATCTCTTTACTATCGCAACATTTAAGAAACATTTAGACAGGTGCATGGATAAGACAGGTTTAGAGGGATATGGGAAAACCCAGGCAAGTGGAACTAGGGTAGATGGGACATGTTGGCCAGTTTGGGCAAGTTGGGCCGAAGGGCCCGATTCCATGCTGTAAGAATCTATGACTCTATTTGACTTGCAAAGTTGACTGGGTGGGTTGGTGGCCTGCAGTTGATGATTATCTTTCTTCTTTTTCCCTCTACTTCATCAATATCTCTCCCATAGCAATGGAAAATAAAAAAATAAAAAAAGCTTAATGTTTCCTATTTCATGCCAACTGTTTGGCCAAATCCCATGTCTTGAAGTCTTTATGTACCAGACCATGATGAGCTACAGGCTGGTGTTAAGCAGTGAAAACTAGCTTTCTGGCTGAGATGCTAATCAAGTTAACTTTCTGAACGCTGTGACCATATTAACAAAGGGCAGCATAATGTTTACATGTTGCCTGCACAATATTTGACCAGGCACATTAATTACACATCACAAACCCTGCACCTATTTTCTAAAGTGGTTTGGTTTATCCCACCAAATCTAGAACTTCCGATGGTGCCTGACAATATTGCTGTAAACATACCTTTAATGATTAAAGGCATATCAAATTGCTATCTTATTCAAAATTAATTCACCAAGGTAAGATTTCTCACAGAAAAATCCATTGTTGATAATTTCTCAATTATACCAATTCGATACACTGTAATGGGAATGAAATATATACGTGTTAATAAAATGATGATCAAAACCTGGAATCAGAACACTTAGTCAATCAATCACATAACCTAAAATACTTATTTTTGTACATGGTTGGAGATGAAAAGCGACGTAGGGATAATGTAAATTTGTCAAGGTTATGGTTTTGAATTACAATGTAGTTCTCCACAGCCTTGGCAAATAATTCAAACTGCATCTTCAACTCTTTCAACAGCACTAAAGTTGAAAGATTTATGTCATGCAAGAGACATTACAGTCCATGCTCAGTGTCTCACCTTACACTGCAATCAATACAAGTTTATGATGGAGCGGCTGTCAACATGTAAAGTGCATATGAAGCATCCACTCCAACTTTGCAAAACAGAGTGCTTTCTCAGGTTTTGAGCAACACTGTACAGTCAGTTTTCACTGCACCTGCCACACTGCCACCAGCATCCTAGAGGCACATGAGAATGTCAGTTCCCTTCCTCTGTTCTACCCAGGACATCTCACACACACTTCTGTCCAAATGCATCCCTCCTCCCAGCTGCATATCACCCAGTTTCCCCTTCCCCCACTCCTATCTGCCCATCACACTTCTCCCACTGGGACCTCACTTCCCACTGTTCCACCTGCTCAACATCCCTCCCTTTTTTGGTTCCACCTTGCTTTCTTATCAGATTCCATAATTTGCAGCCTTTTGGTATCTGGAAATCTGAAATAAAGTCATTTGGTATCTGGAAATCTGAAATAAAAGAGAAAGCTGGAAAGAATGAACAGGAAATAATGAACAGGAGCATCCATGGAGAGAGAAAAACTGTGGTAATATTGCTCCCACATAGAATAAAGTATATTAGTTCAGTACAGGAACAGGCCCTTCAGCTTATAATGTCTGTCTGTGGTGAACATGATGTTGTTAAACTAAGATCCTCTGCCTGCACCTGATCAGATACCTTCATGCTCTCCATACTTTTTTTTTCTGTTGCAAAGGAAAGATCACAGCAGTTTTGATAGCCCTGTCAGGCCCTGGTACTATGCCCTGGTAATAATGACCAGGCCAGGCCTGGCAATATGAATACTGTTCACCAGCCTTTCTCAGAGGACATTAGCACCATTTTTTAACTGGATCCTCGTGGTCACTATCCCTCATATGTTCACTTTGTTCTCTCCAATGCTCTCCCTCTTTGCTATGACTTAACACTGCTTAATTTCTTCCTTTTTCAAGTTCTGATAGAAAGTTGTTCAACTAACAGAGGCAAGGTCTTTACTTTTATATACATCCCCAACACACGTCATTTACTCCAAATTTCCCTTTTTTTGGCCATGCTTTAAATACCGATAGAGATAGATTATGAAATATAATTCATATTATCTTTTTTTTTTTTTAATCTCCTTGGTACAGCCTGTTAGCAATAGGCCTCTTCCATTAGACAAAATATGTTTCAACTATCAGAAAGACACCTAACTAAAATCATAAACAGCTGAATTAAACATCAGCAAGAGACATGGACTAAACTGTAAAATACAATCCCATTACATTGGGAAGCAGCTCTAGCATCCCAATTTTATGAAATTGTCATAAAGTCCAGCAGCAAACTCACTTCCAGGAAGTGAGTTATAATAATGTGTACAAATAGCCGGTAGCCTCTGATTTAATCTGGTTTGCTAGTTTCACTGTGGCTGACCAATTTTCCCAGGCCTCAAGAAACACAGCAGCTGAAACAAGGTGATGACAGCTTCAGGGATATGGTAAATGTCTTTACAGCCAAGAGATTTACAGCTTTGCACATGACAGGAGGAACAAGAGTATTACCTCCTGATCCCCAGCCTCCTGACTGTCTTGCCCCGTTGGGATTCTGGGTTGAACTCACCTGCTCCTGAGGCCTGCTCCAGGGTGCTTCCCTCTTGATTGGAACTCAAGTCCGTCACGACACAGACTGTGAATTTAAAAGTGCATCCACAGCATGCAGGAGAAGTCGGCCAGAACTTCAACCCTCCCTGTGTAATCCAGTCTGATAAATACCCAGGCCAAAAGGTCAGCATGCTAGGACTGTAGAAACCATCCAGCAATAGATTCAGTACCGCCTTCACTGGTGAGAAACTATGTAATGCCTTAAACTCTCAAGTATGTGAGAGTGAAGTGTTCTTAAGTGGTGATGAATTGAGCAGTAAGTGTTCTTTTCAAACCATGTCAGCAAGACCCCAGAGAATCTGCCCAGCAGGGTGTCCTCTGTTCAATATTCCTTTACAGTTTTAGCTTGATGGAATTATTTTGCATGGAAAGGATCTGCCATCTGTCTGAGTCCTGCCACTCATTCACCGTGCCATCTCACACACCCCGCTGCTCCATGTATAATTCAAAATGTATCAACATTTTAGAAATACTTGGAAATACCAGGAAAATAAAATTTTAGTTGCCTCCATTGATTCCGCTGATTGTATTGATTTCAGAACACTTTATAAATAAATTAACTCTTCCATCACACGGAGACCAGAAACAACAGATTACAGCTCACTAATCTGTGGAAATAGGCATCTGAAACTACCACTAACCTATACGCACACTAATGCCCCTGTCCCACTTAGGAAAGCTGAACGGAAAACTCTGGAGACTTTGCGCCCCACCCAAGGTTTCCGTGCGGTTCCCGGAGGTTGCAGGTGGTTGCCGGAGGTTGCAGGTAGTGGAAGCAGCTAGGGAGACTGACAAAAACCTCCGGTAACCTCCGGGAGCCGCACGGAAACCTTGGGTGGGGCACAAATTCTCCAGAGGTTTCCGTTCAGGTTTCCTAAGTGGGACAGGGGCATTTAATGACACTTTCAAATATCTGCAAGGTATTGCATTAAAGCAATATTTTTTTGCAGGAAAAATACTTTATTTAAAAAAAAACAAATTACCTTCCATAAAAAGATGTATCTTGTAATAATCAAACACATTTTTATAAGAGTTCATGCTCTGTAGGAAATGTTTAGTTTCAGGATAACCTTAACTTCCTTCACAATTGTCAGGATAGCTACTACACAAGTGTAGCATTGTGCCAGTTTTTAACCAAAGAATCTTATGTGGCACTGACTTGCACTGACCACAAGCTAAGGGAATGTATTAATGATCAGAGAATGTATTAGTAAAGCATCTAAAATAATCAATTTCCCCCCACCAACCCCCCCCCCCCCCCTCCACATCCCACCCATTAATAAGGAAATCTCATAGGGAAGGAAGTTGAACTATGCAGCTTTCCACGCAAGCAGTGCAATTTCCTTGTCAACAATTGCAGAAGTCGGAACATAGGAAATCTTAACAACAGGAAAAGGCTGGCGAGACCAACAACTTGCAACTTATCCCAACGCCAGTTTCTCAAAATAATTCTCAACCATTTCTTCTACCAAAAATATATTTTGCCACCTAAATCCATTTAATTGACGTAATTTATTCAATGATCATAACTCTTTACTGGAAATAATATGATAGAAATTATCAGTTACTATATAAATGAGAAGATCCCTATGCATGCTCCTTAACCCTATCATTGTTTTTCTATAAATATCCTAATAGTTTGATAATAATGCATTGTGCTAAGCAGCAGCACTGGAATCAAATACATAATCTACAAAGATGTTTGTATTATACAATTAACAGGTTGAGATAAATTATTGGGGAAAATCATAGTGCTTTAAAATTACATACTATCTATATATTATTAAAACTCATATCTTGTTTGCTTCTATGTCTGTGTCTGTCTGTCTGTCTGGATGATCCTGAAATTATGCCAAAACGGTATACGATACGGCTACAATTTTTAGCCCACCTTACTCACCGTTGTCCTGGGGTTTTGTTGAATCAAGTTTTGTTCAGATTGATGGTATATTTTACAAGTTATTCACAATTTAGACTTTACAAAATCCAGTTTGACAAAAATCACTTGAACTTGCACTGGCAGTTAGCAGCGTATGATGTCACAATGGGATATAATTTACATAAACTGCCTGTCAGCAGTGTTCCACCCCACAATGACATCACAAGGGGATCTCATTTACATAAAAGGAAAAAAAATACAGCAGCATTCTATTCACATTGATGTTATATTTTATATTATTCACATTTTAAACTTTTAAAAATTCACTTTTCACTTTAAAATAAATCAAACTTTTCACTTTAAAACTTGCCCTGCCGTTACTATGTTAACAAATGACAGGACTCCCATTGCAATGAGAGATTTATTACATTGCTTTAAGGAGAGGGAGGGAGTGGGGGAGGGGAGGAGGAGAAATGTTATTTAAACATTGCGTTTAGTGGGGGAGTGGGATGGGGAGAGGTGAGAAGTGGGGGAGCAGGTAGATAATGGGAGAGGAGGGGGGCAGGGAGGGGAGAGGGTTTATGGAGGGAGGGAGTGACTGGGGGTAGGGAAAAGGAGAGGGAGGGAGAGGTGAGACAGGGAGGGGAGGAGGAGAATGGAAAGAAGAGGGACGGTGAAGACGAGGGGGAGGGAGTTCTGGGGATGAGGGGGAGGGAATGCTGGGGGATGAGGGGAAATGAGCCGCGCCTGCGCAGTTGGGGGTTATGGGTGAACGGTGGAATATTGCATTGGGAGAACGGGGCCCAACTTGCTCGATGAATATTTAGAAGGTGGTATGTCATGCTTGTTGTACACACGATAGAGGGTTGCTCGCTAGCATTTTAAGATACAAAGACGACGAAAACTCAGACCGAAAATGTTATTTTTACACGGAGTTCCGCTCATTACGTACACACAGTTTATAGAGCGCTGCATTCGTGATCACTAGCAATGCTCTTTGTTTATCCCGAATGACCTTTGACAAATTCCATGATTCATTGCGCGCGCGAGATACCAAACTCACTTATTGAAGACGTATTGAGGGTACAGGGGTGGAGGGTATAGTTTACCACTGGTGACAAGTCAGATGGAGCTGGATTCAGCTCACTCCATTAGGCTAAGTTGAACAAGACATGGTAGAACCTAACAAAATATACAGTTTTGTCCTGCCTGGTGTAAATGTAGGTGGTTTAATTATTTATTTCAATAGTTTTGCAGAGAAGTTTGGACTTCAACAACAGCACCATCTGGAGGCCTCAAGGAGAGATCAATGGTACAAACTAAACATCGTATAGGGCTTAGAGTTACAATTTACAAGTTACGAGTTACAAATTACGAGTTACAAACTACTAATGGCTGCTGGCAACACTTCCACCTTCTTGCCAGAATGTGCTGTTAATTTGCATTAGTCATTTAATTTGAGCAAATGAAATTTAGATTGTTCTATTTATCTGCAATCACTAAAGCAAGACCAATAATGAACAAATTAAAAAAAATCTTCCTGAACGGAAATCCTGGCAATTTTCATTCTTATAGTCCTGTCCCACGGTACGAGTTCAGTCCAAGAGCTCTCCCGAGTTTTAATAAAATCAAACTCGTGGTAAGCACGGAGAATGAACGTGGCGGGTACGTCAGAGCTCGGGGACTTAGCGCTAACGGCAGGTACTCGGGAAGACTCGCTAACGGCAGGTAAGCACGGGAAGAATCGTGAAGATTTTTCAACATGATGAAAAATGTCCACGAGAGCCCCGAGTACCGACGAGTGGCCATTACTGTAAATCTCCGAGTTCAATTCTGGGCAAACTCGGGAGTACTCTTGGAATGAACTCGTACTGTGGGACAGGGGTTTAACTAAATACATGTACATCAACCCAAATACAGCTAGTGGAACTCTGTGATAAAAGTAGCTTACATCTATGATGTAACAGTGAAAATATGATATATTTTTTTAAAGCAATTCATAATAAAAACAGAAGTTTAGCAAGTGAACACAAATGTTCAAATCTGTTAAATATGAACAATGTACAAGTCTGAAGAAAGGCCCCGACCCGAAATGTCACCTAAGCACATTTTCCAAAGATGCTGCCTGACCCGCTGAGTTACTGCAGCACTTTGTGTTATTTTCATAATATAGATATGTTTTTACCCTGTAAATATTTGAAGTGTTAAATGTAACAATACTAAATGTTTTAGTGATTAATCTGTTTTAATTAACAACATGTCCCTTTGGTACTTCGTAGTAATGTAGAATCCCTATGGTGATATCTGAAAATAAGAAAGAAGGTGACAATAAAGCAGCCCATTTGAGATTATGCAAGCCGTTTTCTTGCTTTCTTACACCCCCAGCTAAGTACAGCTCACTGCTTCCTCCCTAATCCAGCTGTCCTTGGTGCATTTGGCTTCAATCAGGTGCAGGGCAGGAACTCTGTATCCTGCTGTCTTGCTTTAATTAAGAGGAGTCAAATTTTACAAATTGGCAAATTCCATTGCTTAACCTTCACCATTTGACGAATCGTTGTTTAAACGAGTTGGGCTACAATGCGAGAGAAAATAATCTTTGTTCTGCATAGTGGCTTAATAACACCTACTTTTTGACTGAAAATTAAATAAATATGCATAAAATACAGGAAGGACCCTTTGGCCCTTGATGCCTGGATTAGGGGGTATTAGCTACAGGAAGAGGTTGGACAGACTTGGATTGTTTTCTCTGGATCACTAGAGATTGAAGGGAGATCCGAAAGTAGATATGTGGGGCAAGTTTTTATATGAGGGTGGGAGGGCCTGGAAAGTGTTGTCAGGGGTGGTATAGGAGGCAGATACGATAGTGGCATTTAAGAGACTTTTGGATAGGTACAGGGAAATGTAGGGAATGGATTATTGCAAGCAGAGAAGAATTGGTCTTAGCATCATGTGTGTGGGAAGGAACTGCAGATGCTGGCTTAAATGCTCGTTTCCCTTTCCCTTGACTCTTAGTCTTAAGTCTCGCCCCGAAATGTCACCTATTCCTTTTTCCCAGAGATGCTTGCTGTCTGACCCGCTGAGTTACTCCAGCTTTTTGTGTCTGTCTTTGGTCTTGGCATCATGTTCGACATAGACAGTGTGGGTCATAGGGCCTATTCCTGTCCTGTACTGTTGTATGTTCTATCAGCGGTTCTTGGAAGATATTATCCCAATGAAGGAAGCCCTTTGATCTACCCTCAGAAGCATTGTTCGATTTCTGACCATACTACATTTGAGATTTAAATACAATGCATAAGAGTAATCTTCATTTCAATTGACACAAAAAAAAAGTGGTGCAAAGTCAAAAAGTTATAATGTTAAATTCTTGAGATTCCTTTTCAGCTTATTAGTTCCAGTTAAATTCATAACTAAAAGGAGCAATTTCTAATAAAGGAGTTTTATAACCAGCAATATTATTCCATTATGCACGTTTGTGACACCATCATATATTACCCTTTTTTGTTTTCTGATCAATTTTGCTAATGTTTGGAAAATTGTTTGCCCTTTATTAAATGTCTTGCGATATGAAAAACTGGTCACTTTCATAAAAATGTGCTTGACTTTGTCACAATTTGCAACAAATTCGTTTTTATTAAACGTGTAATTACTAATCAAATCAATTCACATCTCTTGAAGACAGTCAATACAGCTGTCCACAATGAATGTGTCAGCTCGGAGGAAGAAAGATCACACTGTTACTATATGGTCTTTTTCACAGCCTCCCGCAGAGAACACCTACAAGGAGAAGTGCAAATTAATCCCAAAGGATTCTGTCAACTTTTGTTTTCACACATAGTTATAGCCCAAACATTCGACACTTATGGTTTGGCTACTCAAACTGGTGTCAACATTCCCAGCGTTAAGCAAAACATCTTAAGAATAGTAAATGTGACAAGGCAAATTTGTCTTGTGGCCATTATGAGCTTAATGAGCTGAATAAGGCTAAAAGATTGCCACATTTAAATATCAAATTACACAAGTTCCCCAAAGCATAGGAATAGGCAATAGACATTGCTTACTTAAAGCAGCAGTGGATATGCTGTATGGTCGATGCTGTAATCTGGAGCAAAAAAACAAACTGCAGGTCAAGCAGTATCTGCAGAAGGAAAGGAACTGCTGGCATTTCTGGCCATTCACATACAGTTATAATGGATACACAAGAAACTGTAGATGCTAGAAGTTACCTCAGTTACTCACTTATTGGTCTTGCATCAATACAAATAAAGTAAAGGAGCAGCATTAAGAAAACGACTTAATAAACAGTGTAATGGGCCTGTCCCACTTAGGTGAGTTTTTAGGTGACTGCAGGAGACTCTGCGGTCCCCACATGGTCGCCACATGTTCGCGAGTGGTTGCCGGGGGGTCGCCTTCATGGTCGCAAGGAGTCCCCGCATTCTGGGAACTAGTCGCGGCCTCATTATGGTCGCCACAAGTTTTTCAACATGTTGAAAAATTAGCGGCGACCAGAATGAAGCCGCCATGGAGAGTAGCGAGAATTCTCGTGCCGTAGGTGGGTCGCCAGGTGGTCCTGGTGGGTTGCCAGGCGGTCGAAGGTTCTCATAGGTTCTCGTAGGTTGTAGCCGGTGCTGACCGGTGAATTTCATTGCCTCATTGGGGAAAAACAAAACTTAAGCAGTAGTTTTCTGAACCAAGGATAACCCACCGGTAATAGAAACCTAGAAAACAGGTGCAGGAGTAGGCCATTCGGCCCTTCGAGCCTGCACCGCCATTCAATATGATCATGGCTGATCATCCAACTCAGTATCCTGTACCTGCCTTCTCTCCATACCCCCTGATCCCTTTAGCCACAAGGGCCACATCTAACTCCCTCTTAAATATAGCCAATGAACTGGCCTCAACTACCTTCTGTGGCAGAGAATTCCAGAGATTCACCACTCTCTGTGTGAAAAATGTTTTTCTCATCTCGGTCCTAAAAGATTTCCCCCTTATCCTTAATCTGTGGCCCCTTGTTCTGGACTTCCCCAACATCGGGAACAATCTTAAATGTTAAATGTTAAATGTAATGTTAAATGTCAGTCGAGCATCACAGCCGTGTATCTCTGGCTTCTTAAAAGTTGTCTCCACTCCTTCTCCCCCCTTCTGCCCCCTCTCCCCCCCCCTCTCTTAAATGACTTACTGTACACTGGGATTTAGCCGTCTTAATTACAGCACCAACCTTCCTGTTCATCGCGGTGTGTGTCTGTATCACCTTGGCTTTGCACTGTGTGAATTTCACTCAGACAGCACTCCCCCCACTTGCCCTGTCCCCCGCCTGCACAACGAGTTGGTGAAGGAAGCAATGTGTGTGCTGGCAGTCGCCTGAAAAATCGCCCAAGTGGGACAGGCCCATTAGAAGGAACTGCAGATGCTGGTTTAAACCGAAGATAGACACAAAAAGCTGGAGTAACTCTGCAGGACAGGCAGCATCTCTGGAGAGAAGGAATGGGTGATGTTTCAGGTCGAGACCCTTCTAGTCTACATGCTTTCAGAAGAGGAAGATCCCATCAAGCCAACCATTCAGAAGATTTTGCGAAGTACATCCTAAGTGGATGATGGAAAGGCCCATGCTGTAGAATATCTAGATTTTTGGGCATTTATCTTGTCAAGCAATTTCAGAATTTTCACTTTTTCCTAGAAGATCAGTTTTTAATTCCTCTAAACCTCAGTGAAAACAATCTCCCTAAAATGATCCGGGGTTAGAAATTAATGTTTTTGTTCCCAGTATTTGATTATATGCGCTATATTTATACACCACACATTTCAACTTCCTCCTCCCAAACATGTGAATTGTACTTCTTTACTCCCAAAGTGAACTCTTCTCCCAACTGAGACTCTGGCGTCTCAAATGCCCACAATCTCTGACGTACAATGATGAGTATACATCTGAATTTCAATTCCATTTCATTATTACAACAGAGGAAAAACTTCTGCCCCTTCTCCACCACTCATCTTGGGTTTCTGAATTTCAGTGCAAAGCTAAGAAAGTGGAACCTGAGCAAAATTAAAATGCTCCGAGCCCAAAATGCTCGAGGATGTAGGACGAAAAAAATCTCAGCTATTTCTTGCCGACGAGAACATGCAAAGGTGCTCCAGAGGACCGGCCTCACAAGGAAGTCTTGAGCTTCCCTTCAGCCAGCCTAGTTTCCATTGATTTAGCTGTATTTAAAAGCAGTCAATATTGTGTCCCGAACCTCTGAACTTCCACCTCCCTCTCAATCACAACCAAATCTCCGAATTGTCCTCCCCTAGTCCTAAAAGTGAACTCGACTGCATCCCTAAGAATGGCTCCAACGCCATCATTAAATTTGCCGACGACACCACGGTGGTAGGACTGATCAGTGACAACGACGAGTCAGCCTACAGGGAGGAGGTCCAGCACCTGATAAACCTGGTGTGCCAACAATAACCTCATCCTCAACTCCAAGAAGACAAAGGAAATTATTGTTGACTTCAGGAAGAACAGAGGGGGCAGTCATACCCCCATCCATATAAACGGGACTGAGGTGGAGCGCGTCTCCAACTACAAATTCCTCGGGGTACACATCTCGGAGGATCTGTCCTGGTTCCTCAACACCTTCAAGCTGATCAAAAAAGCGCAGCAGCGCCTTTACTTCCTGAGGAGACTCAAGAAAGCTCACCTGTCCCCCCAGATCCTGACCAACTTTTACCGCTGTACCATCGAAAGCATCCTGACCTCCTGCTTCATGGTATGGTACAGCAGTTGCACCGTAGCGGACAGGAAGGCACTACAACGGGTGGTGAAAACCGCTCAGTACATCATCGGTGCCCCGCTCCCTGCCATGGATGCCCTCCACCGAAAACGGTGTCTGAGACGGGCCGGGAAGATCATCAAAGACCCCTCCCACCCCAACCACGGACTGTTTGCCCTCCTCCCATCAGGGAGGCAGTACAGGAGCCTCAGGTCTCGTACTAGTAGGATGAGGAACAGCTTCTACAACAACACTATCACATTGCTGAACTCGGAGTCCCGCCGATAGATTTCTCCAGTCTCTCCGTCCACATTGTTTGCTTATTCTGTATTTTTATTTCTATATTGCACTATTACTACGGACTGACGCTAAACTGCATTTCGTTGTACCCATACTTGTATCTGTGCAATGACATTAAAATTGAATTGAATTGAATCTTCCTGCTCCCCCCTTCTCGAACCCTTAAAACCTCGGAAATACAAGCTCCCAATTTCACTTTTAAGTGAGATCTTTCCTCTTCTCCCCCCACATCCATAGTCCCAGATCTGAGCTATGAAAGGTACCTTTCTCTTTGAGCTGCAAACTCAGCTGCAGCTTCCTGCCACTTGCTTGTGCTCCCATTAAATAGACTGTCGGCCTGGTTTGTGTTGGACAGGAAGCAGCAGCACTTCATTTCCAAGCACATACTTTATTCATAGAATTTACTAATCTATAATACAGGATGCTCAAATGTCACCGCTCACAGTATATGACAAGAGCATTCAATTTACTTCTAAACTTCACGATGCACCACCAGTTATATATTATTTTATGTAATTACCATGGGCAAACACTATGAGGGATATATACATGGTTCTAGATTCTTATTATGTAATGGTGACAGAGCCTTTAGCTGTAGCCTTGCCTACAACGGCTGCCCTAAGCTTCAGTTCCTCAGCACCTGGACCTTGGAATGTACCAGTCTTTAAACAAGGACATTCCTTTGAGCAGGAAGACCAGCAGTTTTTTTGCAGATCAAAGGACTTCCTTCATTGAGATCATATCTTCCAGCTAATCGAATATAGAACAGCATAGCGCAGGCAATATCTATGCCGAACATGATGCCAAGATCATCATTTATCCACCCACACATATTCCCTGCGTATGCATATGCCAATCCAATAGTCTGTTAAATGCCACTAACCACTCTATTCAACCACTCCCAGCAGCGCGTTTCAGGGACTCGCCACTCTCTGTGCAAAAAAACTTGTTCCGCACATCTCCTTTATACTTTGCCTCTCTCATCTTGAAGCTATGCCCCCTAGTATTCAAGTCTTCCAACTGGGAAAAAGATTCTGATTCGATAACCTATCTATGCCTCTCATAATTTTATATAATTCTATCAGGTCTCCCTGCAACTTCCTGCATTACAGAGAAAACAATCCAAGTCTGTTCACCCTCTCCCCGATGTTTGTCTACATCACTGGGAATAGCCTGAAGGCCATCAAATCTTGTGTAACACAGCTATGCGTGAATAATCTTAAGAGAGACTACTTCCAGTTTACTTTCCATACCTTCTTGACAAATATACAATCCAGAAAAAGATGGATAATGGTCAGAGTCTTAGTGCAGCTACTTCAAGGGTGGCATGTGATGGCACTAAGCCACCAACTGTGCATGAAGGATCTGACTGAAAGATTCTCCACTCTATTTATTTTCTCTTTTGCATTACTTGATGTCCTCATGTATGGTATGAATTGCCTGGATAACACACAAATCAAAGTATCTCAGTACACGCGGCCATAATATACCATTACATGAAGAGCCTGATTTCCTATTAGCCAAGGAAGGTTTTTGTGTTTAGACTTGCCATTTACCTTGGCAAATGACTCTGACAGTTTGAGTAGTAACCATCGGGCAGGGTGCACCATGCAAGACCTTTTGAACATTATGTGCATAATGCCTGATTGACTTAAGTTCAACCATTTCATTTGTCTGTGTATGATTGTATTAGTGTACGGGGATCGCCGGTCGGCACGGACTCGGTGAGCTGAAGGGCCTGTTTCCGTGCTGTATCTCTAAACTAAACTAAATGTGTTCTGCCAAATATGTAATTGTTGTTATTGAAAAGGAATGATTAGAAATCAGTGAACCTCAATCCTGATGAAGGGTCTGGACCCGAAATGTTACCTCTTTCTTTTATCCAGAGATGCTGCTTGACCAGATGAGTTATTCCAACATTTTGTGTTTAACCTCAATCATGATATCAATTGATGACCAGTGAAAACTCAAAGAGAATCTTAGCATTTAGCAACCCTGATCTTTTTTAGCTAACTGATCAGTCATGTTAGAAACATTTTGCAGGGCACAGAATAAAGCTTGGAATACACTTATCAGGTAGGAAATGAAATATCAAATAAACCTTGAGTGTTGGTATGATAGGCTAATCCATCAGGTTAAAATGCAGAGACTTGGTTATTTGGACTCAGAACTGACATTCTAATAGAAGAAAGAGGGTTGTGGTGGAAGACACAAGGAACTGCATATGCTGGTTGTGAAGGGACCTCTGTTGTTTATGATAATAATAACACACACATAAACAAAACACTTGGACATAAATGAAGATGGGTCGCCTAGTAAGTTTGCAAATGACACCAAAATTAATGGAGTTCCAGATAATGAGGAAGGCTGTCAAGATATACAGCGGGATATAGATCAGCTACAGAAATTGGCAGAGAAATGGCAGGTGGAGTTTAACCTGAGCAAGTGTGAGGTGTTGTACTTTGAGAGGTGGAATGCAAGGGAAATGTACAACATTTAATAGCAAGATTCTTAGCAACGTTGATAAACAGAGTGATCTTGGAGTCCAACTCCATAACTCAATGAAAGTGGCAACACTATTGGTAAAGAAACAACACTAGTGGTAAAGATGGTACAGGTGCACAACCTTTTATCCGGAGTTCCGGAAACCGAAAAACTCAGAAAACCGGATATTTTTTCCAGGATGTCGTCTGCACACCAAAGCTCGCGTTTGGCGCCAAACTTGACCCGAAACGACCCATGGTCAACCCAGGTCTGTACTACTGTAGCGGTTGCCTCCTCCCCGCCTCTCTGACCAGGTAGGGGTCTAAGAATTAAAGTTTCCCCCTTCACCCCCTCCCCCCACATAAAATCCCTCCAAACTAACTGACTAACATTTAAGCAATGATTTACAATGATTCCCCGGTCTCCGGGGAGGAGGCAGCCGCTCCAGACTTTTCAAGCCGCCCGCGCTACCTATCTAATCTACGATAAAAAATCTTCCATTCGGAAATCCGAAAAATCCCGAAATCCGAGAAGTGTCTGGTCCCAAGGCTTTCGGATAAAAGGTTGTGCACCTGTATATGGCATGTTTGCCTTCTTCAGTCACAGTATGGAGTACAAGAGTCAGGAAGTCACGTTATAGCTTTATCGGACTTTGTTCAGGCTGCATTTGAAGTATTGTGTGCAGTTCTGGTTGCCCCATTACAGGAAGGAATTAGAGACTTTAGAGAGGGTGCAAAAGAGATTTTCCAGAATGCTACCCGGATTAGAGGGTATTAGCTGCAAATATTTTTTTTACACAGAGGCCACGGGATGCCTGGAATATGCTGTGAGGGTTGATGGCGGAGGTTTTTAGACAGGCACATGGATATGCAAGGAATGGAGGGATATGGATCACAACATGCAAAATAGGTTAGTTTAACTTAGTATCATATTTGGCACAGACGCTGTGGACTGAAGGGCCTGTTCCTGGTCTGTGCTGCTCTACATTCTGTTTAAGTTTACATTTATATTTGCAAGTCCCCTGTAAATATAACATGTATTTTTATGTCCAACGAGTTTCCTCAGTAGTCATTACGTTTTTATTATACCATTAAAATTCATTTGACTTTACTGTAATAATATGAATGAATGAATGAATGAATGAATGAATGAATGAATGAATAAGTTTATTGGCCAAGTATGTCCACATACAAGGAATTTGCCTTGGTACTCTGCTCGCAAGTAACAACACGGCATACAGTAAACCATTAAGAATAAAACATAAAACATTAAACCATTAAGAATAAAATATTATAGTTTAAACATGTGAATGAAATAAAATACCAGAGCAAAAGGAGGCTACAGACTTTTGGTTATTGAGTAGAGTACACTATTTTTAACCTACTTAGCAGGGACACAAGCTCAAATTCAGATTTTCCTCAATTGTGTTGGAGAAAGCTAACAATGTGCACAGCCTGTGGAGAAGACGGAGGGCAAATTTGAGAATTCTGCATTGAACTCCACATTTGCAAATTCTTACATCAGTTTTGGTTTCATACGTCATTTTCATAGTTTAATAATGGGAGAGGCTAATGGTTTCTTCGTCAAACAGAATCTATAAACAAAGGGTAACATTTCGAAGCTAATTCAATAAAATAATTACTTCTTGAAAAACTGCACAAATGTTATGCCTACTTGTGATTACAGATTCGAGCTATTAAAAAAGGGAAATTGTAGAGCAATTTCATACGACGTCGTACGCAGCGTCTTGACGTCATACGCAGCGTCTTGACGTCATACGCAGCGTCTTGATGGCATACGCCTAGAGCGTGGCATTGCGCGATGACGTCAAGCCGCCCACACCCCCTTGCAACCTTGCGTTACGGAAACAGACCCAATGGGTCTGCACTTGGTCTAGTATACTTTTAAAACTCAGCGGGTGTGTGGGTGTACGGCATTTTGCATTTGATTCGTTACTCTGCGCAAGATGCAAAAATGATGCTAACATTTTTACCATTTCACTAGCAATTTTACTTTTACATTTGCACATCCACTCCTTGGTCAATTATTTCCCTAGATATTGAGTAAAATTGATCACAAAACTCAAACAAAACTCAATTTTTAAGATATGAACAGCTCTTACCAGCTGCTGACGTCACAATGCCGACATGCCGATCAAACCAAGCCGCTTTTCTCTCTCCCTTCATTTGGCAGCCCGGCTTCTACTCCACTCCCCCCCCCCACCACTCCAAGTACGCTCGAGCCACGCCTCCCACAACTCCCACGCCCGCCCGCTCCCGCTCAGAGCCTCGCGACCAAAGGTGGCCGCTTGAGGCGTACGGCCGCATGGGGCCGGTCCCAATTCGAACCGCAGAGGCGTATGGTCCCGACATCATACTCACCAATCAGCTGGGCAGGAGGCGGGCCGACTGAATTTGGACGTCGTACGGCGTCGGGCGGTGACGTTATCACGTAACGGCACGCCGGGCGGTGACGTCATCGTGCGACGCCACGCGCTAGGCGTACGCTATCAAGACGCGGCATACGCCCTCAATGCGCCTGCGGGCTGACAGGCCGTTGCCCCCCCCCTCTCTGTCCCCCCCTTCCTCTCTCCCCTCCCACCCTCCCTCTCCCCCACCCTCCCTCTTCCTTTTCGGACAGTGCAAGATTTTTGGAACCCCGCGCGATGTCGGGACCAGCCCCGCGAAAGCCGTTGCCCCCCTCCCATCCCCCCCCTCTCTGTCCCCCCCTCTCTCTGTCCCCCCCTCTCTGCCCCCCCCCTCTGCCGCCCCCTCTCTGCCCCCCCCTCTGTCCTCCCTCCCCTCCCTCTCTCCCCTCTCCCCTCCCTCCCTCTCCCCCTCTCCCCCTCCCTCCCCTCTCCCTCTCCCTCTCCCTCCCTCCACCTCCCTCCCTCCACCTCCCTCCCTCCCTCTCCACCCCCTCCCTCTCCCTCTCCCCCCCTTCTCTCTCTGCCCTCACTCTCTACCCGCTCCCTCCCTCTCTAGACGCGCCTGCGAGTTGGGGGCTATGCGTCAGTAGATAGGCCGATTATGGGGTAAAAGGAGCAAATTAATAATATTAATATATTAACAAGGGGGGTAGTTAGCATGTGTGCGGGGGGTAGTTAGTGTGTGTGGGGGGGTGGTTAATGTGTGTGACGCCGCATGCCGTCACACACATTAACACACACATCACACTTGTTTGTTTGTTTGTTTGTTTGTTTCCAAAACTCTGCAAAAACGGTACACGATAGCGAGACGATTTACTCACCACCTTACTCACCCTTGTCCTGCGATGTGCAGTTGCAAGTTTCGTTCAGATTGATGTTATACTTTAAAAGTTATTGAAATTTTACACTTTAATAAACCTGGCCGCACCTGCGCAGTTGGGGAAGGGTTGCCGTGCCCAGTATCCGTGCGTGTGCATTTGCATAAGGGTTACCGGGCCCGCTGTTATATTGAGATCGCTATTTTGACTCGCGTCACTACGGGGATCTCTGGCGTCACAACGGGAAACCGTCAGCCTCGCCTGCGAAGTTGGGGGCTATGGGTGAGTGGTGGAATATTGCGTTGATGGAGATGGACCCAACAGGTCCGCGCTTGGGGGAGGGGTGCCGTGCCCGGTTTCTGTACTGCGCAGTTGAACACGGCAGTTGCGCCTGCGCAGTGCGGGCCCCTTAGCCGTGCCTAAGCAGTTGAGGGAGGCTTGCAGGGCCTGGATCACCATTTTTACTGAACATCGTGTAGTTTATGGGTGAGTGGTGGAATATTGTGCTGGGGGAGGGGGACCCAACATGTCCGCACCTGGTTTAGTATTCCCTAGGCCTATGTTTGAATAAATTGCATAATATTCGTGTGCAATGGCATCATATTAAGGCAGAAAATAAAACAATAATCTGGAATCCTTCACTCAAAGGAGTGCTTCACTTTCATTGAGAGATACAGAGCAAGACTCTACATTATATTCCTGACAATATAGCGACTTACTGCTATTTTAAATGATTTATCAATCATTTCAATTAAATTAAATAGCAAACTATAAGAATCCGAAGGTTAAAAAATCTATCAATTTGACTTAAAATTCTGAATTAAGAATAAATTATATTTTCCTAGATTGATTTTTCAGGATGTGGTTATCACAGATAAGGACAGTTTTATCGACATTCTTAATGTCCTTTATAAAGTGATAGTGAACCACAGAGTCTTGTTGTTAACAGTCATTCTGTAAATAATAATACTCATTGATTTTGAATAAGGAGTTCGAGGATTTAGACAAGCCAGAATAAAGTGATGGGTATATATTTGCAAGCAGGATGGTGTGCAACTTGGAAAGGCAATCTGCAAGTGTTCACATTAACTTGCTATTCTTGTCCTTCTTATGGTGGAGGTTGTTTGTTCGAGACATACTGTGAGCCTACCATGCGTGAATAACGTTATTTCGTCGATGGCCCACATGGCAGCTACTGCCAGGGCTGGAGAGATATTTCACATTATTTCTTGTCAATCCCAATTTTCGGCCTACTATGCGGCTAATGTCATAGACATAGAAACATAGAAAATAGGTGCAGGAGGAGGCCATTCGGCCCCTCGAGTCAGCACCGCCATTCATTGTGATCATGGCTGATCGTCCCCTATCAATAACCCATGCCTGCCTTCTCCCCATATCCCTTGATTCCACTATCCCCTAGAGCTCTATCTCACTCTCTCTTAAATCCATCCAGTGACTTGGCCTCCACTGCCCTCTGTGGCAGGGAATTCCATAAACTCACAACTCTCTGGGAGAAAAAGTTTTTTCTCACCTCAGTCATAAATGACCTCCCCTTTATTCTAAGACTGTGGCCCCTGGTTCTGGACTCGCCCAACATTGGGAACATTTTCCTGCATCTAGCTTGTCCAGTTCTTTTATAATTGTGTATGTTTCTATAAGATCCCCCCTCAACCTTCTAGCCTTGATTACAAGCCTAGTCTTTTCAATCTTTCCTCATATGACAGTCCCGCCATCCCAGGGATCAATCTCGTGAACCTACGCTGCACTGCCTCAATCACAAGGATGTCCTTCCTCAAATTAAGAGACCAAAACTGTACGCAATACTCCAGATGTGGTCTCACCAGAGCCCTATACACCATTTTAACATACTATGTCATAACATTAACATTTTAACAGTCATTTAACGTACTCTATAAATTTGCCAGCAACACCACTGTTTTGGGCCAAATCATGGGTGGTGATGAGGCAGCATACAGGAGAGAGACAGAACACTTGTTGAGGGGTGCTGCACCAACAACCTCTCGCTCAACAACAAGACCAAGGAACTAATCGTTGATTCAGAGAGGGAAAGCAGGGAGGCCATACACTAGTTTTCATTGGTGGTCGGCTGTGGTGAAAGTTAGAAGCCTCAAATTACTGGGTGTTAACATTTCAAATGACATCCTGGGCCCAGAATTTAGATGTAAACATGAAGAAGACGCACCAACGGCTCTACTTTCTTTGAGATTTAAAGAGATTTATCGGGTTACTGAATACTTCAACAAACTTCGACAGATGCATTGTAGAAAGTATGCTGACTGGTTATTTATGATTCTGTTACTGGGTACCAAAGGAGCTGCAACAAGAAACAGCCTGTTGTGTAATCTATTTCAAGCCAATTACAATCAAACTGAAGCATTGGATTAAGTCCAAACATTAATATTAGCCAATTTTTTTAACTGTGCTTAGTTGAATATAAATGGTGAAGATGGTGATATTATAATTATTTATCTAACAGAAGTATGAATTGAACCAGGTTAGACCATAGAAGCGTGAAGATAGAATGATCGGCTGAAAGAGGCAACCACATCTTTCATATGTTGCTGCCAGACATCTATTAATATATAAAACTCTCGCCCAAAATTCCGAAACGGAACTCCGTCCGGCTGTCACATTTCTTCCATTGATTCCCTGCAACTCCGAAACTGGACGCAGAATCGCCGACATCTTTTCCATTTCGGTAGAGATTTCACTTTTCTTTCTAAGTATCCGCTCCTCATTACATTCCGTCGTGTTTAAGTACACGTTTTTAATCAAATCCTTCCCCCCCCCCCCCCAATATTTCAAAACTAAACTGGCTTCACACCCACAGAACCTTCACCAGCCCCAGCCCCTGCTGAACGTTCCATCGTGTGATGTCACAATGCCCAATCTTCACATATGTCCAATCGGAATGGATCCATTTACATATGCCTATGCAGGAGCCCAAGCCAATGGTGAACGTTCCATCGTGTGATGTCACAATGCCCAGTGCTCATAGACATCGTTGCCATAGAGAGGGAGTACAGAGAAGGTTCACCAGGCTGATTCCTGTTATGTCAGAACTTTCATATGAAGAAAGACTGGATAGACTCGCCTTGTAATCGCTAGATTTTAGAAGATTGAGGGGGTATCTTATAGAGACGTTTAAAATTCTTAAGGGGTTGGACAGGCTAGATGCAGGAAGATTGTTCCGGATGTTGGGGAAGACCAGAACAAGGGGTCAAAGTTTAAGGATAAGGGGGAACGCTGAATCGCCGACATCTTTTCCATTTTGGTAGAGATTTCTCTTTTCTTTCTAAGTATCCGTTCCTCATTACATTTCGACGTGTTTAAGTACACGTTTTTAATCAAATCCTAACCCCCCCCCCCCCCCCCCAATATTTCAAAACTAAACTGGCTTCACACCCACAGAACCTTCACCAGCCCCAGCCCCTGCTGAGCGTTCCATCGTGTGATGTCACAATGCCCAATCTTCACATATGTCCAATCGGAATGGATTCATTTACATATGCCTATGCAGGAGCCCCAGCCAATGGTGAACGTTCCATCGTGTGATGTCACAATGCCCAGTGCTCATAGACATCGTTGCCATAGTGACAGTACAGAGAGTCAGATGTGGGCCGAGGAGCCTTCAAGACAACATGAGATGTTCCCATATTGTGTGAAAATATTTACGTCATTCACCCCTGAACCTCGATAAGAACACCACCTGCACATCTTAATTAAATTAGAGAAAAACGGAAAAGAGGTCGGGCATTTACACTTTTAAGGCTCTGTGTGTGTCGAAGCTTCGTGTGTGTGATGCCGCACCGCTAACCCCCCCACCACCCCCCCCACGCGTTGCCGAGACGGACCCGACTTCGACGACTTCAAGATACGATATTTTAAGACGGCAGGGACCCGACTTCGACGACCAAATCTCCCCTGGGGGCTACAGGTAGGGAACGGTCTTTATGCACTTTTCCAACTCTGTGTGTGGGGGTGGTTAGTGTGTGTGAGGCGCCCGCCCCCCACCCCCCCCCCCCAGTGGGGGCTATTGGGGGCCGCAGGACCACCAACGTCTTTTCCACTTCGTCAGAGATTTCGCTTTTCTTTCTAAGTATGCGCTTCTCATTTCATTCCGTCGTGTTTAAGCGCACGTTTTTAATGGATAACATACCCCCCCCCCCCCCCAATACTTCAAAACTAAACTGTCTTCACACCCACAGAAGCTTCACCAGCCCCAGCCCCTGCTGAACGTTCCATCGTGTGATGTCACAATGCCCAATGCTCACATACGCAAAAGTGTAATGCCTTCTCCCCCCCCCCCCAGTTTTTCAAATACAAACTGGCTTCTCCCCCATACAAGCAGACATTTCGGTAGACATTTCACTTTCCCTTCCAGCTATCCACTCCTCATTACATTTCGTTATGTTTATGTCCATTTTTTTCATTAAAACCATCTCCGCCCCCCCCCCCCCCTCACTCATTTTGTCGCCTCCTGCTGGCCAGCGACCATAACGGCTGCTGGCGCCCGTAGCACAACCTCAAGCGACGCCATTTAAAAACGGCCTTTCTGGGACGGCACTACTTCGAGGACCACGTCTCCCGTGAGGGCTGCGGGTAGGCAACTGCTGCGTTGGGGCATTACACTTTTAAGGCTCTGTGTGTGGGCATGCTTCGTGTGTGTGATGCCGCCCCGCCACACCCCCCCCCCCCCCCCCCGCGTTGCCGAGACGGACCCGACTTCGACGACTTCAAGATACGCTATTTTAAGACGGCCGGAACCCGACTTCGACGACCACGTCTCCCCTGGGGGCTACAGGTATAGAACGGTCTTTATACACTTTTCCAACTCTGTGTGTGGGGGTGGTTAGTGTGTGTGATGCCGCCCCCCACCCCCCCCCAGTGGGGGCTACGGGTAGGGAACGGCTGCGTTGGGGGATCAGACCCAACGGGTTTGCCATTGGTCGTCGTGTTTAAGTGCACGTTTTTAATCAAATCCTAACCCACCCCCCCCCCCAATATTTCAAAAATAAACTGGCTTCTCACCCATAGAAGCAGCACCAGCCCCAGCCCATGGTGAACGTTCCATCGTGTTATGTCACAATGCCCAATGTTCAAATACATCGTTGCCATAGAGGGAGTACAGAGAAGGTTCACCAGGCTGATTCCTGGGATGTCAGGACTTTCATATGACGAAAGACTGGATAGACTCGGTTTGTACTCGCTAGAATTTAGAAGATTGAGGCGGTATCTTATAGAAACTTACAAGATTCTTAAGGGGTTGGACAGGCTAGATGCAGGAAGATTGTTCCAGATGTTGGGGAAGTCCAGAACAAGGGGTCACAGTTTAAGGATAAGGGGTAAATCTTTTAGGACCTAGATGAGAAAAACATTTTTCACACAGAGAGTGGTGAATCTCTGGAATTCACTGGCACAGAAGGTGGTTGAGGCCTGTTCATTGGCTGTATTGTGGTCCTTGTGGCTAAAGGGATCAGGGGGTATGGAGAGAAGGCAGGTACAGGATACTGAGTTGGATGATCAGCCACGATCATATTGAATGGTGGTGCAGGCTCGAAGGGCCGAATGGCCTACTCCTGCACTTAATTTCAATGGTTCTATGTTTCCCTCTCCGCACCCCTCTCCCACCCATCCCTCTCTCCCCCACCCCCCCTTCCCTCTCTACGCCACCCCCTTCCTCCTACCCCTCTGTCCCTCTTCCATCACTCCCCCTACCCCTCTCCACCTCCCTCCCCACTCTTTCCCCTCTCTCCCCCACCCCTCTCCCCCTCCCTCCCTCCTTCCCTACCTCCCCATCCTCCCCCTCCACCACATCTCTCTCCCCATCCCCCTCTCTCACCCCCTACCCCGCTCTCCTTTCCCTCCCAAATCTGTCCCATTTCCTCCACCTCCTCTCCCCTCCCTCCCCTCTTCACATCCCCCCTCCCTCCCCCCACCTGTGTGTTTGGGGGTTGGTTAATATGAGTTTGATGCCGCAGCCCCCCCTCCCCCCCCCCCTGCAAAACGCCGTTGGGGAAACAGACCCAACGGGTCTGCACTTGGTCTAGTTATTCTTTAAAAATAGAACATCAAAAGAGACTGTAAGTTATTTATGACTGTACATCTGAGTCACCTTTGAAGTGCGAGCACCTGAAAGCAATTCATTACATGTAAGCTGATACGGTTTTGAGTGAGGTTGTCTTCTTTAGTCGTATGTCTTTTAGACCTGCAGCTACGTTGAGGCGAGCCAGGCCAACGTGTCATCGTCCAGGTCAGTCAGACCTCGTTCATCATTCGGTGGCCGGTGTTTGGGGCAACAGGTGACGATGTGCTCCACTGTCTGTGCTGGGTCCCCACACTCGCAGGAGGCGCTGTCCACGAGGCCCCACCTCTTCATCGCTACTCCATAGCGTCCGACGCCTGTCCTCAAGCGGTTGAGGGTTGTCCACTGCTTTCGGGGCAGGTCCTGGCCAGGGACGTCCATGGGGCCATTGATGTAATGGTGTAGCCTAGATGGTTCCGCTGACTTCCGCTGGTCTCGTCTTGACCCAGGTGGCCTTAGAAGCGTCAGCCGGTGTTGTGCAGAGCAGCTCTTGGGCTTGCGTGGCAAAGGGGTGCCGTGACTTGAGACGCACTCGTCGTGGTGTCTCTGTGACGATCTGATGGAGGAGGTGGGATTCACTGGTCTCTGCCTTTCGAGAGAGGACCAGCGTGGCTGCTTCTCGTCTGATGTTGGCTGGGGCGATGCCAGCAAGGACGGGCAGTTGGTTTACTGGAGTGGCTCGTAGGCATCCGGAGACAGTCCGCTGGGCGCTGTTGAGGGCAGCATCTAGCTTCTTGGTGTGAGGGCTACGGCATCAGACCGGGGCGCAGTACTCGGCGGCTGAGAACACCAGGGCCACTGTGGACATGCGCAGTGTCTTCGTCGTGGCTCCCCATGTGGTGCCGGCTAGGCGGCGTATCAGTGCGGCACGGGCGCTTGTCTTTGCCTTGGCACCTTCCAGGTGTTGTTTGAATGACAACTTTCTGTCGAGCTTCACACCGAGGTACGTGGGGACGGGCTGGGACCGTAACCTGGCGTTATCCACCTTGACGTTCATCTCGCGCGTCGCTTCCCTGTTGTTGAGGCAGAACATTGAAGATGTTGTCTTACCCATGCTGAGCTTGAGGTGCCAGTTACTCAGGTATGAAGATAGGATGTTCATGTCTTCAGAGAGGCCATCTTCTGCTGCTTCCCAGGATGGCTTACTGAGTAGGGTGGCCAGGTCATCAGCATAGCCATACTTCTTTGACTGGGTTGCAGGCAGGTCATGGATGTAGATGTTGAACAGCATTGGTGCCAGCACTGAGCCCTGTGGGATGCCGTTCTTGCGTTTCCTCACCCTGCTGCATTGCCCGTTGCTGGTGTGTAGCCTGAAGCTGCGGTCGCTCAGCATCTCCATGATGAAGCTCACCATGTGCTTGTCTGGGATGGTTTCCAGGAGCTTCATGTGTAGTCCACGCAGCCAGACAGTATCATATGCAGCTGTGAGGTCCAAGAAGACAGCGCCTGCCTTCTCCCCTGCCTGTCCTCTATGTCTTGGCACAGGAGGGTCACCTGGTCCGCCGTTGACCTACCGCTTCGGAAGCCACCTATTCTTTAGGCAGCTGGGAGTCGATCACTGGATTGAGACGTGTGTGGAGGAGACGTTCCAGGAGCTTGTAGGGAACAGACAGCAGTGAGGAGTCGGTATCCCTTGGGGTCATCGTTAGGCTTGTTTGGCTTCGGCAGAACGATCACCTTGGCACGGCGCCAGATCTTTAGCTGCTTCAGGCAGCGGAAACACGTGGAGAGGAAGGAGCACAGCCAGTCAGTTGCCTTCTTGCCTTGGTGTTTTATGTATTCCGGGTGGATGCCGTCGGTACCTGGTGCCTTACCGGTTTTCAGCCGTCGGATGGCCTGCTCGATTTCTTGTGTTGTGAAATCATGGGATAGGTTGGAGTCGCAGCTCGGGGCCCTGTGCAGCTCGTGGACTCTCGCCGATGTTGTTCTGGTGAAGTCCTTGTCTGCGTTGGGGAAGCGGCCGTTGCTCAGCAGTAGCGACGCGATGGAATTTGCAGTGATGGGACACCGTGCTGGGGTTGTCGACCTGCCCATCAGCTTATTCATGGTCTGCCACGCCTGACGGCTGGAGTGTGTGAAATCAATTGATTCCACTGTCTCCATCCATCTTTGCCTGCGTTTCTCATTTAGTGTGCAGATTACGTCGTTCACTGCGTTGTTCTTGTCTTCGCTGCTTTGTGATTCTGTGTGGGCGCGAAGTAGGTCTTCACATTTGTCATCCCAGCAGGGAACATAGGCTTTGCGTACACCGCGGAGGAAGTTCTTCTTGGCGGCGGCCAGCAGCATCTTGCAGTATGAGTCGTAGGCGTTGTTCAGGTTGGTGGTGCGTGGGTGTGGGAGGCCAGCGGCTGCCTTATTCACTTGTTGTGTGAAGCCTACCCAGTTTGCTTTCCGGAAGTTTCACCTCTTGACGTCTTTCCCTTCCACGGGCTGGACCAGAGATGGAATGGTTATGAGCGATGGTCGATGGTGTGACTGGGGAAACCTGTCCAGGATGCGTCTTACTGGGAGCGGTTCGTTGTTGCGACATTTTGTGAAGGCCAGGTCCGGGTTGGTGGTGCTGTTCCAGCGTGCAGAGTAGAAAGTGCGTGGCTCCTTTGGGTCGTATAGGAGCGTTGCATCGGCGGTCGAGGCCCATTCTGCCAGGAAGTCGCTGTCAACATTGGAGCTGCTGTATGCCCAGTCTGTATGATGGCTGTTGAAGTCACCAGCATATACGGCATGGGCTGGGACATCTGGCAGAGATGTTGGGCCCAACCTGCTCGGAGGCGGCTTGTAAATGTTGACGATGGTCGTGTCTTGCACTTTGGTTGTGATCCATTCTACCTCTGCATCCTCTGCAGACTGTGCTATGGCTGACCAGGCCATGTCGTTACGAACGAACGTAGCTATGCCATGCTGTTTGTCGGCGATGTGACCGGCCAGGGTATACCCAGAAAGTTTCAGGAAGTTCTTGTTTTCGGTGTGAGTCTCCTGCAGTAGAACTATAGTCGCCTTGTTTTTGATGGCAATCTGTTCCATGGCGTTGAGCTTGGCGGTGGTAAGGCCTTCAACAATGAGCTGCAGTAGTGCTAAACCTCGACAGTTGGTGGCATTTAACGGTGCCGCCTGGCCTGGGGAGGCATGGCTTTTAGCCGTCTGCAGACGCGGTAAAGACATTGGTTTCGCTTTGCTGATAGCATCCTTTCTGTTCAAACGAATAAAAGTAACTTCTTGGTAATCGAAGCATTGTTAGATTATCTCAAAGTCAAATATTGAGGGTGTAAAGTTATATTACTCAAGCCACATCCCTGCTAAGAAAATTTGCAATCAATAAGAGAATTTTAAATATTGGAAAATAATGCCCAATTCTATTAATGCAAGCCTTGATGTATATGGTCGCTTGTTAGTAATATGGTGGCAAGAAATGCAACAAAAATGTTGCATGCACTCAGGCTTTGGGAGGTGGTGAGTTAAAAATGTTTGGACAGGAGTTGGTGAAGAGAAGGTGTTCAGTTCAATTTAGTTTATTGTCACGTGTACCGAGGTAAAATGAAAGCTTTTGTTGTGTGCTATCCAGTCAGCGGAAAGGCAATACATAGTGTCTTAGTGATACCGAGTGGAAACAGGCCCTTCGGCCCAACTCGCCCACACCTGCCAACAATGTCCTAACTACACTAGTCCCACTTGCCTGCGCTTGGTCCATATCCCTCCAAACCAGTCCTATCCATGTACTGTTTAAGAAGGAACTGCAGATGCTGGAAAATCGAAGGTACACAAAAATGCTGGAGAAACTCAGCGGGTGCAGCAGCACCTATGGAGCGAAGAAAATAGGCAACGTTTTGGGCCGAAACCCTTCTTCAGACTGATTAGGGGTGGGGGGAGTCGGGGAGAAGAAAGGAATAAAGGAGGAGGAGGAGCCCGAGGGCTGAGGAAGAGCTAGGAAGGGGAGGAGACAGCAAGGGACCGATTGGGGCTGGGGGGGGGGGGAGAAGAAAGGAAAAATACCTATAAGTATCTATCCATGTACTGTACCTGTCTAACTGTTTTTTAAACAACTGGATAGTCCCAGCCTCAACTACCTCCTCTGGCAGCTTGTTCAATACACCCACCACCCTTTGTATGAAAAAGTTACCCCTCAGATTCTGATTAAATCTATTTCCCTTCACCTTGAACCAATGTCATCTGGTCCTCGATTCCCCTACTCTGGGCAAAAGATTGCATCTACCCGATCTATTCCTCTCATGATCTTATACACCTCTATAAGATATACCTTATCCTCCTGCGCTCCATGGAATAGAGACCCAGCCTACTCAACCTCTCCCTATAGCTCCCACCCTCTAGTCCTGGCACCATCCTCGTAAATCTTTTCTGAACCCTTTAAAGCTTGATAATATCTTTCCTATTACATGGTGCCCAGAACTGAACATAATATTCTAAATGCAGTCTTATACTACTGCCTCCCATGACCTCCCAACTTCTATACTCAGTACTTTGACTGATGAAGGCCAAAGTGCCAAAAGCCTTTTTGACCACATAATCTACCTGCGAATCGACCTTCAAGGAACCATGCATCTGTACTCCTAGATCCCTCTGCTCCACAACACTACCCAGAGGCCTGCTATTTACTGTGTAGGTCCTGCCCTTGTTCAACGTCCCAAAATGCAACGCCTCACATTTCTCTGCATTAAATTCCATCAACCATTCCTCCACCCAATCGATCCAGATCCTGTTGCAATCTTTCACAACCATTTTCCCTATCTGCAAAACCACTGACTTATGTATTATCAGCAAACTTGCTAATCTTGCCCTGTATGTTCTCATCCAAATCATTGATGTAGATGATAAACAGATGACAAACAGCTTCAAACCCTGAGGCACACCACTAGTCGCAGACATCCAGTCTGAGAAGCAACCTTCCACCATTACCCTCTGCTTCCTTCTATGGAACTAATTTGCTATTCATTCAGCTATCTCTCCTTGGATCCCATGCAATCTAACCTTCCAGAGCAGCCTACCATGCGGCACCTTGTCGAACACCTTACTGAAGTCCATGTACACAACATCTACAACTCTGCCCTCATCAACCTTTTTGGTCACGTCTTCAAAAAAATCAATCAGATTTGTGAGACACGACCTCCCACGTACAAAACCATGCTTACCATCCCTAATCAGCCCTTGCCCATCCAAATGCCTGTCTATCCTATCCCTCAGAATATTCTCCAGTAACTTACCAACTACAGATATTAAGCTCACCAGCCTATAGTTCCCAGCATTTTCCCTGCAGCCCTTCTTGAAAAGAGGTACAACATTTGCCACCCTCCAGTCTTCCAGCACCTCTCCTGTATTTAAGGACGACTCGTAAATTTCAACCAGGGCTCCCGCAATTTCCTCTCTAGTTTCCCACAATGTCCTTGGATATATCAGATCAGGCCCCGGAGATTTGTCTACCTTCAAACACGACAGTACCTTCAGTACTTCTTCGACGGTATCCCTGATTGCTTTCAAATTACTTCCAGTGACTGCTCCAATTTCCTCCGTCCTATTGTCTTTCTCCTCGGTACGTACAGAGGCGAAATACTCATTTAGGACCTTGCCCATCTCCTGTGACTCCATGCAGAGGTGACTGCTTTGATTCCTGAGAGGTCCCACTCTCTCTCTAGTTACCTTTTTCCCCCTTATGGTATTTATAAAATTGTACTTAATGCTACCCACCAGAGCTATCTCCTGGCCCCTTTTTCCCTTTCTAATTTCCTTTTTTAGTTTACTCCTTAAACTCCTCCAGGGATGCACGTGATCCCAGCTACCTGTCCCATGCATCCTTCTTGTTTTTGACTAACGTCTCAATTTCCTTTGTCAGCCAACCTTCCTTATGTTTGCCTGCTTTGCCCTTCACTCTAACGGGGACGTACACATCCTGAGCTTTCTTCAGTACACTTTTAAAAACATCCCACTTGGCCGATGTTCCTTTCCCCTCTAACAACCTTCTCCAGTCAACTTGAGCGAGATCTTCACTCATACCCTCAAAGTTGGCCTTACCAGCATTTTAACACGTAGGTCCTCTCCGTCTCTATCCATAACTATCTTATACCTAATTGAACTGTGGTCACTGGTCCCAAAAGGTTCCTCCACACACACTTCATTAACTTGCCATTCCCAATTTCCTAATACTAGATCCAGCGTTGCCCTCTCATGTGTGGGGGCCTCCATATGCTGCTTAAGAAAACTCTCCTGAACACTTTTGAGGAATTGCACCCCATCTAAACCCTTCGCGCTATGATTTTCCCAGTCTATATTGGGAAAGTTAAATTCCACTACTACAACAACCTTATTTGACCTGCAGCTGTCTGCAATCTCCCGGCACATTTGTTCTTCTAATTCTCGTTGACTATTCGGGTGTCTGTAGTACACATCCAACAAGGTGATCATCCCTTTCTTTTTCCTCAGCTCCACCCATATAGCCTCACGAGGCGAACCTCTGAACACAGCCGTGACATCCTCCTTAACCACCAACGCAACTCCCCCTCCTCTTTTTCCCTCAGCCCTGTCTCTCCTGAAGCTCCTGCACCCTCCGGAAAGTGAGCTCCCACTCCCACCCCCCACTCACTAGCAACAACACCACAGTCACATCTGTGGAGTCTTTTAAGTTCCTTGGAACCAAGGTCCTGAAATGGGGGGCCACCATCGACTCCACAGTCAAAAAGGCCCAACAGAGGATGTACTTCCTGCGGCAGCTGAGGAAACACAAATCTGCCACAGGCAATGATGGTCCAATTCTATACTGCCATCGTAGATTCTGTCCTCACCTTTTCCATCATGGTCTGGTTTGTCTCAGCCACCAAGCATGACATCCGGAGGCTGCAGCGAATTGTCCAATCAGCTGAGAAGGTTGTTGGCTGCAACCTTCCCCTCATTGACGAACTGTACACTGTAAGGGCCAAGAAGTGAGCGGGTAAGATCATCTCTGACCCATCTCACCCTGACCACAAGCACTTTGAAGCACTTCCCTCTGGAAGGCGACTCCGGACTGTCAAAGTCGCCACAGCCAGACATAAAAACAGCTTTTTTTCCCCACGAGTAGTAGCTCTATTCAATAACCAAAAGTCTGTAGCCTCCTTTTGCTCTGGTATTTTATTTAATTCACATGTTTAAACTATAATGTTTTATTATTAATGTTTTATGTGTCATTCTTAATTGTTACTGTATGTCGTGTTGTTACTTGTGAGCAGAGCACCAAGGTAAATTCCTTGTGTGTGTACATAGTTGACCAATAAACTTATTAATTCATTCATCTGCCTTACCCGTCACGCCCCTTGCATTAAAATACGTGCAGTTTAAACCAACCTTTCTTCCTCGCTCTCCACCTTTCACCTGCTTTTTCCGTCCGCTAACCTGTCCCACACCACCCTCCATACCAACTCGATATCAACTTCTAGCCTCTCACGTGCCTCTGTCCTGCACGAGATCCCACCCCCCTGCCAATCTAGTTTAAACCCTCTCGTGTAGCATTGGCAAACCTTCCCGCTGGGATGTTGGTCCCCCTCCAGTTTAGGTGCGACCCGTCCCTTTTATACAGGTTACCGCTGCCCCGGAGGAGATCCCAATTATCCAGAAGATATACAAGAATAGATTATGCTCTTCATACAAACTCATGTATATCTTCGTCATTTTCTGGAGCCCATAAGCTATCGGAACATGTTATCTGAACTTTGCTGCTGTCATCTCCATGTTTCTGCGTCATGCAGCAAGCCACTGAGCACCAATGTAAAATGCCAGACTGCATGTATATTTCACTCAACACAATGGTATTATTTCTCAGCAAAGACATTTGTTTTAGAGTAATGAGCTTTGCATGAAGTGGAGCAATCAATTAACTTTATATTACTTTTAAATAGAAAGCGCTAGGCTAAACAGTGTGAGGTATAAATAAAACAAATCGTGAATGATTTAATGGAGAAAAAGTGACTTCTTTATGTTGGAGTACATTAAGCACTTGCCCTCTGAACTTGTGTGTCTCTGTAAAGCATTATAGTAAATGATAGTTATTGGAAATAATTTCAACATAAATCCACATATACACAAAGAGCTCACGACCATCTCTCCGTCTCCACCACAATGCCCCCCTCCCCCCTCCCCCCCAGTCGCATGCTCCCAGCTCCTCCATCTGTATGGTGGAAAAATGCAAAGCATTACCGTGGAAGTTCACTTTTATATTTCACAACCAATATCTGTACAGCACATGGGGAGTGACTCAAATCCTTGCATGCAAAGTATTCAAACCAACACTTCATTCATGAGCTTAATAAATTCTGCTCCTTTTCTGTAGGGTGCATGTAGGTTGGAATAGGATGATTGGCATTGCCCTATAACATTACACACCGTTCAAAGTTAACCATTGTGTAACATATTTCGATTTGGTACAAAGGCACCAACAGTAAAAAATAGGAATGGGAGTAGGCCATCCTGCCCTGAGCTTGCTCCACCATTCTATAAATCCCACTTTCCTTTAGTCCATCGTCCAGCCCAATCATATAATCCCAGATTAGCTCACTGATTAAAAATCGATCCATCTTAAATTTCAATATATTTAAGGTTTCAGCCCCCACACTTTATGGGAAAAGGAATTGCAGAACATTTTCACGTCATAACCATGTGTGGTGCAGCTAGTAGACATTTGCTTCACAGTTCCAGTGACCCACGTTCAATCCAGTCTTCCAGATAAATCCAAGTGGAATTTCCAGCTTCTACCCCCAATCTGCTTTGCAGGGATGGCATTGGGACATCAAATGCATCACTTGCCATAGTGTATTCAGACTTTAGGCTACTTTTATAAACTATCAAGCTAAGGTGGACAGGTCACTGTAGTAGGCTTTGGTGGCCATTGGTATCAGAAAAGTGATCTAAGGAAAACAGTTTTGAGGGGAAGAGATTTGGAGATTGAAGTGAATGCAAAGGATAGCATATAGCATAAAACAAAGGATGCCTTAGAGTCAACAACAGCACATGTTCCTGTTAACCAACCCAAAGTAGGTCTGACTTCAATTTCACTTCATTTGGTGTCACTGAACACGCCAGGTAACATCAGTATGAATGTACATGATGTGTACAGAGGAGCTGCCTGGACTGAATTAGTTGTACAGTCATGGATGCATACAGCACAGAAACAGGCCAAAGAGCCCAACTTGCCCATGCTAACTAAAATGCCTCTTCTATGCTAGTCCCTCCTGCCCACGTTTGGCCCATATCTCTCTGAACCTTTTCTTTCCATGTAAGTGTCCAAACATATTTTAAATGTCATTATAGTACCTGCTTCAACTATTTCCTCGGGCAGCTCATTCCATATACCCACCACCGTCTATGTGAAAAATAATTGAAGTATGTGCCTGCGTACTTATACAATAAGTACTCAGGCACATTAAATTGAGTAAAGTTTGAGGAAAATCCACTTACTTAAAGCAGCTGATCCACAGTTTTCTTTTCTCACTAACAATCAATTTAGATTTGGATTATTGTGTCCATATTTTGCCATCACTGAGGATAGCCAAATTGGCCTACATTTATCTTTCACAGCTATTTTAAATGAAATGAAAAATTGAAATTCTTGACATTGCCTGTGAAGTAAGAAAAGATTTTATGTTCAAGAATTTGTGTGAGATTTAAACCAACAACCATCTAATTCAAATACTGATCGATCAACCTATCTGCATGGCACCCGGAGCATTTACATACTTCTAGAAATATTGATTCCTTTTTAAAGTAAACTTTTAAACATTATAGACAGGGATAACACTTTCCCTTTAATGCACTGAAAGGATTTTCTCATGCATACCCGTGTGCTATGCGTTTGAGGAATACCAGAAAGTCTGAATTTAGAGTTTGCACACAACACTTTATTGGCAACCACCCTCAAATGCTTTGTTGGAAAGTGAAGTTGAGTGAGATGGTTAACCCACATCCATTCCTTTCTGATAAAGTGCTTTGATAAAAACATATCATTTAAAACTGATATGAGAACAAGGACAAAATCAGATGATGAACAAGAATGCCTTTTTGCTTCAGTGTTGACAGCTCAGTGTTTTGTGCAAGATTCCTGAAATTCTATTGTATTTTTCTTGGTATTCACACAAGGATTTTACTTTGCATTTCCAATACTAATTATATTTAACAAAGTACTTTAAAAGCATTTCATTAACAGTTAGATGTTTTGTTGCACCTTATAACATACAACATAAATGTAAATTATTTCATAATTAATGGCGGTGATTAGTAATGGCATAGAGAGTGTCTTATTATAGTGATTGAATAGTTTAGAATAAGAGGAGTCACCAGCTAAAAGGTGATGACTTTTACAATCAGATTGCATGAAGATGCCAAACTTCAGGTCTTCTCAACAACGTTAACAAGATTCATTTTCAATTTGTAATCTCGATATTAATTTGTGCAACATGCTGGTTGAAATATTTTAAACAAAAGTGCTGTCTACATGAAGAGCACTCAAATAACCCAAACCCTAATGCATATGCTCGGCCACTGATAGAGTTAAATAACAATATTTTCTTCAATCAATCTTCTCCAGGAACAGTAATTTTGATCCCCTCTGCCACCACCTTTTTCAATGGCCTCTTTCCTTCAGTCATTTTTCCATACGACACGGTCTCTAAATTCAGTTGGGCATTCAATTGCCCTGGGGTGAAAGTAACCTAAATTTCATACCAGTATGGGTATAATATTAACTTTGCTGAATTCATAAGTTAAAGGAGCAGAATTAGGCCACATGGCCCATCAAGTTTACTCTGCCATTCAATCTATGGGAGGGAACGATCTATCTTTCCCCCCAACCTCTTTCTCCTGCCTTCTCCCCATAGCCCCTGACACCCTTACAAATCAAGAATCTGTCAATTTCCATCCTAAAAATACCCAATGACGACACCCATAGCCGCCAGTGGCAATGAATTCCACAGATTCACCACCCTCTGACTTTACCTCTGTTGCACACACACTTTCTTACCATATTATCCCTACTTTCACCTCTGCGGTTCCTCACTTCCCTCTGTTCTCCTTCTGATCCAACGTTTGCCTGTCTTATTATAGCGATTGGGTAGTTTAGAATGAGACACTATCTATTCCATAAATAACTGTAATCACCTCCAGCATCCCTGTGAAGTGCTGCTTTCAAATGTCGAACTGATGAAAGGATAACAGAATATTGCAGTACAGAAGCATGCCATTCAGTCCAACAAGTGTACAGCTACATCTTTCTTCATGCAATCTGATCACAAAAGGTGCTCTCTGAAAAACTATCAAGTCTCTATTCTTTTTCCCATTAATGCATGAAAACTGTTTAGTTTATGGTAGAGAATTAGATGTTCCGTCATTTGTCCTATTGCTCAAATCTCCAATCCAATTATTTTTCTAAAAAGTAATTTTTCAGGAAATGGTTGTGAACTTCAAGCTCATTGACATTAATATTAATATTACCAACAATCAGTCATAGACCAACAACAAAGAAGGCACACCGACTTTCTAGGACTGATACAGTGCAATGCTGAGAACTATGTTCTGCACTCTGTATCTTCCCCTTTGCTCCACCTATTGTACTTGATTGTATTTACTGAATGATTAGTATTATCTGATCTGATTTGATAGGCATGCACAACAAAGCTTTTCACTGTACCTTGGTGCATATGACAATTAATAAACCTAGCCCTAAACCTGAGATCCAAGAGTCAACAGTGAATAGTGTTTTATTGTCATATGTCCCATATAGAACAATGAAAATCTTACTTGCAACAGCAAGTAATCCACAAGGCAAATGGAGACAACTTATTTATTTTTCATAACCTTTCAGGACTTTGAAAGTCACCATATAACTTACTCTGCTCGCATGGGAAAACTTTACTATCTTTCTTCACCTCTAATAACTCCCTATGCTTTGCCATTGATTCTATAGCTTTTCTATAAAGGGGTGTAAAATACTGAAGACCAAGTTGCTATTGCAACAAGAGCAATGCGTGGTATATGTTTCCCATTACTTAATTGTTTTTCTATTCCGTCCCACGAGATACAAAAACATGCATTCCACTGCTTCCATTACGACCTCATGATCTTTTGCCACCTGCTTATCTTTACAACGTAGTCCCATCAGCTTCCCTGCCCATTTAAAATGTTTCTATTTAAGGCTGTCTTTCCTGTTTTTATTGTCACCTGCAAAAACTGCATTGTTTACTTTGTTCAACATTGAACTCTAACCACCATCTTTCATTGCATCCTTAATGCTCCTGCAATCTTTCATATTTTGTCATATGCTCCCAATATGGCACTTTGACTAATTTTCCTGTCTTATTACTGCAGCTCCTATATGCAGATAACTTTTCTATCCCAATGGAACATCAATCATCACATCTCTCTGTTCAGTGGTACTTCCTTTGACCTGTAACCTTACCTTGCTTCTCTCCCATCATCTATCAATCGACTGTGGTACAAACCAGAGGTCATGAGTCCACAACAGAGTAATCTGTCAATTGGCAGCAGAAGTAATGATCATAAAAGCTGCTAGTTCACTAACATCTTTCAGGAAGAGGAATGAATCCCGATGGATTGGGCCAATGCACAAATGGAATTCCATGCTCTTCGGTTGACACTTAATGAGTTCAAAGCAACCTATCCACATCTCAAAAATTTTAACATTCTGTACAAATGCATGTGTCATTTTAGTAATGCTGGTTCAATTAGTTTTGACAATCCAAGGGATCCATACGTACACACTTACTTCATTTTTCCTGTTATTCTTACAAAATATTCTATGAAGCAGAGAAATCCATACTGATCCCGATGTGCTCATATTTCTCCAGTATTCTTAATGTATTATTTTGAAAAATAAGCAACTTTGTGGCAGTATTTTTTTAAATGATGAATCACTGAAGGCAAGAAATGGTGTTTCAAATTAGCTGACCCTGTAAACGATTCAAGAATACAATTGAGAAAGATTCAAGAATACAATTGAAAATGATTCAGGAATTCAGGGTTATACGTCCTATAGAAAGGACAGGCAGGTGGGCAGAGGAGGTGGGGTAGCTCTGTTGGTGAGGGATGAAATTCAGTCCCTTGTGAGGTGTGACATCGGGACTGACGATGTATAGTCGCTGTGGATAGAATTGAGGAATTGTAAAGGTAAGAAGACACTAATGGGAGTTATCTACAGGCCCCCAAACGGTAGCCTGGATATAGGGTGCCGTTTGGGGGCCTGTAGATAACTCCCATTAGTGTCTTCTTACCTTTACAATTCCTCAATTCTATCCTCAGCGACTATACATCGTCAGTACATACATTGGCATGTAACAAAGGTAATGCAACTGTGGTTATGGAAGATTTCAATATGCAGGTAGACTGGGAAAATCAGGTTGGTTCTGGACCCCAAGAAAGGGAGTTTGTGGAGTGCCTCTGATATGGATTCTTAGAGCAGCTTGTACTGGAGCCTACCAGAGAGAAGGCAATTCTGGATTTAGTGTTGTCTAATGAACCAGATTTAATAAGGGAACTCAAGGTAAAGGAACCACTAGGAGGTAGTGATCATAATATGATAAATTTTAATCTGCATTTTGAGAGGGAGAATTGAGGGAGTTTAGCAATTACAAGGTTAATCCCCGGAATAGTGGAACTGTCATATGAGGAAAGATTGGAAGGAGTGGGCTTGTATACATTGGAATTTAGAAGGATGAGAGGAGTTCTTACAGAAACATATACATTTATAAAAGGACTGGACAATCTAGTTGTCGAAAAAACGTTGCCAATGATGGGGGAGTCCAGAACCAGGGGCCACAGTCTAAGAATAAAGGGGATGCCATTTAAAACTGAGATGAGAAAAAAACGTTTTCACCCAGAGTTGTGAATTTGTGGAATTCTCTGACACAGAAGGCAGTAGAGGCCAATTCACTGAATGAATTTAAAAGAGAGTTAGATAGAGCTCTCGGGGCTAGTGGAATCAAAGGATATGGGGAGAAGGCAGGTACGTGTTACTGATTGTGGATGATCAGCCATGAACACAATGAATGGCGGTGCAGGCTCAAAGGGCCAAATGCCCCCCCTGCACCAATTTTCTATGTTTCTATGTTAATTCATTGGATCATAAAATTTACAACACTAGAGGAGGCCATTTGGCCCATCATGTTCAACCAAAAGTGCACTTTGGGATAATCCCAATTCCCAGCACCTAACTCAAAGCCCTGCAAGTTGTGGCTCTTCAAATGTGTTTGCGTACATTTAAAATACGATGGCAGTTTGTATTTCCATCATCGTTTCAGGTAAGGAGTGGTAGACCATGACAACTACTTGGGTGAAATGTTTTTTTCTTTCAATTCCTCTGAATCCTTCCACCAATTACATTCATTCTATACCCCCATTGTTACCGACATCTCTGCCGGGAAAATAAGTCCTTCCCATTTAATCTGTCCACATCTCTCATTTTCATACACCTAAACTAAATACCCCCCCCCCATTATTTCCAATTCCAAAGAAAACAATCCCAGTCTAGACACTCTCAATATAATTCCCTATCCTTGGCAACTATCATCAATCTCCTTTCCATCTCTGTAATACAATGATCAAGACTATACCCAGTGCTCCAGCTGTGGCCTAATTAATATTTAATGCAGTTCTAGCAGTTTTTACTTTTGCATTTGATGCCTTGACCATTAAAGCCATCTATTTTCTGAAGAAGGGTCTCGACCCGAAACGTCGCCTATTTCCTTCGCTTCATAGATGCTGCCTCACCCGTTGAGTTTCTCTCCAGCATTTTTGTTTACTTTCTTTACCATGTCATCTCTATCCTACTACTTTGTGCAATTTGTGAACTCTCCAAGATCACTTTGTTCCATTTTTTTAGTATCCTACCATTTACTATGCATTCCCTTGCCTTGATTGCCCTTTTCCATTTGCCACATGTCTTCCCATCTAAAGAGCCTGTCCCACTAACGCGACTTTTCAGCGACTGTCTTCGACCTTCAATCGCGAGGGCACTCGCCTGAAAAACCTCGAGCTGGATCGACCATCAGCGGTGAAACCGCGAGCTGGATCGACCTACCGCACACACACATAAACACATCGCAAAGGCAGGGGTGAAGGAAAGCGGGGAGCACTGTCTGAAATTCACACCCCCGATGAACAGGAAAGTAAAAGACGGCTGGCACAGTGTCCAGTCCTTAAGAGAGTGCGGTGGGGGGGGGGGGGGGAGACACTTTTAAGAAGCCAGACAACTTTTTAATAAAGTTTAACATTACCGGTGGGTTTTTCTTGGTTCTGAAAACTCCAATGAGCCAATTAAAATGCCCGATCAGCAAAGGAGATTGCCTACGGCTACCTCGACTGCCTAGCGACCCCACTCCATTGCACTACGAATTCAAAAGAACCATGCCGACCAATTTTTACTCGAGGAAAATTCTTCAGCATGCTGAAACATTTTCCTCGACCAAACTGAGGCCGCGAGTATGCGGAAACTTCCCTCGAGCATGAAGGAGAGTTACAGTGAGCTCCTAGGACCACGTGTCAACCATGCTGCGAGTTTGAGTCAAGCGCAAATTCTTCTAAACTCGCAAATTAGGTCACTGCAGTGGGACAGGCCCTTTACTATTCTTCTCCATTGCACTGCAGATTGGAATTTAAATTGATGCTCTCTGCTATTTTAAATAATATGGCAAGCTTTTTACATGCTGTTTATTGGCTGCAATGGATTCAAAATTGCAACTCTCCAGTTCTACTTAAAGGCAGGTTTGTTCATAAAAGAGACAGGTCTTGCTGCAAGGTGTAAGGGTCATTTTTAGACGTGTACATGGGTGGGCTTTGATATTTCAAGAAATAGCTTAATATACAAGAAAGAATATATGGAGATTTTCATACTGCATTGAAAGTGTTGGTGCAAGGTGAAGCTATCTTGAAGATTGCAACAGGTCCTCTTCCAAGAGAAAGCAGCAAAGACTAATATCAGGAGTCTTGTTCGAAGAATATGGATACATTGCAAAAATTAGTGTAATGATGTAGATGAATTGTCAAGGTGTGCGTGTTCATGCCCAGATGACACATTCCGTCTAATGTACCACCAGCATCACTGCTAGGATAATGCATTTCCTGTACACCAAATAAAAATCTCTATCAATAAGTATGTAACACTTCAATCCTTCTACTGTTACTTACTCCAACACAACTATCACAGCTGCAAGCACCATATTTACAATTCAAACTTGCACACATTGGCAGCTATTAAGCCACAGCAAGCACGTTTAATGCTATCCTGTCCTGCTTTAGTTGCAGTTATGGCTGCACCAGTTGGCATATATCTGTCCCCACCAGCTATTTTGAGAAACAAAGATCTCAAGTACTGAAGGTATTGGTATACTGGAAAACTCAGCGAGTTAGGCATCATCTACTCTTAGGTATCTGTGCATAGGTATGGTAATACTTTACTGGACTATATGTAAGAAAATAATTTAACTGTGTGTTTGCACATGTGACTATAAAAGCACCATTGAACCATCTTTGGAAAAAAATGGCCTGGTGATGTTTCTGGTCAGAACCCTTCTTGGAATTCTCTGCCACAGAAGGTAGTTGAGGCCAGTTCATTGGCTATATTTAAGAGGGAGTTAGATGTGGCCCTTGTGGATAAAGGGATCAGGGGGTATGGAGAGAAGGCAGGGATGGGATACTGAGTTGGATGATCAGCCATGATCGTATCAAATGGCAGTGCAGGCTCGAAGGTCCGAATGGCATACTCCTGCACCTATTTTCTATGTTTCTATGTTTCAGACTGATTATAGTGGGGAGTGAGGGCGCGGAGAAACTGGAAGCGAAAGAAAAAACTGGGACAAATCAGGGTCAGCAACAGATGACCTCAGGCATGGAGTTGGCTAAAAGGCCAACAGTTGGCTTGAGATGGTGTGAGCCCAGGAGGGAGTTGTGAACTGTAGAACAGGTTAACAGACTTTGAGAAAATGTTTTCTCAAGTACTGATCCTTGCTGAAATTGAGGTAAAATGGTCCCTTGAATCCCCAGCAGAAATTATATGGCCTTGCCAGCAAAGTCATCATCCTGTAAATATGAAGGGCTCAGAGTAGTTTTCTTCCAGCAACTTGTCTTATTCAGCTTCATGTCTTGTGATTTTGTCAAACATGACCAATTCCCGGAGGAAGATCCATCAGCACACCCATTTCAGCACATAGACTGTTTCAATTTTAAATTAACAGCAAAAAGCATCAGTATCCTGTGGACTAGGCAGACCTTAGCCAAGTAAAGAAATAGACCATCAGCCATTAGCTACCCAACATATAACCCTAATCTGCACAAATAATGGTGGAGACGATAATTCCTCATTCTGTTTAGATTTGTCTTTAGCTCTGCTTTATAATTGTATTCATTTTGGGGATCAGGGCAGGGCCAACATTTATTGCCCATCCCTTATTGCCCTAGACAAAACTGATGCAAACCAACCTCTCAAAGCACAATTTGGCCCCTCAAGCTTGCACAGTATTCAACACGATTACTCTCAGATCTTAACTCCTTCTCTCTGCTAGATTCTCATAGCCCTCACTTACAGCATCTTTCAAAATTTCTAATGACTCAGCCTCCATAACTCTGAGATAGATTTACTACTCTGTGTAAATAAATGTTGAAACATCTCAGTTTTAAATGACCCTCTCCCTCACCATGAAACTATATCCCCCTGTTGACAGTCTCTCACTAGTGGAAACTTAGAACATCTACCTTATATGTTCGATAAGATCACCTTTCATTCTGCTGAACTCCAAAGATCCATCTTTTGTACGTTATGTCACTTTATTTTAGAGGAGAAGGGAAGATAGGCACATATCTCCAGCATCCAGTTCAATCCTTAGCTCAGGCAGCGACGTCGTTTCAAAAATGTCTACTTAATTATGGCTTAATAACGGCAAAAAAACCTATACTTAAATTCTGGAAAAATGCGCCCACACCAACGCTCAAAATGTGGATTTCAAACATGTCGGAAATGTTACACCTTGAAGATATGAGATTCGTCCTATCAGGCAAATCAGACCAATTCTTAAAGATTTGGTCTCCATTCATCGACTTATTACAAGCATGTGGTGCAACACAACCTTAGAAATTAATTGTTTCAGAACCAGGTGAGGGGTGAGTAAAGATACGAAGGAGGCTTATCCCTTTCAATTTCTCTCTTTTTTTTCTTTTCTCTTTTTCTCTCTATTCTTTTTCTCTTTGCTTATTTCACATCACCATCTTGTTTTCTTTGAGCTATATAATATTCTCTCTCTCTATATTTCTTGCTTTACTTACTCTTCTTTTCTACTATTAAATTAAAAATAAGAAGTTGTACATGAAATGTAATATGTTATTTATGTCTAATATTATTTTACATCATTTCTAATAAAAATATTAAAAAAAAAAAAAAAAAATCACCTTTCATTCTGCTGAACTCCAAAGAGCCATCTTTTGTACTTTATGTCACTTTATTTTAGAGGAGAAGGGAAGATAGGCACATATCTCCAGCATCCAGTTACTGGCTTTGGTGCCTTCCCACACAGTGGGAAACTCTGATTCTGTTGTGTGGGGATGTTTTATGTCAAATTCTATAGTGTGTTGTGTTCTTTATTTTCTTATTGTATGGCTGTATGGGAATTTCATTTCACTGTGCCATCTGGCACATGTGACAATTAAATGAATCTTGAATCTTGAATCCTTAGCTCAGGCAATGTTTGTTGGCAAGCTGTATGATCTGGATGTGAATGCAAAGATTTCTCCCAGGTGCTTTGGTTTTCTCCCACACCCCAAAGGTTGATTGGTTGGTTAATTATTAAGGGATTGGATAGGCTAGATGGAGGAAAAAAGATTCCCATGTTGGGGGAGTCCAGAACCAGGGGTCACAGTTTAAGAATAAGGGGTAGGCCATTTAGGACTGAGATAAAGAAAAAACATTTTCATCCAGAGAGTTGTGAATCTGTGGAATTCTGTGCCACAGAAGGCATTGGAGGCCAATTCACTGGATGTATTCAAGAGTGAGTTGGATACAGCTCTTAGGGTTAACAAAATCAAGGGATATGGGGGGAAAGCAGGAACGGGGTACTGATTCTGGATGAACAGCCATGATCATATTGAATGATGGTGCTGGCTCAAAGGGCCGAATGGCCAGCTCCTGCACCTACTTTTTATGTTTCTATGTTAATTGGCTGCTTTAAATTAACCCAGAACAGCTGGGTGGGAAGAGAATGTGGGGAGAGATTAATGGGCACAGGATAGACAATGGACGGTTACGGAGAAATAAATGAAGGACAGGAATTGACAGGTTTCCTCTGAGAAGCAGCATGAAACGGTACAGTGCAGGAATAGACCCTTCGGCCACAATGTCTGTGCCGAACATGATGCCAAGGTAAACTATTCTCATCTGCCTGCACATGATCCATATCCTTCCATTTTCCTGCATATCCACGTACCTATCTTAAAGCCTCTTAAACAGTCTTTATCATATCTGTCTCCATCACCATCCCTGGCAGTATGTTTCAGGTAGCCACCACCCACTGTGTAAAAAAACTGCCCCGCATCCTTTAAACTTTGCCTCTCTCCCACCTTAAAGCTATGCCTTCTAGTCTTTGATATTACCACCCAGGGGAAAAAAGTTCTGGCCCTATCTATGCCTCTCATAATTTTATATACTTCTTATCAGGTCTCACCTCAACCTCCAGGGTTCCATAGAACACATTCTGTTTGCCCAAGCTCTCCTTGGAGCTAATAACCTCTAATCAAGGTATTATTCTGATTAATCTCTTTTGCACACTTTCCAAAGCCTCCACATCCTTGAGCAACATAGGCTGAAGAGCCCACTCCTCTAACATATGAACATTTATGAAAGGTCATAAGGTCAAAAGTGATAGTAGAATTAGGCCATTTAGCCCATCAAGTCTACTCCGCCATTCAATCATGGCTGATCGATCTCTCCCTCCTAACTCCATTCTCCTGCCTTCTCCCCATAACCCCCGACACCTGTACTAATCAAGAAAGGTTACATAAACTAACCGAGTACTGGAAGCTCATAGATCCTCACAGACTAAACCTGCTCCAAAAATTCCCTTTCAAATAATTCAATTTCATTTTGAAGGTTATTGATGAAATTGTCTTGTCCATCCATTTCGTTTTAGTTTAATTTAGAGATACAACATGGAAACAGGACCTTTGGCCCACTGAGCCCATGCCGACCACCAATCACCCGTTAACACTAGTTCCATATTATCCCACTTTCTCATCCACTCCCTATGCATTAGGGGCAATTTACAGAGGTCAATTAACCTGCGAATCCATACATCTTTGGGAGTGGGAGGAAACCTGAGCACCCAGAAGAAATCCACATGGTCATGGGGAGAATTTGCAAACACTGTACAGATAGCACCTGAAGTCAGGATTACACTCGGGTCTCTGGTGCTGTGTGCCAGCAGGTCTTCAAGCTGCGCTGCTGTGCCATCCAGAAAGTGCATTTCACCACATGGCACCAAAATGCATTCTTCTCCTCTCACTATTGCCAGTTCCCTTCAATCTGCATGTTCTGCTTACCAATGTTTAGGCCAATTAATACATTGTGTCTGTTCATTCTATCAGAACTTTTCATGATTGAAGCCTCCATTAAATTTTCCACAATGTCTCCTTACAAGGATAGTATAATTTAACATAGAAAAGTACAGCGCATGAACAGCCCCTTTGCCCCATGATGCCTGTGCTGAAAATGATGCCTAGCACCATTCCTGCACATTTATGTGCTAATTGAAAGCCTCTTAAATGCCACAATGCTTTCACCATCATCCCTGGCAGCGCTTTCCAGGCACCCACCACTCCCTGTATAAAATAAACGTTGCCCAGCACGTCTCATTTAAACTTTCCCCTCTCACCATATTTCTTTTTTTCCACATAATTGTTATCTTAGCTTTGTGCCAGGGTGTAAATGAGAAATTAAACTTGATCAATTTTGAATGAGGTACATTAAATACACACATTATGTACTTAAAGTGCATACAAATCCTCCTTTGCATGCTTAATGTTTAATGGTTCCCCCTGGATATCATTTGTGCGCATCACTGTTTCCTGCCAGCATCTAGAATATCTCTTTTGCATCTTCTTTAAAGCATTCAAATTCTTCTTGAATACCCAGAGAGGGTCTCACTACTTCTGATAGATCCTACCAAATGGTCAAAGTGATTATAAGTAGTTCAGTATGACTAACTTGCATTGTAACGTATGCCAGTGATTGTAGAGCCAAAGATCACAAATGTTTTTTTTAATGTGTAAGAAAGAACTGCAGATGCTGGTTTAAACCAAATATAGACACAAAATGCTGTAGTAATTCAGCGGGACAGGCAGCATCTCTGGAGAGAAGGAATGGGTGATGTTTCGGGTTGAGACCCTACTTCAGACTAGTCAGGGAAAGGGAAACGATAGACACAGACAGTGGTGTAGTGGGATACAGAACAAATGAATGACAGATATGCCAAAAAGCAACAATGATAAAGGAAACAGGCCATTGTTAGCTGTTTGCTAGGTGAGAACGAGAACCTGGTGCGACTTGGGTGGGGGAGGGATGGGAGAGAAGGAGTGCAGGGGTTACTTGAAGTTAGAGAAATCAACGTTCATACGATCATCAAATGATCGCCCAGTCCACGTTTTGTCTCACTGATACAGTGGATGAGGTATAGGGACAGGTGTTGCATCTCCGGCAGTTGCAGGGTAAGGTACCTGGGGAGGGGGTGGTTTGGGTGGGAAGGGATGGCTTGACCAGGGTGTTGCGGAGGGAATGGTCTCTACGTAAGGCGGAAGGGGATGGAGATGGGAAGTATTTGGAGGTGGCAAAAATGTCGGAGGATTATGTGTTGTATGCCTGGACAATTTGTTTATGTATACCCCTTGGTCTTTCTGGTTCTAAGTCAATAATATTAATTTACAAATCTTTCCTCCTGAGTTTTTAGTTTGTATTTTTGTTAAATTGCATTTATCTTTGTGTTAAATTGCATTTTAAAAATTTGGATGGCTATTTTACCAGTCTGTCTGCAACACTGCTATTGTTCTGCTCCTCACCCTTTAATACATTAATTCTCAAACTTTGAAATTATGACATGTATACCAAGGCACAAGCTATGCAAATTAAAATGATCAATGACATCTAGTCAGCATGAACACTGAAGTATTTCTCAAGACTAGTTCTGCTTACTGTTTCTTCATAAACTTCATTGTTATTTATCCTCTATCCATTTGAGCCCATGAACTTCAGTTACGTAGTATTTTATGCAGCAGTTTTTGGAAGCTCACTTACACTACCCTCTCCCCATCCTCCCAACCACAACCATCCCTACTTAAATCAAAGAACTTGATCGTTAACTAAGCTTGTTTTTCCATTAGTATTTTATTATATATTTATCTGTGTGTAATGTGTTAATGGGCCTATTAAGCTGCAGAAAGAAAGTATTTAAATAATCCATTGTCGGTACATATGACAACTAGACACATCCATTCTGGTTGGCAAAATCAACCTATATTTGTCAAATTGACAAGAATCTTTTTTCAGATTGTTTTTATCGTCACCCAGAACAGATGTTTGGCTGCCTAACTTCTACAATTAGGTAATAAAACAAAGTATTCATGAATCCTAGTCAATTGCCAAGCACCCCACAAAGCTCTTGAAATGTTTCCTGAAAAATGTAGAAGTCTTGCACCACACGCCAAGGATGTCAATACTTATACTAAATCTAGTCAATTAATACTGTAAACCCAGCTGACTTGTCAAGATCTGCTGTTATAAAAATTGATTAATGTACTGTGGGTGCTTTAGATATTATATAACATTGCATGATTTTTTTTATGTTTGCAGACAAAGACAAATATTATTACATCATGTCAAATTCATATATCCATGCTTTTCATTCATAAATAACAAAGAACCCTGAATATGATTAACCACACATCCACCTCTCAACAATGGATACATAAAAAATTGTATTACATTATCTGAAATCCTTCACAAGTCTCAACATGTAATATACCTCAATGGAATAAAAGATGCCAGCATAAAATTTTATCACAGGTGTACATATACCTGAGTGTAACAATCAAATTAATGCTATTTCAGAGACTTGAAATCAAATGGCGTTTCAGAGATAAATTTGGTACTATCCCCTTATTTGATTATGGCATAATTTGTCTATATAAAATACAAAACAAATTCTGTCACTGTATCCTGGCACACTTGACAATAATAAACTAATAATAATCAATAATAAACCAATTGATGGTTTACAATAACAATCTAAGAAGTGAAAGCATAACCACATTTTCTTCTCCTCACTATGGTTCAATTCCCCCTTCACCATCCTAAGACAAGTAATGACTAGTGTTACTTGGATCAGCCCATGGCTACAAGAATATGTTCTTTGTGATGAATACCATTATATGATCAATGAAGGACTCAGCTTACTCTCATAACTGAACTGGCACCTCAATCACTATTCACTGAATGAATCTTGTTGACGTGCCTTCATAAACAAAATGCAACATTCCAAATCAACTTTTGGGGAAACCTGGTTCTTCACCACTCAAAATGGAGAAGCGTCATTCAGGATGATAGTGAGAACTTCAAGGCCATGCGTTAGGAGCACCCAAAAATCCAGTGTACAGTAAATGGCAGAAAGAGTGCACCATCTCACACACTGCTTATCATCTTTAAGAAATATCTTGCTCCATCTATAAACAAGTGTATGGTTCTCATATTAACCTCATCAGATACCTGGGGACACACAGGACCAGAGTGGAAGCTTTTCATTCTTGGTTCAGAATGATTGATCAGCTGAAAACCTAAAACATCCAATGCATTGACTTATGGGCCTGTCCCACTTAGGCGACTGTCAAGTTGTCGGCAGTCGCCTGAAAAACCGGCAACTGGAACGGCGACTGTCAGAGTGGAACACACACACACACACAAACACATCGCTTCCTTCACCAGCCCATTTTGCTTTTTTTCCCCAATGAGCCAATGAAATTCACCGGTCAGCACCAACTACAACCTACGAGAAACTCCGAGAACCTTCGACCTCCTGGCAACCCATTAGGACCTCCAGGTGACCGACCTACGGCACGAGAATTCTCGCTACTCTTCCCGACGGCTTCATTCCAGTCAGCACTAATTTTTCAACATGTTGAAAAATATGCGGCGACCATAATGAGGCCGCGACTAGTTCCCAGAATGCAGGAACTCCTCACGACCATGTGGCGACCATGTGGCAACTGCATAGTCTCCTGCAGTCACCTAAAAGTCGCCTAAGTGGGACAGGCCCATTACCAAGAGTTCGTTAAAGCCACCTGCACTCTCTAAGCACCTTCACAGTTGCACTTCATCTGATGGGATTATTTCAATATTCCTTCATCAATCAATACTGAATAAAAATGCTGCACCTCCCTCTTCATCAACAGTGCAGGTTTATTGTCACCCCACAGTCTGCAGAAGATCAAAAGGTGCCTTACCAAGGTGTTTTCAAGATACATGAACGATGGTTAAAAGAACTGTCCTCTCCAGCTCATGCTACAGGCAGATTCAATGAGGCAGAGAGAGAAAAAACATAAAGCACAAAGCAAAACTTTCACAAGCAGCCATACAATGAGAGACAAAAAACAAACTATGTTCATACGAGAGGGATAGAACAAGAGAAAATGGCAGAAATAGAGAGCATGTGATGGGAGGATACTGGAAAAGTGTTTATTTGCCCCAGGAGGTCAAACATTATAAAGATAATGGAACTAATAAAAGTTTATAATTTATATATTTTATAAACTAATAATAAGCATATTGATGATCAGCAAAACTGCCCATTAGTTTTGTTGAATGCCAAAAGTTACTTTTTTAGTGATTATGCAATTTTCAAGGAATGCTGGTGCTGTAACACTAAACACTCTATCATTTCTTGTCTGTCACTTAGGGCATTACGGCTTTTCCGACACGAGTGCTAAACTCCGCCACAACCAATCCCTAACCCCATTACCATCTTTGATAAAAAATTGCTAATAGCTTTTGGCTGGTTCCAAATCAAGAGATATGATCAAGAATGAACCATTCTGTGTCTTCACAAATGTCATTTACAGTAAAGTATGAAACATGATCCAATTCTTTTACACCGTCGCAATGGCAACGGTTACACAAAGTGCTTGAAAACTGAAATTGAACACCATGTTATGTGTGACCAAAGTCTGAACTATTTTAACTTTGCCTTTAAAAGGATACATGCACTCTATATCCCAGCAGCTACTAACCTGAAGATGGAAAATCTGAACAAGATATATTGTTTACACAATTATGAGGCTCATCTATTTGGCATAAAATACAGTAACTGTGGGCATTTAATATTGCATGAGTGCTGAGCCTGCTAAAACCAAACTCTTGAGATGTCACTAAATCAATCATTACTCAGATAATACACAGGGTAGGTGGTCCACTCAAATTCAGAACTCTTTCACCAACACAGTAGACTGGCAAACTTGTTCCCATGTCAGGCCATAAACTATGAAGAGACAACTCCACTGTAAATTATATGCATTAATGTACACCTGCCTCAGAAAAGATTTTAGTTAATTGTAGATTATATTGAATGTGACAGAAGCTTGACAGTAGATCTTCAGCCATATTCAGAACAGGTACAGACACCAATATTCTGAAAGTATGTGAACGTTCCCAGTTACAGTAAATATGATCAGAATGGAGACAGTAGACATTTTAAGTTCAGTTTTTTTGGTCAGAAAGCCAACATGCTGGAAATCTGAATTAAAAACAGAAAATGCTGGATAGATTTGAAAACAAGTGTATTTTATGCTGCAGTCCCTTCCCCTATTTGCCACGAAAAATACACTGGTGTTATAACTTCTCTTAATTCTGATAGATCTTTGACTTGAAATGGCAACTATTTTTCTCTTTTTTGACTTGCTGCCTGATCTGCTGAGTTTTTTTTACATTTTCCCATCCAATTCCTTTCATTAGAAATCTATGTGCAGTGAAATGTAATCATCCAGGAAACAAAACATAATTCAGTCTGTCATGTTTAATTAGTTTTCAGTTTAGTTTTGAGATACAGCACGGAAACAGGCCCTTCGGCCCAGAGTCAGAACCAATCATCGATCCCCGCACACTAGCACTATCCTGCACACACTAGGGACGAATTACATTTATACCAAGCCAATTAACCAACAAACCTGTACAACTTTGGAGTGCGGGAGGAAACCGAAGATCTCGGAGAAAACCCACATAGGACACGGGGAGAACGTACAAACTCTGAACACACAAGCACCCACGGTCAAGATCGAACCTGGGTCTCTGGTGCTGCAAGGCAATAGCTTTACTGCTACACCACCGTGCCGCCCTTTAATGCCATAAGTTTGATGACACTCTTTTGTACAGCACTTGTATTTCAGCAGCAATTTAGCACAATTTTTACTTCTGTTTGTCTTCACATTTTACTATGTTTTAGTCTATGGAACTGCTGCACTACAATGCTGAGAAATATATATTCTCTGCTCAGTATCTACCCCTTTGCTCTACCTATTGTACTTGACTTTCACATAATTATATTTAAGCATAGTATTATCTAATCTAATTGGATAAAGTGCAACAAAAAAAAGCATTTCACTGTACATCGGTACGTGTGATTATAAGCCTAAACTTAAACCTATGCATTTGGGTCTTTATTTCTGGCTCCAGAGATCTTCAGATTTTTTTTTAAATTCCAGAATGACTTCAGATAAGACTCAACCTGCACACTCCACAGTTAATGCTATGCAGTTTGGAAAACAGGGGCCATCTGTTAATTGTTTTTTCTTATTATTTTGATCCGCACATTCCAGTACAAAGCTAATCCTATATATTATTAAAGTTGTTCTATACTTCTGATAAGGTTATTTGTAAAAATGAAAATAACAACACCACTCTCATTCCCCCCACTTCCAAGTCAATCATGCCAAATTATATCTCACCCTGATATCTTCTTGCATCGCTGCCGGAAGATATTGGTTATATTCAATTTGTAGTATGAGCCTTTCCCAAAAATCACCTGATTTTTCTTTAATCTTCCCCCTTTGCCTAACTCCCCATATGCTAATCCTATGCAAGAAAATGAAAAGGAAACCGATTTAAGCTTTCACCGGTTTTAGTCTAAATCAGCAACCAACCATTTCTTGGCGTAATTCACTTAAGTTCCAACACACTATAGCACTGTGCCACATACTGCAAGAATGTGACATGTATATTTTTGTTTGGATTTCTTCTGCTTCCCCACCTAACCCACAAGCACTTCTTTAAATCTTACAACTACTTCAGTTCAGATCTTCAGTATGAAGCTTTACACCTGGCAGAAATCCTTCTGCAGGAAAGATGGAATTGCTAATCTGCGGTAGGAACGAACCATCTATTTTCTATTGGCATAACAGGGCTAATAATGTGATCTAGCAGAAATCCAAGGTGAACAGTATGTGAACTAACATCCTTGTCAATTTGGATAACGGAAAGTTCCTGATTCAAATTTATTTTATTTAAGAGTACACATGCTTGTACTCTTTTACAAATTACTCAATTACAGTGCTCAATTACAAATTTTTCCCAGGAATTTTTCTCACCTCTATATGTTTACCCCTTCATCTACCTCTGGTTGACTTATCTGCTGCTGTGGGATAGTTATTGGTCCCATTGTCAGAGAGTCATAGAGTGATACAGCGTGGAAACAGGCCCTTCACCCCAACTTGCCCACACCAGCTAACATGTCCCAGCTACATTAGTCTCACCTGCCTGCGTTTGGTCCATATCCTGTCCTATCCATGTACCTGTCTCACTGTTTCTTAAACGTTGGGATAGTCCCAGCCTCAACTACCTCCTCTGGCCCCTTGTTCCATACACCCACCACTCTTTGTGTGAAAAAGTTACCCCTCAGATTCCTATAAAATCTTTTTCCCATCACCTTAAACCTGTCCTCTGGTCCTCGATGCACCTACTCTAAGCAAGAGACTGTGCATCTACCCGATCTATTCCTTTCATGATTTTATACAGCTCTACAAGATCACCCCTCACCCTACTTTGCTACAGGAATAGAGACCCAGCCTACTCAACCTCTCCCTGTAGCTCAGACTCTCTAGTCCTGGCAACATCCTCGTAAATCTTCTCTGTACACTTTCCAGCTTGACAACATCTTTCCTATAATGTGGTGCCCAGAGCTGAACACATCTCGACCCGAAACGTCACCTATTCCTTAGCTCCATAGATGCTGCCTCACCCGCTGAGTTTCTCCAGCATTTTTGTCTACCTCCGATTTTTCCAGCATCTGCAGTTCTTTCTTAAACACAACTTCTATACTCAATGCTCAGACTGATGAAGGCCATTGTGCCTTGATTTGAAAAGCGGCATTCTGATGTAACGGTAAGGTGTAGTTTGGCTTAAAGGTATTCCCTCAAAACAATTTTTTTATTAAATCTCTCCACCACCCTACCAACCGCATTACATTTTAGTTATTTCACTCTCAGCTCAATTAACAAAGATTGTAACCAGATAAGGAAAGCAGAGACTGAAATTGTATTCACTAGTAAATGCAAACTCATGAAAGCCTTGTGGGATCCTTCAAATGTGATTATTTTTCATGAAAAAATACCTAGCGAAATAAGAGAGTTCAAGCAGTTTGGTCTCTCAAAATAAATCTGAAAACTCTGTGGAAAGCTGTACATGGCAGTTAATGTGGAGACTATTTAAGTTACTTTCCTTAAAATAAAAGCAAGACATTAAATACAAAATATCCATAATTCAGAATTAATTTCTCAAATTAATACTTGTTTTGAAACTTCTTTTCAACTTCTGTACGGCAAGCCAATTCACCAATAGCTCAACCTTCAAAAAAGAAACCAGTGGTCCAAAGGAATCTCTGACGCTTCAACAAAATATACCTCACCATGAATATAATTGAGCTTTTAGCCACAAATTATAATTTACAGTGGGATCTGTAGCTTGCTCCATTTGATTTTACACACACTCCCGCTTTATAATAACAATACAAAAGTGCAGCATAACACTTTGTTTTGACATGGTTACAGACAAACAATTTGCAACACAAGTACAAACGGCTAAGCTTTCTAAATCTAAACCTATGCAGCATTTCTCCCGAGTTTTTAAACTGACAAGTCAATTTCTTAGTGGCTTACTGCAGAACAATAATGTGAGTGTCATTTCAGCTCGCGGTGTATTGTGTGTCTGATTTCACTGAAGAATCCCGCAGCATGCTGTCATGTCTGGGCATAATGACTCTGGTATTTACACTGTTCAAAATCTGACTTCAAGGATGACAGTTTTTTCAACCAAACAGTTTTTTTTTTAAATCTTCACGATTTCATGCAAGTGCCATGACATCATGACATCAGAAATAAAGTACTTTCTCAGCGATGCGATATTGCAGTGTCGGTGTGAGTTACTGAAAGCTATCACTAATTCTTCACAGGTGTTATGGTGCGTGGATTTAAGATGTGAGACTAGACTCAACACACTATTCAGAGTCGCTGAATAATGTACCAAGAGGGCTCCTATTGAAAGAAATTCATCATTCTACTGGTAATCTTGCTCCCAAAGGTAGAAGAGAACACCTATTTTTCTTTAACCCCTTCAGGAGTCAGTGTAATTCGGAGCTTTTTAATTTCACACTAATCTCTCAAAACTCTACATAAATACTTTGCTGGACAATTATTCAGAAGATCATAACGTACAAGAAAATCTATGAACTCATTTAAATTATTCTTTGTTAAAACTAAAATATCAAAATATTTTAAGGAAATGTTTAATACAGAACAGATTAATTACCGATATGTATGCAAAGCATTCTTAACTGCATATTTTTCTAATACAATTATGTACCATATAATTTCATATGAAATTGAATATTCAACCCATATTATGACAATTAAAAAATATTGTAACAAATTATTTTGTGCATTTTAAAGTAACATAAATATTAATGAGTATACTGCTTAAAAAAAAGTCAGTCACATTACCTAATTCTAGTTATCAAAAAAATCCTTTGATGTTGTAATGGTGAAATTTGGTTCAAATCTATAAAAGCTAATCCAGCCAACTTCTAATTACTTGGTGATCAAGACCAGACTCATAAAACGTGAATCAGGAATTCTGTGGTGGATAGAGTACAATAAAAAATAAAATGTCAATATACTATCCAGTTTCCAACAATGTACCTTGGCTTCCTGCTCAATAAAATCCCTAAACAGTATCCACAACATCCACTAATAGCAATTCACAGATCTGCATGGGTGTCATGGTACACCAGTCATTGAAAGTAGGCATGCAGGTGCAGCAGGCAGTGAAGAAAGCAAATGGTATGTTAGCATTCATAGCAAAAGGATTCGAGTATAGGAGCAGTGAGGTTCTACTGCAGTTGTACAGGGTCTAGGTGAGACCACACCTGGAGTATTGCGTACAGTTTTGGTCTCCTAATCTGAGGAAAGGCATTCTTGCCATAGAGGGAGTACAGAGAAGGTTCACCGGACTGATTCCTGGGATGTCAGGACTTTCATATGAAGAAAGACTGGATACTCGGCTTGTACTCGCTAGAATTTAGAAGATTGAGGGGGGATCTTATAGAAACGTACAAAATTCTTAAGGGGTTGGACAGGCTAGATGCTGGAAGATTGTTCCCGATGTTGGGGAAGTCCAGAACAAGGGGTCACAGTTTAAGGATAAGGGGGAAATCTTTTAGGACCGAGATGAGAAAAACATTTTTTACACAGAGAGTGGTGAATCTCTGGAATTCTCTGCCACAGAATGTAGTTGAGGCCAGTTCATTGGCTATATTTAAGAGGGAGTTAGATGTGGCCCTTATGGCTAAAGGGATCAGGGCATATGGAGAGAAGGCAGGTACAGGATACTGACTTGGATGATCAGCCATGATCATATTGAATGGTGGTGCAGGCTCGAAGGGCCGAATGGCCTACTCCTGCACCTATTTTCTATGTTTCTATGCAGGTATGATTAAATTGTAAATAAATACGTGATTTCATGATTTTTTTAAATAGAGGCCTGCACTAATATAAATAGGTGTTACAGCATCAAGGTCTCCCAACTTTATAGCCAATGAAATAGTTGATTATCTGACACTAGCATAGAAAATACAGCAGTTTATTTGGGCAAAGTATGATCTCATAAACACCAAGTAAATTAGCAGCCAGATTTATCATCTGTGTTTTGCTATCACATAATGGCACAATATAGAGTTGGATACCTTAACTACCCCAAGTAGTACTAAAGGTTATTTCACATCCCTGTAAAAGCACACTGGCTGCTACGCAAAGCCACAACTGAGAACTGCACAAACATGGAGAATTCATACAGCAATGCACTGATATAGTGGCTTGGAATGTATGTTTTTGTCTGGTTGGCAAAAAAAATAGTAAAACATTACCACAATTGAATTCAAATCAGTTAATTCCATCATTAAATATCTTTTTTCCCCCTCCAATATTGGTCACAAATGCTCAAAGTTTAGACATTGATATCAATGTAGATACAATTAGATACATTGATACATTGGTGTCAATGTAGTCAATGTCCATTCAAGCAAGGAGAAAAACACTGTTCTGGAGACTCTTAAAGACTACTACTATACACATCTCAAAAACATAAACCTGATCCAGTGGTGAAGTTTTCCATATATCCGAATGAGGAAGAGCACATCACATATTCATGAAATATTTACAAACCATCTCTTTATAATTTGCTTAAATGATCTTATAAATGATCACCATATTATGTGAAATGTAGTGTAAGGTTATAGGAATGACATGCAAAATATGTCACAAAATATGTCACCCTCAATGCTGGTAGATGCAGGAGAGATCCTGCAAATAATTTCAAAAAGTGAATGTTGTTCACAGGTTTTGCTTTTTGATCAAATTTTGGATATTAATGCATTCTTCTCTGGTGTTGTTTCTTCTTTGTAAATTATTATAATTATTTGTTTTGAGGGTAAATGTTGAAGGGAGGAATATAAAAGCCAGCTTTGAATATAACTTAAAATCAAATGTTTCTTAAATTTGAAATGCAATATCTTGAATTCAACCACCCCCTTCCCTTCTTCACAATGAAACTTTCATATCAAAACATAACACTGTATGGTTCAGAAGGAGACCACACAATCCATTAGATCTGCACAAACTCTTTGAAAGAGATAGCACTAGTTTCATGCTCGGTTCATTCTACTGCTCTACCTTGTTTGCACTTTCTTCCTTCACTCTTTCAGGCAATCATTTCCAATCATAATAATTCTCCAAATTCATACCCAGTGAGGATTTTTAGAAATTACTTTAGATCTACCCCCTTCTGTTATTGGTCCATTTACCAGTTTCCCTCTATCCACCTTCAACAATAATTTTGGATCTCTCCCTTAAATTCCCTAACCTTTTCTCCCTGGAGAATAATCCCAGCTACCCTATTCTCACCATTAAAATGAAGTCTCTCGCCTTCGGTGTCATCCTGCTAAATATCTTCTGCATTGTCTCAAAGGTCACATCTTTCTTTCCAAATCAAGCTACCCCACCTAAAGGTGAACACAATATCCTGGCTGTTTAATGGACAATATAAATATTTATCATAACCTTGTCTTTCTCTGGTAGACAAAAGTGCTGGAGAAACTCAGCGGGTGCAGCAGCATCTATGGAGCTGGGAAATAGGCAACGTTTCAGGCCGAAACCCTTCTTCAGACTGATGTAGGGTGTGTGGGGGGGGGGGGGGGGGGGGGGGCCGCGGGGAGAAGAAAGGAGAAAGGAAGAGGAGGAGCCCGAGGGCCGAGGGAGAGCTGAGAAGGAGAGGAGACAGCAAGGGCTACCGGAAATTGGAGAAGTCGGCCCTACAAGTCCGTGCATTTGTTGTATGTGACGGCTAGTGGGGTGAAAGGTGAGGACTAGGGGGACTCTGCCCTTGTTACGAGTGGGGGAATGGGGCGAGAGAGAGCAGTGTTACGGGGTATTGAAGAGACCCTGGTGAGAGCGTCATCTATAGTGAGTATATCCCTGAAGAATGAGGACATTTCCGATGCCCTGGTGCAGAACACCTCATCCTGGGAGCAGATGCGGCGTAGACGGAGGAATTTGGAGTAGGGATTGGAGTCCTTACAGGGAGCAGGATGGGAAGAAGTGTAGTCTAGACAGCCATGGGAGTCAGTGGGTTTATAGTGGATGTCGTTCAGAAGACTATCACCTGCGATGGAGATAGTGAGGTCAAGAAATGGTAGGGAAGTGTCGGAAATGGTTCAGGTGTATTTGAGTGCCGGATGGAAGTTAGTGGTGAAGCGGATAAAGTCAGTCAGTTGTGTGTGGGTGCAGGAGGTAGCACCAAAGCAATAGTCGATGTAACGGAGGTAGAGGTCGGGGATGGGGCCCTGGTACGTATTGAACAAGGATTGTTCGACTTACCCGACAAAGAGGCAGGCGTAGCTGGGGCCCATGCGTGTGCCCATAGCTACGCCTTGTATTTGGAGGAAATAGGAGGAGTCAAACGAGAAGTTATTGAGGGTAAGGACCAGCTCCGCTAGGCGGAGGAGAGTATCCGTAGACGGAGATTGTTGGTTCTCCGGTCGAGGAAGAAACGGAGGCTTTAAGCCCATCCTGGTGGGGGATAGAGGTGTAGAGTGACTGGACGTCCATGGTGAAGATGAGGGGATGGGGATCTAGAGAATGGAATGCCCGGAGACGGCAGAGAGGGTCTGAGGTGTCTTGAACATAGGATTTAACCAGGGCTATAGGATGGAATCAAGGTATGTGGAAATAAGTTCGGTAGGGCACGAACAGGCAGAGACAATGGTTCTACCAGGACAGTCAGGTTTGTGGATTTTGGGGAGAAGGTAAATTCGGGCCATGAGGTTGGAGGCTCGGGGGGGCAGGGAGCCGGAGTGGATGAAGTCAGTGATGGTACTAGAGATAGTGGCCTGGTGCTAGTCAATGGGGTCATGGTCCAGGGGTAAGTAGGAGGAGGTGTCCGAGAGTTGGCTCGTGGCCTCAGCTTTGTAGAGATCGACGCGCCAGACTACCACGGCACCTCCCTTGTCGGCGGGTTTGATAACCCAGTCTGGGTTGTTGCGGAGTGAGTCAATGGCTGTACGTTCAGGACTTTTGTCTACCTTCGATTTTCCAGCAGCTGCAGTTCCTTCTTAAACACTTTTCTTTCTCTGTGTCGTTATTTATAAAACCAGGAAAACTTTTTCATCAGCATTATCATTTATGAGGCTACCTTCAAAGGTGGGTCCCTTGGAGATTTTACACCTCCTTTAAAATTGTGCCATTTTGTTTATATTTTCCTGAGCTGGAGTTGGAGCTGGTGCGGGGAAAGGCCGCGCCGGGTACCCTCGGCCTCTCTCTCCTTCGGCTCCGGGACGCTCGCCCCCCTCCCTGCCTCAAGCTCTCCCCCTCCTCCGGCTCCAGGAAGCTCCCCCCGCCCGACAGCCCCTGCCTCAAGCCCTCCCTCTCCCTCAGCTCCAGGACGCTGGCCCCCTCCCGACAGCCCCCACCTCAAGTACAACTCCATCGCTGCCCTGCTGGAGAAAACGGGGCTGGCGTGGTTTACATCGAGATCTTGGGGAGGTGAGGAGGGTGTCCGGGGGAAATAAGGGAGAGGAGAGGGTAGGGAGGGAGAGTACTGGAACATTACGTTGGGGGAACGAGACCCAACGGGTCCCACTTGGTCTTGTACAATATAAAAAGCAACGGAACATACAAAATACATTTGAAAATTAACGTCCACCAAGCCGACTCCTCCACATTTCTCACTGTGATGGAAGCCAAAAATAGTTTATAACATTTGATTTCAATGCCATAAATTTACAAACGTGAAAAAATTAAAGATTGTCATCACAGATATTTGTTTGGTGCCAAGTGCAGGAATCCAATAGCAAAGTTTAATCTTCTGTACCTCCTGGTGGCTTGCATCAGGTAAGCATTGGCCTGGAAACAATCATTTGTCTCCCTATCATTTTATAAGTAAAGTGTGCAACAAAGACTGAATTGAACAGGATGGAAGATTAATTTGGATGAAGCCTACTGAAAAATTCAGATTTTGGAACTTTTTTTTAAGATGATCTGTGCTAGATAATGGCAATTTTGAGAGATCATGTGATGCTTCCAATTACCACTGACATTTCTAATATTTCCTTTATTAATGTACCATCATTATTTATTAAATTGCCAAGCATGCAAAGAAATCTGTCACATTAGTTGGTGATTTTATCCCAAACTTGTCGTGTTTCAAAAAGGCAAGTTGATAGACTGCTCGTCATCACTTGCCTATCACACATTAGGAATGCATCACCTTTTAGGATTCATATTTAAACGATCACTTCTAAAGTATTAACTGATAAATGAATTTACATTGTGAATGTAAGCTTCTCTTCTTCTTGACAGAGTCATTCAAGTTTCTGCAATAGAGGGAACCTGGACACAGCAGCAAAACAAGTAGAACCATGAATAATTATGTTAACATTAGTTAATGTAGGTATGTGACAATACTTACCTTCAGCGGCGCTGCAATTCTGCCACTGGCCGTGTGCGCGATTTTGGCGCCTTGGGGGGGGGGGGGGGTTAAAACGCGTTTTTTCCCTTACCTTGTCCTGGATTATATTTGGTTGGAGTGCAAGCTTTTGCTGAAGAATCGTTCCGACGGCCGTTCTGTGTATTTTTTTTTTTTTTTAATCGCCCGACTAGTTCAGCGCAGGAGTCATTTTAAAATCAGCTTCTAAAGCCGTCAACACCGACAACGGGGACGGATTTCATGTAGGTGACAGGTAAAAGAAAGCTGTTTATTTTTATGTATAAAAGTGGTTCTAAAGATGCCTTTAGTTCACATTTTAAGTTGTGAAACGGTGATTTAGTCCCCATACGAACCTGCATGCCGATATGGGGGTCCAAATTACCGCAAACCACAACGTTCCAAATGATCGCGTTCCAGAAAAACCCACTCGCAAGATGATTTAAATGGCCATTAATTTACAGGTATTAAACATTAAATTCCTTCCATTTGGCCTATAAATCCATGACAATGAGATTTAAAAATTATGTTATATTGTGAATTCTTGTGTGAATGTTATTTGGACACTTAGGCTATTTAAAAATGTTAATCTATTCTTAAGAAATTGATAGATGTTTAGATCTAGTAATTGAATTTTGTAATTAGCTACAATTAGGTGACTAACTAATTATATGCTTTAATTTCAAGTCATCTAAGTAAGATTGTTTCATATTTGTTTCAGAATGCTTCAATCTATCATAACTGAAAATGTCTTTTAGTTCTCTTAATTTTTAAGAAAGTTATGGCCATTTGACTGTCCTCGATCACAGCTTTTGTGTTAAGTCAATGGAAAAGCAATAGGGAACAAGATGCTAATTTCCGAGTATGAAAATGGCCATAACTTTTTTAATACTGAAGATATGAAAGTTAATTGTGACAAATTAAACTTCTTTTTATGCTTTATCTGATGGGATAAATTACAGACTTGATTTTTAAAATGTCAAAATTTTGTGACATTGCTACTTAATGTACATGTTATATCTAAAAATGAGCAATATCTTAGAGCATGCAATTGAATTGCATTGCATTTCTTTACTGTTTTTTTAACTAAGGTAACTCACTGAGTAATGAGAGAGAACGGAATTCAAGAATATAGTGATAATTTGGGAATTATACATCAGCTTGAAATGGTTTCTTTGAATGGCCTGATACTGCAATCTGGGCATAAGCATTCATACTTTTTCTCCATTGGATCAGATCCGAGTCATTCCCAGTACTGAACCTTTTGCATCAGCCCTATTCACGCAGGCAAGAAGCTCTTTGAGAGTGAAACATGACTGAAAATCAACCTGTTCTTGATCTTGTTGTTACCATTTTCGTGTCTCCTAAAGATCAGTACAAGCCGGGCTTGGGAGGGAAAGATGGGAATGATGATAAGGATATGTGGAAGAATTCAGAGAGAACATTTTCCTTTGTCTTCATGCAAATATGTTTCAAGACATGCTTAAAATGGAGTATATGTAAGGATAAGCTGTAAGACAATGTATGTACATGATTTATCCTGGGTGTAGCTGGCCCTACAGCTGAACTGCTTAGGGCAATGGTCAAGTCTCAAGCAAGCATACTCACGTAGTGGCCTTTATGTTATAGGTCTTGCTGGTCATTGCCATTACACAGATAGATACCTTAGGGTCATAGCGAGTGTGCAATATTTGGAGACCGTGGTGGCCTTTTGACACAAAAAAAATCTTTTGCCAAATTTTAATGCTTTCACAGCAATTTAAAGCAATGCCCAGGCAGGATAAAATATTAACAACTAAAAGCTGTTATAATGATTCTTTTCATAAAGTGTTCATGTATGATTAACAAAGCGGGAAGAAAAGAATGCCATTAATTTCTTGACTAGCTCTTACAGGTATTTTCTTTGCTTTCCACCTAATAATACTATGTTGGCAGTTAAAAATATGCATTAAAACACAATCTTTGGAAAACAGAGCCCTCTCACAACTCAAAATTCACCAGCTATAAATAATATCACAACTGTCATCATGTCAAGTAGCTTGGCTCATTTCCATATCCAAGAAAAAAGAGACAAAAAATCTGTTTGTTTGTACAACAAATATACGTTATCCTACCAAAAATTAAGATTTCTTATAGAAAATAACAATACTCAAACTAAAAATGTTAAGCTGTTGACATGTAAACAAGGTAGAATATTTATTATTTCACTTCTGCATCTACACTTGTTCATCAGCCATTTGTACTCCAGAAGTACAGGTGGTTGGGAAGCAAACCAGGGAACATTTTGCATCTAAGAAGGCAAAGAACACATAGAGTGAGCTAATCATTATAAATCACAAATGTTTCAACAGCAGCCAATCCCTCATAAATCAACATATCTTCTATCAGCACATCTAGTACTTTAAGATTGAAGACACAAGCATCAAATCATAAGTGCTTCATAATAACCAACCTATAATAACTTTAACGATCTTCCACCACCACCACATCCTGCTTTGTAATGTTCACATGTTGAATCATGCAGTAGATCATTAAATAACTGTGAAAAACAGATGGATGATGAAGAGACCTTAGGGCCTATAGTTATCAAGGTAGATGGACTGAACCTCAGTCATTTCCCTTGATGAAAAAAATATTATTTTAATATTCAGCAAAAATTGAAATTTGTCATTGTGTTGTGATAAAGGGAGACAAAAAGTCATTGGCGTATTAATTTAGTCGTCGATCTTTTAAAGTAGTCCTGCTTGTCTTTGCAGGCTCTATACAATTCCCTATGTTTTCAGTTTGGCTTTCAAAATCAAATCTTAAATGCAGCTGGAAATTAACTGGAAATATGCCCCATATAAAAGCTTAATAAATACACCATTCAGTCTTGGTATATCTAAAGGAGTGAGCCGGCTTCTTTTGAGGCTCACACTAACCAGACTTCAAAAGAAAATGGGCACCCACCAACCCAATCATTGTCATTTCCCTAAGATCGACTCAAAGTGCCAGAGTAACTCAGCGGATCAGTGAGCATCTCTGGAGAAAAAGGACAGGTGACATTTTGGGTCGGGACTCTTTTTCTGACATTGTAATTTCCCTTCCCCACTACCCTTTAATCTCCTCCATTAGGCTCACTGCTCCAAAGCAACCCACAAAGTCCCACTTTCGTCTTCTTTCCATTTTTCCTCAGAATTATTTTATCGTATTTATCCAATTAACATTTGAAAACTGCATATTGATGTTTTTCCACCTTTCTATCGTATTGGCTCCCGAAAAGCTTCTCCTCACAATGTACCTTCCTTCCTTTGTTAGTCATTTTAAATCCACGTCCATTATTTATCAACTTTAAGCATTTTCTGCCTACCACTCAGAGATCTCCTTCATTGTAAGCAATTCTGCATTTTAAAAATCCACTTTGTCTTTTCTATTCTTGGACCAGCCTCAGTGTTTCTAGTCTATCTTTGCAACCTAAATAACTCGAGTAAATGTAACATCTTCCCCAAAAACCTCATGTCTTTTTCAAAAAGACTGCTGGAGGAACTCAGCAGGTCAGGCAGCATCTACAGAAAGAAAGGAACAGACAACTTCTCAAGTTCAGACCTTTCTTCTGTGAAAGAGAAGAGAACATGATTTCAAAATGTGCATACCTTGAGAAATTTAGCAGTGGAGCAATAAAATGGAGACAAAAAATACTTCATGTTTTTTCTGTCTAGAATTGTCCAGAATTAAGCCCTTGCTAGTGGCAGGTCACTATTGTTGTGGAGGGTTTAACGTCATTTAATTGCTTTGGACTATATTCTGTACCTAGATCTAAGGATTCCATCTGAATTATTAATTGCCAGTTGTTTCATCAACTTCAGATTTTTGCACAAATACACTTGGCATCAATGTCCTTGCATTTATCTATTTCAGTGCATTAAGATAGATAAATCCCCAGGGTCTGACTGGGTGCACCCTCCAATACTGTGGGAAGTGAGAAGAAAAATGCAGAGGGCTTTGTAGATATATTCCCATCATCTTTCGCCACAGGTGGAGTTCCGGAACACCAGAACACTGGAAGGTGTTTAATATTTTACCGCTATTTATGAAAGGTAGTGGACATGCCAGGGAACTACAAGCTGGTGAATCTGACGTTAGTAGTAGAAAAGTTGTGTGAGGGGATTCTTAGGGGAAGGACCAACCAGTATTTGGATAGACATGGACTAATTAGGCTAAATCTGCATTGCTTGTGTGTAGGAAATCAATCTGATGAGTTTGTTGAAGTGGTCCATCGTTGTGGTGAGCAGGAAATTGGATGTTGTCTATATGGACTTTAGCAAAGCTTTTGACAAGGTCCCACATGGTAGGCTAGTCTAGAAGGTTAGATCACATGAAATCTAAGGTGAACTAGCCAATTGGATGATTGCACGAAGGAAGGAGTCAAAGGATAGTTATGTAAGGTTGTTTTTTTTCTGATTGGAGGCTGGTGACTAGTGGTGTGTTGCAAGGATCAGTGCTGAGTCTATCAAGGCTACTATTCTTTGTTATTTATATTATTGAGATCAATTACAATACAGTTAACATTGTAAGCAAATTTGCAGAAGACATCAAAACCGGCGATACAGTGAATAGTGAAAAAGGATATCTAAGTTTACAACAACATCTAGATCATTTGGGAGGTGGGCCAAGGAGCGGCAATTGGATTTAACTCTGAAAAGTGTGAGGTGTTACACTTTGGTATGTCAAACCGGGGTGGGACTTACAAAATAAATGTTAAAGCCCTGGAAAGTTGTTGTTTGACTCGGAGATCTGGGAGTACACGTGCAGTGTTTTGCGAAAGCGGCAAAGCAGGTGGACAGGGGGTTTAAGACGTCGTTTGGCATGCTTGGTGCATTGGGATGGGTATTAAATACAAACATTGGGACATATTGATTCAGCTCTACAAGTCATTGGGATGTCACAGTTGGATAACTGTATGCAGGTTTGGCACCCAGCTATAAGGGAAGGATGTCATTAAATTGGAAAGGGTGAAGAAAAGATTCACCAGGATTACGTAGATTTATGGGCTTCAGTTGTAGGGAGAAGCTGGATAGACTAGGACTTTGGATTGTAGGAGACTGTGATAGTATAAAAGTATAGGCAAATGCTCAGTCTTTTTCCCAGGGAAAAGATTTTAAAAAGATAGTCTTTAGGTGAGAGGGGAAAGACTAAATACTTATGGGACAATTTTTATACTCAGAGGTTAGTCTGAGTATGGGATTGTTGTCATAGGAAGCTATAGAAGCGTAAATATTTATGACTATTAAAAATCATTGAGACAGATATATCAATAGGAAGAGTTTAGAGGATAATTAGCTAAATGCAGGCAAATGGAATTTACCCAGAATACCAAATTAGTTAGAATGGACAAAGTGGGCCAAATCATTGTTACTTTTTGCATATCTTCTATTCATTGTTCTTTATCTCTCTACATCATCGTCTATATCTCTCGTTTCCCTTATCCCTAACCACTGAAGAAGGGACTCAACCCGAAACGTCACCCATTCTTTCTCTCCAGAGATGCTGCCTGTCCCCCTGAGTTACTCCAGCTTTTTGTGTCTATCTTCGGTTTAAACCAGCATCTGCAGTTCCTTCCGACACGTCTCCATGACTCCCCTCACTCTTACTATGTAACTGTCTCACATCATGCTTTTCTAAGCTGAATTTCACGTACCTGCTGCTTGCCCATTCCACCGCCCTATGCATGTTCTCCTTGCCAATTGCTAATTTCTGAATTATTTGCTGTACTTTAAAGAATAGCATGATCTACATATTTCAAAATGGATGTCATGAAGCTCAAGATGATGTCATCAGTAGAAAATAAAAAGCAAAAAAATGTTCTAGGTACTCAGCACATCAGGCAGTATCAACTCAGTTAATATTTTATACTATTGAGCACTGACCTGAACCAGAAAAGCATAATAATAAGCATTTTAAGTTGCAGCGTGGTGATGTGGAGAAGAAAGGAAACAAAGGAGTACAGGTGTATGGTTCCTTGAAGGTTGAGTCGCAGGTAGATAAGGTGGTCAAAAAGGCTTTTGGCACTTTGGCCTTCATCAGTCAGAGTATTGAGTACAGAAGTTGGGAGGTCATGTTGTAGTTGTATAAGACGTTGGTGAGACCGCATTTAAAATGTTTTGTTCAGTTCTGGGCACCATGTTATGGGAAAGATATTGTCAAGCTTGAAAGGGTTCAGAAAAGATTTACGAGGATGTTGCCAGGACTAGAGAGTGTGAACTACAGGGAGAGGTTGAGTAGGCTGGGTCTCTATTCCATGGAGCGCAGGAGGATGAGGGGAGATCTTATAGAGGTGCACAAAATCATGAGAGGAATAGATCAGGTCTTTTCCCAAGATTAAGGGAATCAAGGACCAGAGGACATAGGTTCAAGGTGAAGGGGAAAAGATTTAATAGGAATCCGAGGGGTAATCTTTTCACACAAATGGCGGTGGGTGTATGGGACAAGCTGCCAGAGGAGGTTGTTGAGGCTGGGACTATCCCATCGTTTAAGAAACAATTAGACAGGTACATGAATAGGACAGGTTTGGAGGGATATGGACCAAGCGCAGGCAAGTGGGACTAGTGTAGCTGGGACATTGTTGGCCAATGTGGGAGAGTTGGACCAAAGGGCATGTTTCCACACTGTATCACTCTATGACTCTATCTATGACGCTATGTATGATAGGGCAGGCACCAAGATTGTCCAAATGAAAAGGCAATGAAGGTTTGTTAATAATAGCTGAACTTCCAGTGGAAGTGGATGTAAATGGAGATGAATGAGGACAATAGAGAAGTAAAAAAATAACAATGTTGGTACTGCGAAATGTAGTTGCTGGAAATGTGAAACAAAATAGAATTCTCCAAATACTCAACAGATCAGGTGCCATTAGTGAACAGAGAAAAACGTAATTATTTTTCAAAACCTTACATGAGAATTGGCCAGTACTGACAAAAATATAAGGCAAAAACTATTGAATTCATGCATATGAGCTGTGCTCATTCTCGTACATGCTCAGTAAATCAGTCAGTGACCTTTGACTTGGAAATAAATAATTCCTGTTTTTGATTCCAACATGAGTGTGTGCATCCATCTTTCTCTGTATATTATGTACTAGTTTACTTATTTTTTAAGTAGACAGATATCAAAACATGGTGGCAGTGGTGAAAGTGAACATTTGTGAATCAAATAGACACTATGATGATTAGAAAAAATGCTTTGAAAAGCTTTCAGGAATCAATGTTTCAACGCTCAGCGACCGGACTAGCTGCATGCATGAGTGAATGCAGGTCAGTGAACACACAAAGATAAGATGCTGCGTGTAAATCAGCACTGTGGGAGTGGAAGTTTAAAACAACGTGCTGTGAGAGACTGCTTAAAGATAAACTAAGCTCGTAAGAGCGAGGGAATACGCTGATAATTCAAAATGGCGCAGACCAGTCCAATTTTCCACGTGGCTCCACCACCCAATCTAAAGCTCAAAGAGAACAGGGTGGAAGAGTGGAAAATGTTTAAACAAATGTATGAATATTATGCAATGATAACAGAACTAGATAAGAAGGAGAAACAGTATCAAAAAGCAGTATTCCTGCATTCTGTTGGACCGGAGGGCATGCGAATCTTGAATACCTTGACGTTCGAGACGGTAGCAGATGAGACGGATGTGAAAGTCATCATCGACAAGATATCTACCATCATCATAGGAGAGACGAATGAAACCTATGAAAGATTTGTTTTCAATAAACGAGACCAGAAATCAGGGGAAAGCGTTGATTCGTATGTTGCAGAGCTGAAGGAGCTTGCTAAAACATGTAACTTCTGTGAGTGCCGGAGAGAAAGCCTCATTCAAGATCGCATCATCAATGGTATTGCAGACCGGTCAACTAGGAAGACAGTCCTTCAAAAGAGGAATCTGACACTGCAGAGGACAGTGGACATTTGTAGATCCTCGGAGGTAACAGCTGCAAGAATGCAGGTTATCAGTGAAGAGCCGACAATACAAAGGTGGAACAATTCCAACCGAGGGAAAAGATGATTGATTTTCCTTCGCAGAGGAAGAATCAGGGACCCGTCAAGTGCAAGTTCTGTGCAAGGACTCACAAGCGTAGGAAGGAGGAATGCCCAGCGTATGGGAAGGACTGCAACAGATGTGGACGACAAAACCACTTTGCCTGCTGCTGCAAGCAGAGGAAGGAGAGCATGCAGAAACGGGGTCTGCACAAGATCGAGGAGACATCTGACACAACGTCCATTTCCGACACAGGGTCTGTTGAGTTGCATTGAGATCAATGTAGCTGGAAACAATTCCTCTTCAGGCCTATTTGCTGAGATGCAGGTTGGCACAGCAGCCATCCAGTTTCAGATTGACTTTGGTGCCAGTGTTAATGTGATTCCCAAGCATCTTGTACCTAACAAAGAGGACATTAGACGAGAGAAAATCACCTTAAAGATGTACAATGGAGCCAACCTGCTGGCGGAAGGTAGGGTGAAAGTGGTACTCCGGAACAAGACGAACAACAAGAAGTACCATGTTCACTTCATAGTGGTTGAGGAAGGCTGGCTCACACCGCTCCTGAGCGGCAAAGCTGCACAACGGATGAAACTCATCACGGTTCACTACGAGAACTTCATGAGCCTGAATGCTGGTAGCGAGGCTGACTCATTACTCAAGAAATACAAAGATGTCTTTGACGACGAAAGACCTGGAAGACTGCCTGGCAAAGTCAAGTTGGTAACCAGGACGGAGGATGTGACCCCATGTTCTGCAAAGCCGGTACCTGCAGCCATGAAAGAGAAGGTCATGAATGGTCTCATGAAGCTGGTCGAGCAGGACATCTTGACTAAAGTCGAAGAATCAACTGAGTGGTGAGGCAGGCTGGTCGTTGGGGAGAAAAAGGACAGCACAGAGTTGAGGTTCTGGATAGATCCTAGACCCCTCAACAAAGTCCCGAAAAGGGAGATCCACAGACTACCAGTCATAGAGGATGTACTCCCTGAGCTGTCTAAGGCGAAGATTTTCTCCAAATTCGATCTGAAGTCAGGATATCTCCACTGCGAACTAGATGAGGAGAGCAGTTTCCTAACAACCATGAACACCCCTTTTGGGAGATATCGCTGGAAGAGATTGCCATTTGGACTGAGAGTAAGTGCAGAGATCTTCCAGAAGAAGCTGCAACAAGCCTTAGGAGGATTAAATGGGGTGGAATGTGTTGCAGATGACATCATCCTATTCGGAGTAGGGGACACCAGAGAAGATGCAGAAAGAAATCACGATGCAAGACTGCAAGATCTTCTTCAGCGATGCAGAGACAGAGGCATCAAGCTGAACCGGAAGAAGTCGGCAGTAAAAACTACATGTATCACATTTCTAGGACATATAATTACAGATTGTGGCCTGAAACCGGATCCGATGAAGATCCAAGCTATCCTAGAGATGCCCAACCCTACCAATCCAACAGAAATCCAAAGATTACAAGGCAAATCTACTTGGTAAGATTCCTGCCAAGGTTGTTGGATGCATTCGAACCTTTGAGGAGATTGACCCACAAAGAAGCAGAGTGGGAATGGTCATCAGAACATGACATGGCAATGTCAAATATCAAGGAGATGTTGACAATGGCACCTATCCTGGCATACTACACAGCAGACGAACAGCTGACCACACAATGTAATGCAAGCAAGGCAGGTCTAGGTGCAACAATTAGGAGGCACTAGCAATAGTGTTTGCCCTCGAGTGCTTCCATTAGTACACCTATGTACAGAGAGTGATCGTTGAGAGTGACCACAAGCCATTGGAGGTCATAGTCAAAAAGCCTCTTGGTGCTGTAAAGCTTGGTCTACAGCACCAAGACGTCTCCAGGGCATGATGATGAGGATGATACACTACAACATCGAGATCAAGTGGGTAAAGGGAAAAGACATGCATCTGGCAGATTTGCTCTCCCGAGCATACCTCCCTGACACCACAGGATCAACCAGATTCACTGATGTCAACGTTGTTGAGTCCTTGAGCATGGGAGAGGACAAGGTCATACACATCCAAGCCCACACCAGGGAAGACGAAACACTACAAACAGTTAAGAGAGCAATCCAAAATGAATGGCCAGATCACAAGGCAGATGTTCCAGAGGCAGCACAACCATACTTCAACGTCAGAGATGAGTTGAGTGTGCAAGACGGCCTAGTATTCAGAGGAGAGAGAGTTGTAATTCCTGTCACTCTACGTAGCGATGCGAATGAGACACTCCACACCTCTCACCTGGGAGTGGAAGGAACCCTCAGACGTGCTAGAGAATGGATTTTCTGGTCCGGAATGAACTGTGATGTGAAACAGTTCATCTCAAACTGTGAAGCCTGCAGGACGTACGAACAACAGAATCAGAAAGAAACTCTGATGCCCCATGACCTCCCAGATCGACCATGGGAACTGATATGTTTGAACTTGAGGGAAAGCACCAGTTAATCACAGTGGACTATCTATCTAATTTCTTGGAAATAGACAGTCTGTACGACCTGAGCAGCAGGACAATCATTGTGAAACTCAAGAGCCACTTTGCAAGATACGGAACTCCCAGCACTGTGGTAAGCGACAACCGGACACAGTTCTCATCAGAGGAGTTTGCCAAATTTGCCAGGAAATGGGAATTTGACCACTACACAATTTCTCCAAGACATAGCCAAGCTAACGGTAGGTGGAATCGGCAGTCAAGGCAGCTAAGCGAGTGCTGAAGAAAACGAATCACTCCAAGTCAGATTTTCACTTGACAATACTGGAATTACGCAACACCCCTGTACAAGGAGTGAACAGTGGTCCTGCACAAAGACTACATTGAAGGAGAACAAGGACAACACTTCCAATGACATCTAACCTCCTCAAACCACGTGGTGTTGAGATACTCACAAGAGAGGAAAAAGATGAAGGATTTGCAAGGAAAACTGTCAAAAATCTACAACCCTCATGCCAAGGACCTGCCAAACCTGGAAGAAGTTGATGTTGTAAGACTCAAACCTTATAAACTAGGAGAGATGGCAGAGAGCAACAGTTCAGAGACGACTGGATGAGAGATCATACAAAGTCGAGGCAGTCAGGACTTCTAATCCGACATAATCGTGTGGATCTGAAGACGACTGAACCTCAGCTGACATGGAAAAGACCAACACAATATGCATCACCGGAAAAAGATGCAATTCGTGAAACTCTTAACACAGAGAAATCTAAACAAAAACAAAGTGGCACAAGAGAAGAAACTAGAAGTGATGCACAGAATGTACCTACTGAAAAGAAAGACATTTCTGAAAGAAACACCATCACAAAGACTAGGGCAGGTAGAGCTGTCAGACCGCCGGAAAGGTACGGCGAGTATGTCACGAAGTAATGTGTTTTGCTGTGATGTACTTACATGCTTATGAGAAGAAAGCATGTGAACATTAGTTTATGTTATTGAAATGTCACAAGTGTGACTATGATTGAAATTGTGAAATAAGACACAACAGTTGTTTTATTCTGTTGTTGAACCATATTACTACGGCGTAACATTATGAAAAGTGTTTAAGTTTACTTTGTTTTGGGATCGTCGGAATTGTAATCCCAAAATGTCAAAAAGGAAAGGATGTGACAATATCCATGTAATTTATGCATATGAGCTGTGCTCATTCTCACACATGCTCAGTAAATCAGTCAGTGACCTTTGACGTGGAAATAAATAATCCCTATTTTTGATTCCAACACGAGTGTGTGTGCAGGCATCTTTCTCTGTACATTACTAGTTTACTTATTTTTTAAGTAGACATATATCAAAACACTACTCTAGTTTCTTCTTGACAGACTCAGTAACACATTTTAATTAGTAATGTTTCTCAGCCGTATCTTGTGATAATTGGATAGTTTAGTGCGAAAAAGACACTATAACTTGTTGTTGCTATTATTAAACACTATATATATTGCCCATTGAAAAGTATTTGCTTAGACTGGTTGTATGAAGGAAAGAAATGGACAGTACTGATTGTCATCACACTGTAAAAATTGAAACAATATACTGAACGGAGGCTACACATATGTAGCTGATAAACACAGACATTGACAAATGCGTCAGGAATGCCTTACTGCATTGTCCAAGTCCTCAGACTTGAAAAACATTTAGATAGAACTTAATTGATGAGAATGGCATTTTTATGATTTGAAGACTGTTGAAAAAAAAAGCCTTGCCCAATGAAGTATAATGTTTAAGCTACCTTGACAAATGAAAATAAAGAGAAGCAACACTCTCTCATGCCTAGTCCACTTTTCAGTAAGTCAATGACTAATTTCTTACTCCAAATGTTTAAGAAGGAACTGCAGATGCTGGAAAATCAAAGGTAGACAAAAATGCAGGAGAAACTCAGCGGGTGAGGCATCATCTATGGAGTGAAGGAAGATGCTGCCTCACCCACTGAGTTTCTCCAGCATTTTTATCCACCTTCTTACTCCATATCCCTTGATTCACTTAATATAATATCTAAAAATCTATTAATCTCTGTTTTGCATGCACAATATGACTGAGCATCCTGCACGTTCTAGGGTTCTGAATTCCATAGATTTTCTGTCCTCTTGGTGAAGAAAGGTCTTCCCATTTTTGTGGAGAACAGCTGACTTTTATTTTGGGATTGTAACTTTTAATCTTAGACACTCAAGCTAAGGAAAATCAATCATGCATTTACAGTACTTAGCCTTACAAGAATGCTGTGCTTGAAGGACTTTCCCTTTCATAATAAATTTTGTTCGATTTAAGCCCGACCAGCTGAGTCCTTCCAGCAGTTTTGTTTTTTATTCAAGATTCCAGCATCTGCGGTCTCTTGGATCTCTTTTTAACTTTAATCTCTATTCTACACCCTACTTACAAAAATATAAAGTGTAATATATTAATTTACCTCTCCATTTATTTATTATCAAGAGCCCTTCCTTTGTTTTGACTATCTTATCACTTCTTCTTCAAGCTGTTTGCCAATACAGTATACTGATATTTAGTTTAGTTTACAGATACAGCGTGGAAACAGGCCCGTCGGCCCACTAAGTTCACGCCGACCATCGATCAGCCGTTCACACCATTTGAATGTTATCCCACTTTCGCATTCACTGCTTACACTGGGGGCCATTTACAGAGACCAATTAACCTGCAAACCGCATGACTTTGGGATGTGGGAGGAAACTGGAGGAAATAATGTATTCACAGGGAGGACATGCAATTCCACACAGACAGCACCCAGAGCGAGCCTGGTTCTCTGTGCCTATGTGGCAGCAGCTTTATAAGCTCGCCACTTGTGAAAATGGTTTATAATTTTCAAAATAAAGATTTCTTCCTCCAAAAAGCGCAGTGTTAGCTATGATTGACATTTCCAATCACGCTGTCCTTCCCTATTCCAGCACATTGCTGGGAAGTAAGCTGACTTTCAAAAGCAACTTTCTCCAGCAGAATTTCTAGATTTGCAAACCAATTTCAATGCAGTGAGCGTCAGAGAACATCTGGGGCTTTAGAGAATAAGAGAACCTACAATGTCTCTACTTATTCAACAGAATTAAAATATACATGCATTTTGATGGATAGGGGTGATTAGGGATAGTCAACATGGTTTTGTATGTGGGAGGTCATGTCTCACAAATCCAGTTGAGATTTTTGAAGATGTAACCAAAAAGGTCAATGAAGGCAGAGCTGTAGACGTTGTATACATGGATTTTAGTAAAGCATTTGATAAGGTTACACATGGTAGGCTGCTCTGGAAGTTAGATGCCATGGGATTCAAGGAGCGATAGCTGAATGCATAGGAAATTTGCTTCATTGAAGGAAGCAGAGAGTGATGGTGGAATGTTGCTTTTCAGACTGGAGGCCTGTGACTTGTGGTGTGCCTCAGGGTTTGGTGCTGAGTCCTTTGCTGTTTGTCATCTTTATCAATTATTTGGGTGAGAATGTAGATGGCATGGTTAGCAAGTTTGCAGATGACACAAAAGTGGGTGGTATTGTAGACAGTGAAGATGGTTGTCAAAAATTGCAGCAGGAATTTGATCGGTTAGACTAAGGAATGGTTGATGGAATTTAATACAGAGAAATGTGAGGTGTGGCATTGTGGGAACACTAACCTGGGCAGAACCTACACAGTGAACAGTTGGACTCTGGGGAGTGTTACAGAGTAGAGGGATCAGGGAGTAAATTGTTTGTTGAAAGTGGCATCAAAGGTAGATAGGGTAGTCAAAAAGGCGTTTGGTACATTGGCCTTTATCAGTCAGAGCATTGAATATAGAAGTTTGGAGGTCATGTTGCAGTTGTGTAAGATGTTGGTGAGGCGCATTTACAGTATTGTATTCAGTTTTGGGAACCATGTTTTAGGAAAGATGTTGTTAAGCTGAAAATAGTGCAGAGGAGATTTACGAGGATGTTGCCAGGACTCAAGGGACTGAGCTATGGCGAGAAGTTGGGCAAGCTAGGACTCTATTCTTTGGAGCACATTCTATATTCTTATAGAGGTGTATAAAATCATGAAATGAAAAGATCGTGCAGATGCACAGTCTCTTGCTCAGAGTATGGGGAATCAAGAACCAGAGGACATAGGATTAAGGTGAGGGGGGGAAAGATTTAATAAGAATCCGAGGGGTAACATTTTCATGCAAAGGGTGGTAGGTATATGGAACGAGCTACGAGAGGAGGTAGTTGAGGCAGGTACAATCGCAACGTTTAAGAAACATTTAGACAGGTACATGGATAGGACAGGTTTAGAGGTATGTGGGCCAACACAGGTAGGTGGGACCAGAGTAGATGGGACATATTAGCCGGTGTGAGCAAGTTGGGCTGAAGGGCCTGTTTCCACGCTGTAAGACTGCATAAAAAGGAGTGAGGTTGAAAAAGAAGATATTATAGAGTAGGTAAAGTCATGTTAAATCAGGTATTGAAAAGGGAACCGAATTGAAGGTTAGATGAAGAGGCAAAGAGACAGAAAGGAAAACATAAAAGAACAATAAAAATCTGAAATTTTAAGTTTTCGAACAAATCACAATGCCTTGTGATTTCTGAGCAAAATATGTTGTCTGTCAGCAAAACAACCTTGATATTAAAGGATTACCTAGTTAATTATCAGACCACTTATTTTGTGAGTTTAATATATAACTTAAGCACAAATGCAGTAATACCATAAAGATTACTGCACGTTAAGGACGTTATTTGAGAAGGCCCAAGATAAGCGGTCTAGATTTTCTCATGTTTGAGGCAATTCGGAAAACATGAAATCTCTTCCCTGATACCAAAACCAGTTTCAGAAAAAATTGTTCCTTAACTTGTCCTTATGTGGCACAATGGCGCAGCGGTAGAGCTGCTGCCTCACAGTGCTAGAAACCCAAGTTCGATCCTGACCTCGGGTGCTGTCTGTGTGGAGTTTGTACATTCTTCCTGCGATGTAGGTTTCTTCCGGGTGTTCTGGTTTCCGCCCACATCCCAAAGCTGTTTGGGTTTGTAGGTTAATTGGTCTCTGTAAATTGCTCCTAGTGTGTAGGAGGTGGATGATAAAGTGGTCGGACATAGAACTAGTGGGAACAAGTGATCAATTGCTGCCGTGGACTTGAAGAGCAGAACTACCTGTTTCCATGCTGTATCTCCACAATAAACTGAACTAAACTAGGGATGGCACAATGTAGAGCCACTACCTTACTGCCTCATAGCACCCACAGCCAAGATTCAGTCCTGACCTTGGGCACTGTCTGCATGTTCTACTTGAGACCACATGAGTTTCCCCCAAATGATCTGGTTTTTTTCCTCACATCCCAAATACATATGGGCTATGAGGTTAATTGGCCATTGTAAATTGCCTGAAGAGCGGCAGTGAGTGGTAGAATCTGAGAGGAGTTGATGAGAATGTGGGAACATTTGAGAAAAGTGGGATTAATGCAATGCAGCATTACATTTAGAGAGTGGATTTAGAGGGTAAAAAGGGGGCTGATTCCTTCCCGTACCTCTCTGAGTATTTGAAGCAAAACAAGATGTACTTTAAAATTGTAAATATCATTTTTATTTACAAATGCATTTTCAGATTACTGGTTAGATTTTGCCTAGGTGTGATGTGCAATATGCTGGAAAACCCTTCAGGAAAAGTATTTTTCTGAAGCAATAAATGTTGACTATACAAGGTCTGGTGTTTGATTTATTGTATCATTTGTAAGCTGTTGCACAGATCAAGGTTCTGTAATTCATCGAAGATGATCTTAAAAAGCAACCAATAAATATACGTTCAGCAAGCTTGAGGACATGAAAAGTACATTATTGGCATAGTTAAACACAAATCTATCAACATCACGCACTTTAGAATAAACGTGAAAAACCTTTTGACCTTCCCTTTTTCTTTAAAAAGCACATCAATTATTGCCTTTGGTAAAACAAGTAAAATATTGTGCAAAAGGAACATAATATTCCGTGACTAAGAAGCACCAACCTAAGATTCTAGGTTTAGTCAATAAATATAAAAGTTACATGGGAAACTCAAAAATAAATTGCATCCTGGTTAATTAGCATCTACAACTTCTCTGTTATATTATTTCCGTGCATTAATACAAATAAAAGTTTTATGCCAAATTCTGTTATATATTTTGTGTAGTAAGGAACTGTTGATGTCAGTTTAAACCGAAGATAGACATAAAAAGCTGGAGTAACTCAGCGGGTCAGGCAGCATCTCTGGAGAAAAGGAAATAGGTGACGATTTGGGTTGAGACACTTCTATTTGTCATTTGACTACCAAAGGACAAAGGACAAAGGACATTTATTGTCACATACACCAATTGGTGCAGTGAAATTTGAGTTACCATGCAGCACACAAATAAGATATACACAAAACTAGTCCATTGGGATAAAACTTTTATTCATCAAAATCACACCGCTTAACTCACTCCACTATTAAACATGTGTTCAAGAAGGAACTGCAGATGCTGGAAGATCGAAGGTACACAAAAATGCTGGAGAAACTCAGCGGGTGCAGCAGCATCTATGGAGCGAAGGAAATAGGCGACGTTTCGGGCCGAAACCCTTCTTCAGACTGATGGGGGGTGGGGGGGAGAAGGAAGGAAAAAGGGAGGAGGAGGAGCCCGAGGGCGGGGGGATGGGAGGAGACAGCTCGAGGGTTAAGGAAGGAGAGGAGACAGCAAGGGCTAGCAAAATTGGGAGAATTCAATGTTCATGCCTTCCGGACGCAAGCAACCCAGGCAGAATATGAGGTGCTGTTCCTCCAATTTCCGGTGTTGCTCACTCTGGCAATGGAGGAGACCGAGGACAGAGAGGTCGGATTGGGAATGGGAGGGGGAGTTGAAGTGCTGAGTCACCGGGAGTTCAGGTAGGTTATTGCGGACTGAGCGGAGGTGTTCGGCGAAACGATCGCCCAACCTCAGCTTAGTCTCACCGATGTAAATCAGCTGACATCTAGAGTAGCGGATGCAGTAGATGAGGTTGGAGGAGATACAGGTGAACCTTTGTCGCACCTGGAACGACTGCTTGGGTCCTTGAATGGAGTCGAGGGGGGAGGTGAAGGGACAGGTGTTGCATTTCTTGCGGTTGCAACGGAAAGTGCCCGGGGAGGGGGTGGTACGGGAGGGAAGGGAAGAATTGACAAGGGAGTTGCAGAGGGAGCGGTCTTTGCGGAAGGCAGACATGGGGGGAGATGGGAAGATGTGGCGAGTGGTGGGGTCACGTTGGAGGTGGCGGAAATGGCGGAGGATTATTTGTTGTATTTGCCGGCTGGTGGGGTGAAAGGTGAGGACTAGGGGGACTCTGCCCTTGTTGCGAGTGCGGGGATGGGGAGAGAGAGCAGTGTTGCGGGGTATGGATGAGACCCTGGTGCGAGCCTCATCCATGGTGGCGGAGGGGAATCCCCGTTCCCTGAAGAGCGAGGACATTTCCGATGCCCTGATGATTAAACTATTAAACATGATGATTCATACAGAATCAGTTTTTTTCAATGATTTTGGTGGTCTAATTATACTAGTAATGTACTCTACTCATTTTTAAACCTACTGGAAGATTGGAAATCAGGACATATTATCTCTAGCATCCCATTAACGCATTTATCAAATTGTGCCACACGCAGGGCCGGCCTTAAACCGATTGGACCGATTGCTCCCAATTGGGCCCCACGCCTAAGGGGGGCCCCGCGCTAGAGTAATCTAAAGCTCCGCTCTAGGATCTTTGGAGTAATTTACTCTCGGCTCGGGTAGATCTACCCCAGGTGGAGGGGGTAGAGAGAGAGTAGAGGAGTGGAGGGGAAGAAAGGGGTAGATGGGGAGGGGGGTGCGAGAGGGAATGGAGGGGGAGAGGGGGAGGTCCCTCACGGTCCCAGGGCAGCGCTCCTGCCCCTCCAGTCGCCGTGCTTCACGCACACAGCCCCGGCTGCACCCCTCTCTTAAAACTCCTTCTCTCCAGAGATGCTGCCTGTCCCGCTGAGTTACTCCACCTTTTTGTGTCTATCTTCTAATAAACCTTATTCTCCTATTTGTTGAAAAATTCCCAAATTCCTTCCTGGTGGATGTTTATGTTAACTTTTATGTAGTTTTGTATCTTGTTGCTTTTTTTAGTATGGCTGCATGGTAATTCGAGTGTCACTGTACCTTAATTGGTGCACGTGACAATAAACTGACCTTTGAACCTTTGAAAAGGTTTTTGCATCTTTAATGGCGAGCGTAATCTTTTTCACCTTGAGTAAAAATAGAATTAAAGTGCAGTTAATTGAATAAAGCTGGAATTTAAAACTAGCATTTGTGTCAGTAACTAGATTGTCATAGAAACCAATGCTGCTTATTCAGATCTTTATCAATGTGGTTGACTTTTGATCTCTATTTAAATGAGATAACAGGCCACTTAGTTCAAGGGGAGTTAGAGACAACAATAAATGTTAATCTTGCCTGCAGCCTCTCCATCTGTGAAATACATTATCAACATGATTTCTTTTAAAGGACCCAAACTCTTTTAAAAGATCCTAATAAACCTTTAAGCAGCCAATGTCAAATAACTACCGACCACATATGTAACCAAAATATACCACACAATATCGTCCACTATCTGATCTACATATTGCTATTTTAATGCTATAATATTTCAACCGGTGCAATCTTGGGCATTAAGTAATGATCCATGATGCAAGGCATTGTTGACTCGGGCAGTCAAGTCTATGGAAATATTACCAATGGCAATCAAATTCATAAGAGCTGAGGAAGGAAATGGGAAGAACTTAGACCTAATGAAAGGAGAAATTGATAGTCTAATCACGACACTGAGAAAAACAGATCAGTCGGTGGAATGATCAGTATTGCAATAAGATATTTGATGAGTTACAGGCCCGCTAAACTAAACAATGAGCAAACGATTTTTCCCAAATTAACTAATTAAATTATTTGCCCGCATCTTTCAATTAGTCATACAGCATGGAAACAGGTCATTCATCCCGACCTGCCCAAGTTGACCAAGTTGTCCCATCTACACTTGTCTCACCTGCCCGTGTTTGGCCTATATAAGGTTCTTTAGTAACTTGTCAGTTTCTTTGTTGAACTAAATTAAGGCGCATGTTGCAATCAAAAGCGCTTGAACAATTGGTTGGGAAGAAATGTTGTTCCCTTTATCCATTGTCTGTGCACTGTGGATCACACTGTGATTGTATTCATGTATTGTCTTTTTTTTTAACTGGATAGCATGCAAACAAAAGCTTTTCACTCTACCTCGGTACAGTGACAATAATAAACTAAACTAAACCTTTCCTATAGGTATGAATTGCAATCATTGCGTTAGAGTAAAATAGGTTTCTAAACACCACTTGAATTTCTCACAATTGAGAATAACAAATGATGGTGTCCTTCCACTCCACTTTTATGGATCATCCCAAACAAAATCCCATGGTTTCCCTGCAGTAACTGCAAGACAAAGGCCAGAGATGAAAAGACAAAAGATGTGACATAAGGAGAGAAAGGTCGCAAATTGTGAAGCCAGAGATAGAAATATAGTTGGAAGGGAAGGGGGAGGGGAGACATGGATGGGAGTAGAGGGGAGGGGGGTAAAAAAAGGAGGTCCAATGTTAGGTGACTAACAAACCCCTTCAATCCTTTCCTTTATTAGCCACAAGATAAAGCAAAAGAACAGAAAGTTTATGTTAAAACTAAATGCAATGTCCTTTAGACCTTAGCTTAGCTGCTTAGAGTTTAGATGACCACATATTCTATTCTATTCTATTCTATTCTATTCTATTCTATTCACATTGCAGAAAAGATGATTGCACCAGGATATGCAAAGATGATGATGTTGCCTAGGAATATTTTTGCCGATAAGGAAATATTGGATTGGCTGGGAATGTATTTTTTGGGAAAGCAGAGGCTCAGGGTTGTAGGTGATTATAGTTTAGGTGATTAAAATTGGACTGAGGGGCCAGGATGGCACAAAATGGTAGGGGTTAAAATTCAGCGGATGCAGGCCTAAAGTAATGTAGAAGGATTAGATAGGAGGTGAGTAAAAATAATCACTCAGATAATGAATGGTAGGGATCTGAAACTCGCTGCCTGAAATGGTTATAGAGAAAGAAACTCTCATCGCAATTAAACATTTATTTGGATATATTTATGAACCATGAGCTACAAAATTAGTGCTGGAAGTTGGAATTAAGCTGGGGAATTCTTTATCAGTGGTATGTAAATTATCTCAAAGTATGGGAAGGAAGTGGAGAGATATTAGAGTTTAGTTTAGTTTGAGATACAGTATGGAAACAGGCCATTCAGCCGACCATCGTTCACCAGTTCTATCCTACACACTAGGGAAAATTTTACAGAAGTCAATTAACCTACAAACCTGCACGTCTTTGGGATGTGGGAGGAAACCGGGGCACCTGGAGAAAACCCGCACGGTCAACGGGAGAACGTATAAACTATAAAGACAGCATCCGTAGTCAGGGTCAAACCCGGGTCTCTGACGCTGTAATGCAGAAACTTTACCGCTGCCACCTAAAGAGTGACAAAGATTGGGCGAAGAAGTGGTGAAGAGAGGCAGTGTTTTGAGAGGACACATTTGATTGTTGAAATGAAACAAAATCAGAAGGTCACAATATAAAGTGTAATGAGTTACATTTATTTTCTGTTCTCTCTTTGATCTAAACTTCTGAGAAATAATTACTGTTTCAATGCCTATTCTATCTGTCCATTCTTGTTAAAATGATGAATGTGAAACAAGAAAAATGGTTTAACAAATCCTGCCAATTTTTGGGAAAACTCCCAAGAGTAGCAACTTGTTTCTTTTCAAATTTACGTCATGTAAAAAGATTATCAGATTACAATATTTTTTAGACTAAAACAAATATTTGGTCAATTGAATTCCACAGCCAATATTTTTATTGAATACATATCCTTTATTTTTAGTCTTAGAGTCACATGACTGCAAATGGATAGAGGTAGAAAAAATAGTTTCAATGTATCCTTATCTCTGGAGCCCTCTTATGACCTACTTTTTCAATGATTCCAATAATTCTGCTTCTGTAAAGTGAATATCCTCCTCACTCCAGTTCTTAATTCATTCCCCACCAATCTGTACCTGTACCCTTATTTCCTAACTATCAAGTATCAAAATACATCAATGCAAATTTAGTGGATTCCAAGTTAAGGGGTGGACTGGATTTGAAAGTAAATCCGATTGTAAAAGACAAGCTGGACAAAAACATGTACATTGCTGATGGTGGGAGTCAATGAAGTGTAAATGTTATACATAGAAGGAAGAAATAAACCACATACCAAATGAAAGATGAAGGAGGACACAAGAATGCAGTGCAGATTTTTACAGCAGAGGCCCAACCAATGCAAAGCAGCAAACAGAAGTTGAGTAATAGAATCATTAAATATTTACAATGCAAGAGGCTATTCAGCCCGTTGAGTCTGTTTGGTTGAAAAGGTATAACCCGCTAATCTTTCTACTGAAACCTATGGAAATTTAGGAAACTGCATGAAATGGGTGTCGGAGAGATTCCCTGGAGTACAGTATGTTCGTGCAGTGAAAGGTGACTAAAGAGTTCCATAAAGGGCTTTTATTGTTGTTTAAAATTGACACTTTAAGGTTCTGTGATCAATTACCAAATGTTAACAAAGCAATTGATTTTGTGCAGAAAGTGACAAACTATATTGGTTTGAAGCTACAGTACAGTTTGCCGCCTTCTTTCCTACCCCAGACCAGATTACATCAATTTATCCTGCATCACAGCTAACTGCAGTGAAGGGGTCAGAAAGTATTCAGACCCCTTCACTTTTTGTTACATTACATACAGCCTTATTCTAAAATCGATTAAATTCATTTTTTTTATCATCAATCTACACACAATACCCCATAATAAAAAAGCAAAAACAGGTGTTTAGAAATTTTTGAAAAGTAATTAAAAAGAAATAACTGAAATATCACATGACTTAAGTATTCAGGCCCTTTACTCAGTACTTTGTTGAGGCACCTTTTGGCAGCGATTACAGCCTCAAGTCTTCTTGGGTATGATGCCACAAGCTTGGCACACCTGTATTTGGGTAATTTCTCCCATTCTTCTCTGCATATCCTTTCACGCTCTGTAAGGTTGGATGGAGAGCGTCGATATACTGCTATTTTCAGGTCCTTCCAGAGATGTTCGATCGGGTTCAAGTCCGGGCTCTGGCTGGGCCACTCAAGGGGACATTCACAGACTTGTCACGAAGCCACTCCTGCGTTGTCTTGGCTGTGTGCTTAGGGTCATTGCCCTGCTGGAAGGTGAACGTCCACCCCAGTCTGAGTTCCTGAACATTCTGGAGCAGGTTTTCATCAAGGATCTCTCTGTACTTTGCCCCGTTCATCTTTCCCTCGATCCTGACTAGTCTCCCAGTTCCTGCTGCTGAAAAACATCCCCACAGCATGATGCTGCCACCACCATGCTTCACCATAGGTATGGTATTGGCCAGGTGATGAGCGGTGCCTGCTTTCCTCCAGACGTGACGCTTGGCATACAGGCCAAAGAGTTCAATCGTGGCTTCATCAGACCAAAGAATCTTGTTTAGGTTTAGTCACAAAAATATGATTGTTGTAATTCCTTATGAAAAGAGCATGCACTACTAAATCTCCATATACTTCCCTCTATCATAGAGTCATAAACACAGAAACAGGCCATTCAGCACTACTTGCCAATGTCAACCAAGGTGTGTCATCTACACTAGTCCCACCTCCCCCTATTTGACCCATATCCTTCCAAACCTTTCCTATCCATGTATTTGTCCAATGTGTTCTTATTGTTCCTGTTTAATTACATCCTCTTGCAACTCATTCCATATACACTTCACTGCCTGGGTGCAAAAGTTGTCCCTCGGGTTCTTATTAAATCTTTCTCCTCTCATCTTAAACCTATCTCCCCTGGTTCTTGATTCCCCTACATAAAAGACTGTGCATTTACCCTATCTATTCCCCAATGTTCTTATGCGAACATCGTATAAGGTCTCCCCTCAGCCTCCTGCGATGCATGGAATAAAGTCCTAGTCTGCCCACGCTCTCCCTATAGCTCAGGCTATCCTGGCAACATCCTTGTAAATCTTCTCTGCAGTCTTTCCAGCTTAATAAAGATCATGTCAGCAGTGGGACAAAATTAATAGCTTGGTAATTTTCTGCTCGATAGAGTATTCTATTATTGAAGTTGCCCAAATCAGCCAACAACTGGAATTATATCCAAACTTAGGCTGAAATTTTAAATCAAAATCATGGAAGCATCAAACATCTCCAGGCCAAACTAAACATTGTTACTTCATCGTCATTGGTTGAAGTCCTCAGATTCCTTAAAACCAGCATGGGAACATCAACAGAAAAAGGACTACATTGGGTCAAGAAGACAGCCCAACGTTTCCTTCTCAGAACCTGACAGTGTTTGAGTATAGCAGTGCAATTGCCAATATTGTCCACATCCCGAGTAAAAATTTAAGAACATTCTGTGAGATTAATTACTCAAGTAATCATTTGCCCCTTGTTGGCTCTGGATCTCCAAACAGAACAAAATTAAAATCATAAAAGAACGTTATTACTGTTTTGCTCAGTAAGAAATCAGCAAGAATATATTGCTTCAAAGGAAAGGCCATGACCCTACAAACATAATCCATTTACACAACAGACTAAACAATGATGCGAATGAAGTGAGAGACTGTATAATAGAAGGGTTTGTGAACACGGTGGCATGAATGCAGCATGTTCAGTTTGCAAATGTACGACAAGGTCTGTGAACTGCAACATTTGATTGCATACTAATATTTTCTATTACTATCTTCCTGTCATTCTTTTAATTATCAAAAATGTGTACTTTGAGCTGAAGTCATAGATATCACATGAAATTGACATGATGCACACCAGTTGATTTTTGAAATTGTTTATGAAATCTGTACATTGGAATTTAATTTAACATGTAGCACATTACTCTGAAAGAGGTTATTTTTATTCTTTTTATATCACAATACTCTTTTGAAGCAAAATTTGTAACTTATTTATATGCTAGATTTATGAATTTACTACAAATGGATGATTCAGCACTGGAAGAACAGAAGTTAAAATGAACCACATCAAACTCTGACATATTTAACAATTTTGAATGCACCAAATGAAACCTGAAGACAATTTCCCTACATACAAAATTATGTTTTGTTGCAAGAAACATTTCACAGATAGATCTGCAATTAATGAAAATTACAGAATACTTGTCCAAAGAAACACTAGCCAAACATAGCAAATTTGATAATGCTTTTGCAACTCAATCCCATGACACAAAAACACAACAAAATAGGAGCAGGAGTGGTTCACCTGCCGCTTCAAGCCTGCAGCACCTGTCAATATGTGGGAGAGTCTAGGACCAGAAAGGAAACACTCAGAATAAAAAGATGTGCCTTTAGAAAGGAGACGAGGACGAATTTCTTCAGCCAGAGGTTGGTGAATCTGTGGAATTCATTATCATTGACAGGTGTAGTGGCCAAGTCTTTGAGTAGTTTTAAAGCATAAATTGACAGGTTCTTGATTGGTAAAGGTATCAAAGTTTACAGGAAGAAAGCAGGAGAGTGGGGTTGAAAGGGAAAAATAGATTAGCCATGATTGAATGGCAAAATAGATTCATTGAGCCGGATAGACTAATTTTGCTTCTAATGAGCTTATGAACATGAAGATGGCTGATCAGTACCAAGCCTCAGCTTCCAGTTCATAATTGTTCTCAATTCCTCAAAGTTTCAAATATTTATCTACTTCCTCTTGAAATGTCTCTTATGGTGTTGTCCCTACAAAACCCCAGGGTGAACAATTCCAAAATCACCACCTCTGAGAGAAGAAATAGCTGCACGTCCAAGTTTTAAGCGACCACCCCCTTATCTTGCAACTATATATTCCCAAATTAGAAACTCTCCACTTGTGGAAATGTGGAACTACAGACTTTGATGTCCATGGACTCAACATTATGGCATTCCATAATGTATTTTTAAAGAGTCTGTATTTTCATCTAATGTATCCCCAATTATTTTAATGAGGTTACTAACCTATAAATGTTTTATTTAAATTACTTACATATTTTTCAACTGCTGGCAAATGACTCTGATCACCAGAAATATTTGGAAACAGTGATAAGATCTTCTAACAGCAGAAGTTGTCAAAAGGCTATCGGGGACGTGCCATCAGCGAGGCCTTAGTATATACTACTTGAGGCATGGTCACTATTTCACAAAATCTCAGTGCAACCACAGGGCTCACTTACGGAGGTGGCTAAGAACATAATTCAATCCATGAATGTTAAAAATTACAATTTACAAAACTCCAGAGATATATCATTGCCACAAAAGCCTGTGCAACATCCCAACTGCCAATCACAAAATGGAAGGGGAAACACTTATCTTTCCATGGCAATACGAGGTGACAAAAAAAATTACAGATCTAAGAAACCATTTATTTTACTTCTCCCTCAAATTAGAATTTTTGATATGAACTGGACAGAGAGATTATTTTCTGCTCTCAAAAGTGATGTGTTTTGAAACATTTTTATAAGGATCTTACCAGAACCATATGTTTCCACCTCATAATCTGCAGGCTGCTTCCCTATCACTGGCTCAACCAAACCCAAAGGGGCTAGAAGAAACAAATATCTACAACAAAAAATGTAAATTAATAAAATAAACACATACTGTGAATTCACTGAAGTATAACAGCCTTACATCAACTTCTGGATACCTCTAAACAGGATCTAAAAACATTCCCAATTTCAACCATTATATGGACCAGGATATATCTAGTTCAAATTGTAGGGAGATAAAATTGTAGCCTGTCACATATTCATACATTAATATATGGTTGTAATATTATAATATCTGGCTACGTATAATAATAATCATAAATCATATTTTGTGAGCTGCATTTTTGAATATAAAGAAAGACTGTTACGGTCTCAGGACATCCCAAATGCATTAGTGCCAATGAAGAACACAATGCAAGTGCAGTGTAAGAAATTATGTTACGCAGTTGTATATGCAAATAAAAAATAACATTAAAAAAGCTAAAGATTTTTTTAAATGAAATCATCGCACAGTGTGATAGCACATGATAGAAACCACACTAAATTTGTTTGCACTCCATAATATTTATGCTAATAAAACAGGCAGCTGAGGCATGCATCTCACACATCCAACGAAAATTCAAAGCAAACTGCCAGAATGCGCCACAGTTGGGTGGACCCATATTTACTGGAATGTTTTAAATTACTTTTATGTTGGTATTGTTTCAGTTCAAATTCCAAGAGATCAGCATTTGCGAATGACTTCCTGAAATTTCTGCTACCATATCAAACTCTCTCTCTTTCTGGAAATGTATTCCTAGTTGTAAGCACTAATTATGGGTTAACATAAAACTATGTAACTGTGTAAGCGCATTGTACTTTGTCTCTAAAATTCATTCCATGGAAGATGAAGGAATAACATTGCCTACCTTCTAATCAATGACAATCAACTACTTTGCTTCATCTGCATTTAACTGCATTTAGTAACTGGATTTATCCAATTTATACCAATATATATTGTTTGACCAAATATATCACAAACATTAAAAAAAATAAGAATATTAAATATCTTCCCAATTCTTTGCAAATGGTTTGCTTTCTAGATGATAGATGAATTAACATTCTTAAAAGCTACAAGTTAACAATACCCCCCACAAAAAAACACAGGATCCCAAAGCTCTAACTTGATATATGAAGAATTAAATACTGAAGAAATGAATCACTAATTGCTTAAATGAGTTCTGAGAAGACTGCTGAATGTCGTAAATTAATCCAAACCATCAGCACTTGCTTTCTTCAGAACCTCTGAGAAGGGACATTATTTCTCCTCATGACGCCTAACATATCCAACGTCGATGAATTTCAAGGGATCAGGTTTCTTCCTTAGTTAATCACACACATAATAGTTGTACTCCACTTTTGCAAATGGTATTACTGAAATCAACAATGCCAAACTATAGCATAGTGCATGATTAGTACAATGTATGTATGTTTGGCACACATAACCTGCATATATAAAATTTTAAAAGTCAACTTATTACAAATTAAAAGAATTAACAAGATGTTTATTTGCCACTTAACTGAAAATATTATTAGTTTGCACGTGGACTCCTAAAAATCAACTGTAATTTATAATTATTTTACACAAATTAACTTAAAATTATGGAACTACGACAGAAATACAATTCATAACAATTATTCGAGATCAATTTGTTAAACAGGGTCTAGTCTCAGAAAAATGTGCAGGCTTTACGATGCTCTACAATGCACCTGACTTGTGCAATCTTGTCAATCTATTTTATGACTGAATAACTGAAGTCTATTCACTACTTTAGAAATCCACTTAAGAAAATTAATACCAACTTTTGCAACTGATCCGTTACTGTAATACACCAAGTTCTACACAGATGCTGGAACTTGCACTGACCAAAAGATTTCATATTTACAGTTGCAATGAATACATTTTTTTATTGGTGTGAAATGTAAAGTAGAAGATACAGTCTACCTACTGTATCCAATTATTTACCCAGTGTAAATACCGAACAATGCTTCCCTATGTCAATCCAGTTTAATATTTAAAAATATGTATTTTTTAGGAATTTTACTTACACATATTGGTTCACCTGGCCTGAGAGATTTCAATAGGTCAATGAAATGACAAGAAAGTGAATTTTAAATTGATTTAGGAAAATACTTCAGTTTTTACTACATTTTGTGATTTTTCATTCATTCATAACTTTTAACAACATTCTTTAAAAGCAGCCTTACAGGCATTAAGAAAATACTCTTGCCCTTGGTTTACATTCATTTATCTTCTCTACTTTTTATTGTCACTATAGCATAACAAATTAACATATGCTTCCCGGAGTGTACAAAGCTAGCTCACAACAAATAATTCTGTATATCATTTTGTAAAAACTTTTCTTTGCTGGATATAAGGTAACAGTAAACAAGTTGGTCTGAATATTGAAAAGAAGTGTCAAAAATACTATATTTTGACATTTATAACACTAAAACAGACCTTATAAAGCGGAACCAATAGAAGAAGCATCTAAGGAGTTAAATGTACTGAAGCAAAGTTGTTAAGGAAGGCATACTATGAAACACACCATTCATATATAGACATATGCAATTACTTAACATTTTTTCTTAACATTTGTCGACTTTAAAATAACCTTGAAAATAAAGTGATCCTAAAATTACAATTGCGATATCAGTGCTTTTGTAACTGTTTATATACAATGTATTGGACAATACAGATCAGTCTGAGAAACATGCAGTGCCTCTTGCAAAATCTACATAATAAATCAGCTGAAAAGACCTTTAACGGAAAAAAAAATCACAAATACAATTAGCAATATTTAAATTATTACAAAAACGTGAAAACAAAAAGATGTATGTCATGCAAATAAAGTTGTTCCAGCAAAATTAATCAGATTAAACTTCGTAAGCTTCAGATTCTAAAACTGTTTTGCTAAAAAACATACTTCTGAATTTTCTGAAGTTACGAGTTACATAAATTATTTTTCTAATTGGGGAAAAGTAAAGTTCGATTTATTAAGGTAAACAAATAATAGGCTTGTAAACATTTTTACATCATAGAGACCAGTAGTTAAAATGTATAGGAAATTTAAACATCGTTCGCTAACTGGCATTAACTGCTGATTCGATCTTCAGTCTGTTTATTACTCTAGCACTGCACCATTTCCTGGGAAAATATTTCTGTACCGATACAGTTTTAGAAGTTTCAATACTTATGCTCTTTCCTCCAAACTAGTAGGTTATGACAAAGACCAACTTTTCATGCAAATATTGTTTTCCCAAAATTAATTTAGATATCATTTGGTCAAAAATACTTATTCCAAAGGCGAAAAAACGAAAACGGGCATTCTTTATGCAATGTAGGTTCCACTCAACAAATGAAGATGTTTGCATATGGCAAATAATGCAAGATTCTTTTAAATAAAAAAGGTTAACAAATTCTTCTTGATTTACCCAAATGGTTTTCATTTTGCTTGTTAGCATTCCATAGTGTAAAGCGTTATTTTACATCTTTAGCAAAATAAAGTTTATTATTGTTTATTATTGTACACAGCCAACTCACCTGTGTACTTGATTCATTTTAAAGCAATACCATTCAATATTTAAATATCAGGTGGTCAGAAAACAGAGTTCCAGAATATACAGTCCTTTATTAATCTTGAGCTGCTACATACATGGACAGGACAACCCACATATCCACTTAAAACCACATCCAGATAAACACTTTTTGCAATTCACGCTACGACTGGTGCTACTACTATAAGAAAACTTTTTTAAAAATCTTTAAATAATGCTCTTTAAAGATTAAAAGTTTTTGATATGACTTTGTCATTAAAAGAACAACCATGGAATTAGATATCAATCTCGTGGGAATGCTTCACAGGAATTATGATGTATATATTTTGACGAAACTCAGCAACGATGGCATGGCACTTTAGTGAAAAGTGAAAGATTATATTTTTGCTTTTCAGCTTCAGCATTATTCTGCAATCTAAGGAGGTTGCCTACGCTGCATAAGGATAGTCCATAGTCCTTTTGCCACAATCTGATAGTTTAACAGAAAGAGCATTAGTATTGAAACCTGAATCTACATTGAAGCAGAAAGTGGCTTTTACCTTTAGTTTTCAAATAAATAATTTACATAAATATTGAGTACGAATCGTTACTGTAATAGTTGTGTGATATGCACCGTAAATTACCTCTCCCAGCAGCTCAAAATCACATTAAAAACAAAACTGAGCAGGGAGAAGGTGTAAACAAAGACAAGTTTGAAATGAAACAACTCGTGTCTGCACCAAAGAGATAGGGTAATAAGCTTTTATTGAAAATGTTGATATATACGTTTTGTGATATTAGTACTTATAGCAATTGTTTACTTTTTTTTATAGGAACACATAATCAGTTGAGTATCCTAAATACATTCACATATTCAAGTAGTTCATGACTAATTTACATCTCAACATCTGTCTGTCCATCTAGATACCAAAATAAACCTGTCGCAAAATAATCTAGCATCAATCAAAATCTAACAATTTTTTTAACATTCCATGTCTCGGCACTTTTTTAAAGGAGAAAGATGCAAACATTCGTGGTACTTTGTGTCAGGAAGTGCCGTATTCCTGAATTCTCTCGCTCTAATTTTGGAGCTATGCCCTTTTGATTAGTTTTCTCCACCAAAGGAAGCTATTTCTCTCCATCTACAAATTTGTCCTTGTTCACATCTCTTCCCTATCAAATTTGTTAGCCATCTGTATTATGTCAAACATTAAGACCTGTCTCACAAGGAACTGCAGATTCTGGAATCTTGTGCAAAATGCAAGGTGATGGGAGAACTTCAGATTCAAAAAAGTGCCGAGTCATGGAATGTAAAAAAAATTGTTAGATTTTGATTGATGCTAGATTATTTTGCAGAATTTAGTGAGTCGGCCTGCATCTGGAGTCTGAAGAAGGGTCCCGACCCGAAACGCGCCTGTCCATTCCCTTCCCAGAAACTGTCTAACCTGCTGAGTATTAAAATCTGCATACCATTGTTTTATTGTGAATAAACTAGGTTATTAACATTGTCATCCTTATTCATAATCTGCATTAGAAAAGCTTTTGTCAGTTTCATTTAGTTCTGAGCCTTTCTCTGCTGAGATTTTTGAACAAGATATCATTGCTATCAGCCATGCATAGAAATATACATTAATTTACAAAGCTGTATTCTTACAAGCTTCATATTATGAGTACATGCATTGATTTAAAACTGTTGGATTACGTAATTGAATGCATGAAAAAGTACCAAGATATATTTTTTAAATTTAATCTGTTTAAAAACATTTTTTAAATGTTGGTTCAGCCTTACGTGTTAAAGCTCACCAACATTATCTTTGACTAAACAGTATTAAACTAGCAAACCGAGCAACATTTTATGATAAATCTTATAATGTAAAATTATTTAAGAATTTAAATATATTAGATAAAATTATTAAGAAAATATATTTGAAGTACACAAACTTTACAGCATGTACACCATAGGACTTTAGCTAAGTTAGAAAAATAAAAGTCTAAAGATTTGTGCATGTGCCTCATGGTTATACTGCAGTTATGTTATACTTAACTGCTATTAATGTTCAGACTAGAAACAGTATCTTTTGCCAGCTTTATCTCAAAACAACAAGTACCCAAAATGTTAGAAAATATACAAGGCTATTTTCGGAAGAGTCACATTGAGGAATATTTTAAACCTCCTTAAAGTATATTACTTTATCTATTTGTGTATATTTAAATTGAAATCACCTAGTTAATTCAATCCAAAAAAAGTTATGAAGTTTCTAGATTACAATTGTGTCCTCAAAAATCCCACACCTAAATGGAAGTGTACTTATTAGTGCATAATGGATGTTGATCATATCTGCTGGAACTTAATTTCCCTAGAAATAAACTTTATGATTTTATAACATCATACAAATTAAGTTAATCATTTCAATCTCTGTGGTACAGGTGTGAAAGATATAAATAAAATCTATATCATTTCAAATAGTTAATTTAATTCATTGATCTGTATGTGATTTTTGATTTTCCCCTTCAAAATGATTCACTGCATTTTAACTACATACAAAATTTCCAAAAATATTTAATCTTCAATATTTTCATAGACAGGTTAGTAGATTAATCTATTAGAATATTAATCTAACAGATTAATTGAAATAATATGAATATTCAATATTTAATCACATTTTATTTTTGAATTGCAAATCATTTCTAATTCCACAAGCATGGCATCATCCATCGCTGGTCAAAAATAGTGTAGCTGTAACCTTTTAATTAACTTTTATTGCCCAAGTATAATCTACATTATAGTGACATAGTAAGAAGTTTCAGGATCTTAACACCACTATTTTCAAAATTGGACAACCTTTTTAGTATCATGTATTTATATCGTCCTAAAAGTTTTTTTATATCGCGGCAGAAAACATATTTCCATACCATGTTTTCGTATTTAAAATAGTCAGAAATATAATTCTGGGAAACTAAAATAATTCTCAAGAAGCAAGAAAAGTGTTCTCAAGTCTATGCTTGGAAAAGGCCTCTTAAACCACTTGTGGGAAACCATGGTTACAGTTTTCATACTGCAAACACGAGATATATAACATAATACATAATTACTACATAATCATTCTGTGCTGAGAGGCTCTTACTCTTAACAAGTAGATAATTATATTCCTGAAGAACTGCAGGACACAAAGAGCTCAAATGGGTTCTGGTCATTTTTGTCATCACAACACAAAGAGCAGCAGTGCAGGTTTTTTGAAATGTTGGCAAAGATTTGCCAGAGAGAACGAACATTCCCAAGACATGCCCGCCTGATTCATGGACTGACATTTCCTTTTTAAACTCGCTTGACGGAAAACTCTGCACACTGGCCAAACCATACTGTAACTCGAAGCAGCCTTATGTTTTCAGTAACAGAACGTTCCACAACTAGTTTCTATAAATATTTTATCTAGCCAATTTGCTCTGAAAACTAATGCTTTTTCTCTATTTAAGCGCAATTTTAAACTACTATCTGTACTCCAACCTGAGATGTAAAGCGAGAAGAAGCCAATGAGATTCTCAAATTAAAAAAAAAACAATCACAACTCCACACAGAAGCCCACCTGAATTCTCTAGTCCACTTTATCTTCAGTGTTAATTATCAATCCAGTTGGCTGATTTAAAATAAAGCATTCCTCTCCTGAAACTGGAGTACAATTGAATATAAATTAAGTGCTATATGCTATTTCTGAAAAAAAAGTACATGCAGAGCAGCCAGTTTCTAAACAATGCACAGTAGTCTGCTGCCATCTGTCTATTAAAAAAGGAAGTGAGTGACTGTGTCCAGAATTTATATTTTAGAAAAATATAATTTGTTGTGAAAGCAGAAACATTTCTTTCAAAATAAAAAGGTCACTTTACACTGCCTTCCAAATAAAAGTAAGTGAAGCCTATCAATAGGCAATTTCAGTAAAATTACTAACAATCCCTGAATTTTAAATTCCTAACATGCATGTGTTTGGTGGTTGGGGTGAGGGTGTGTGATGAAGTGGATAGGGTTGCAGTCCAATAGCAAGTGTGAAATGTGGAAGTGAGTGTAGTGCCATGGCATATAGCAGTCACTGTACTCTCTTTTCCATAGTTACTCAACAGTCAGCTTGAGCTGGCATGAAAATAACTTTGAAGAGCCAATTTGAACTAATTTACATGTTAAACATGCAATTTTATGGATTTTGAATCTGAGAGCACCATGGAAGGAAATGACAGAGAGGAATTGAGACAAGCAAAGGCTTTTCTCATTTGCAACACCTTTCTGGATGTCATGCTGAGGTCTGTGAAAGTATACTGGGAGAATACTTTGCTTACTGGAAAGAAAACTGCCAGTGAAACAAAGATATGATTGGACATTGCCAATGAAAGCAACAATCTCATGATTCAATTCAGAGGACATTTTAATAACCAAATGCAGGTAGGAAATACAAGTGCAGTGACAGACTGGCCCACAGATTGATATGTTTGTTACCCAAACTCCCTTACCCTGACTTCTCAAATGTGGGTCTTTTGAAAACCATTAATGTGGCTGTCCCAAAACCTGGTGGGATCTATCCCAGGTTATTGAGAGAGGTAGGAAAGGAGATTGCAGAGGTTTTGACAAAAATCTTTGTATCATCTCTAGCCATAGGCGAGGTCCTGGAGGACTGGAGAATAGCCAATGTTGTCCCTTTGTTTAAGAAGTGAACTAGGGAAATCCAGGAAATTATAGGCCAATGAATCTTACGTCAGTGGTAGGGAAGCCATCAGAGAGGATTTTACTCATATTTGGAAGAGAATGGGCTAGTCAGGGTCAGTTAGCAAGGCTTTGTGTGAGGAAAGTCATATCCTACAAATGATTAAGTATTTTGTGGTGACAAAAGTGATTAATAATGGTAGGGCAGTGGTTGTTTGTCCACATGGACTTTAGTGGTGCATTTCATATGGTTCCTCTTGGTAGGCCAATCAAGAAGATTAAGATGCATAGTTTTCACAGAGACTTGGTAGTTTGGATTAAGAATTGCCTTACACATAAAAGACACAGAGTAGTGGCGGAAGGGTGTCATTCTGACTGGAGGTCTGTAATCAGTGGTGCTATGTAGAGATATGTGCAGAGCCCAATGTTTTTTGGGATATATACTAATGACTTGGACATAACTTTAAATGAGTTAAGGGCCTGTCCCACTTGCCGATTTTTTTGGCATCTGCCGGCATAATTGACTGACGTATCAGGTCACCGAAAAAGTCGCGGCGTGATGCGGCGTGGTGACGTATTGACGCGCGGTGCTTCCTCAAGTGTCGCGACATTTTATTGTCGCCGCTGGATTTTGAAATGTTCAAAATCTTTTGGCGACCCTGATACGTCAGTCAATGACGCCGGCAGTCGCCTAAAAAATCGGCAAGTGGGACAGGCCCTTTAGTTAGTATGTTTTCAGATGACACAAAAATCAGGAGTTGCACACTGTAAAATTGTCAAAGGATACAGTAAGATATAGATTAGTTTGGTGAGGAAATGGGAGATGGATTTTGATCTGGGTACTTGAAATATTTAGTTTAGTTCAGTTTAGTTTAGAGATCCAGCATGGAAACAGGTGCTTCTTCCCACCAAGTCCACACCAACCATCGATCATCCGTTCACACTAGTTCTTTGTTATCCCACTTTCTCATCAAATCCCTACACACGAGGGGCAATTTACAGAGGCCAATTAACCTACAAACTTATACAAGTGTGGAAGGAAACTGAGCACCAGGAGGAAAACCCACAGTCACAGGAAAAACACCATACAGAGACCACCTAAAATCAGATTAAATCCGGTTCTCTGATACTGTATTGCCCAATACAAACCAAGGTTTGTTTGTGGGAAGTCAAATGCAAGGCAAAAATATACAGTTAATGGGAGGACCCTTAACAGTTTTGATACATAAAAGGATCTTGGGCTTCAAGTCCACAGCTCCTTGAAAGAGGCAACTCAAGTAAATGGAGGGATAAACAAGGCATACGGTACAATACAAAAAAAGTCATTAAAAATACAAGCGGCAGTAGGCCAAATGGCCCTTTGAACCAATTCTTCGATTCAATACAGACATAACTGTCCCAGTCTTTGCTGCTTTCACCATCCCTCAACTCTTGCGGTTTAAATGCTTGCCAGTCTCTGTTATGAATATAATTAACGACGCACCTCCACAATTCAAAAATTCACATACTTCTGAGAGAAGAAATTCCTCCTCATCATTCTCAAAATGGACAACCCATTTAAGGTGAGAGGAGAAAGATTTAATAGGGACCTGAGGAGCAGGAGCACATTTTCCACTTATAAGGTGGTGGGTACATGGAATGAGCTGCCAGAGGAGGCAGTTGAGGCAGGTACTATACTTCACTAAGGAAGACACAAACAATCTCCCAGAAGTACTGGAGGACAGAGGATCTAAGGGGGTAGAGGAACTGAAAGAAATTTTCATTGGGTAGGCTAATGGGACTGAAGGATGATAAATCCCCTGGGCCTGATGGTCTGCATCCCAGGGTCCTCAGGGAGGTGGCTCTAGAAATAGTGGACGCATTGGTGATAATTTTCCAATGTTCAATGGATTCAGGATCAGTTCCTGTGGATTGGAGGATAGCTAATGTTATCCCACTTTTCAAGAAAGGAGCGAGAGAGAAAACGGGGAATTACAGACCAGTTAGCCTGACTTCAGTGGTGGGAAAGATGCTGGAGTCAATTATTAAAGAGGTAATAATGGGGCATTTGGATAGCAGTAAAAGGATTAGTCCAAGTCAACATGGATTTATGAAAGGGAAATCATGCTTGACTAATCTTCTGGAATTTTTTGTGGATGCGACAAGTAAAATGGATGAAGGGATGCCAGTGGATGTAGTGTATCTAGACTTTCAGAAAACCTTTGATAAGGTCCCGTATGGGAGACTAGTGACTAAAATTAGAGCACATGGTATTGGGGGTAGGATGTTGACATGGATAGAAAATTGGTTGGCAGACCAGAAGCAAAGAGTAGGAGTGAACAGGTCCTTTTCAGAATGGCAGGCAGTGGTGAGTGGAGTGCCGCAAGGCTCGGTGTTGGGGCCGCAACTGTTTACCATATATATTAATGATTTGGAAGAGGGAATTAGGAGCAACACTAGCAAGTTTGCGGATGACACAAAGCTGGGTGGCAGTGTGAACTGTGAAGAGGATGTTAGGAGGTTGCAGGGTGGCCTGGACAGGTTGAGTGAGTGGGCAGATGCGTGGCAGATGCAGTATAATATAGGTAAATGTGAGGTTATCCACTTTGGCGGCAAAAACAAGGGGGCAGATTATTATCTCAATGGGGTTAGGTTAGGTAAGGGGTAGGTGCAGCGAGACCTGGGCGTCCTTGTACACCGGTCACTGAAAGTTGAGCGACAGGTACAGCAGGCAGTGAAGAAAGCTAATGGAATGTTGGCCTTCATAACAAGAGCATGTCAGTATAGGAGTAAAGAGGTTCTTCTGCAGTTGTATAGGGCTCTGGTGAGACCACATCTGGAGTATTGTGTACAGTATTGGTCTCCTAATTTGAGAAAGGACATCCTTGTGATTGAGGCAGTGCAGCGTAGTTTCACGAGATTGATCCCTGGGATGGCAGGACTGTCTTATGAGGAAAGATTGAAAAGACTAGGCTTGTATTCACTGGAGTTTAGAAGGATGAGAGAGGATTTTATAGAAACATATAAAATTATAAAAGGACTGGACAAGCTAGATGCAGGAAAAATGGTCCCAATGTTGGGCGAGTCCAGAACCAGGGGCCAAAGTCTTAGAATAAAGGGGAGGTCATTTAAGACTGAGGTGAGAAAAAACTTTTTCACCCAGAGAGTTGTGAATTTATGGAATTCCCTGCCACAGAGGGCAGTGGAGGCCAAGTCACTGGATAGATTTAAGAGAGAGTTAGATAGAGCTCTAGGGGCTAGCGGAGTCAAAGGATATGGGGAGAAGGCAGGCACGGGTTATTGATAGGGGACGATCAGCCATGATCACAATGAATGGCGGTGCTGGTTCGAAGGGCCGAATGGCTTCCTCCTGCACCTATTTTCTATGTTTCTATGTTTCTATAACAACATTTATAAGACATGTACCTGACACTTGGACAAGTTCATGGATAGCTAAATGTTTAGCTGCATATGGGCCAAACAAAGGCAAATGGGACTAGTTCAGATGGGGTATCATGGTCGGCATGAGTGAGTTGGACCAAAGGGCCTGCTTCCGTGCTCTGTAACTCTTGACTCTTCAAGGAGGCTCTTAAAAGTGAGGAGTTATTCTGCAAGAATATGAATATGCACAATTTGAACCTTTTAAAACATTTAATTTAGCAAGAAACAAACTACTGTGTTCTGTACGATTAGTAAATCATTTTAATTGTTTAAAAGAGAGCCTTGCATAGATGGTAGGTTAGTTGCTTAGTAAAATGTTTTTTTTAGTGAAAATAATTTTCAGCTGTATTAGTCAAACTACACCAGGATGCCAAGCCTTAAATATATCGGGATAGATTTTAATCCATGGAAAAGGTACATGATTGCATTTTAAAGTGCTTCCTGATTTAACTGGTTCATGGGTGATTTTTTATGTGATTAACAAATAGGTCTGAGAGAAAACTTGAACAATAATTTTATGCTCGGAATTTTGTGCAATTTTGAGCACAATTTGTGCCCAATCTGCCACTTTCACTTCACAGAGAAACTCTATTCCTTTGTCAATAATTAATCTATTAAACATTAATGTGAAAATACTTCTTCAAATCTTTTTGAAATAATCCCCAGTTTAATTGTTTATCCTTTCAAAATTGTTTATAATTTCCATTATATTCCTCTCAACTTTTAACATGCCAGCCGAAGAGAGTCAAGAGTGTTTAATGGTCTATATGTACTGACAAGGAACAATGAAATTCTTACTTGCAGCTCACAGGGTCTGTAAGGACAATACATATAGAAATATATAATAAACAAAAATTCAATAAATGAAGAACAATACTGCTGTTTTTCCAGGGATGTTTCTATCCATGCAGATATATTTCCATTAACACTGTGCACGTTCATTTTCTAAACAAGTTACACTGTCATGAGATGAATTGCAGGTATATAACTTCTCCTGGATTTTCCTTGATGTATATTGGGGTAATTTCACAAAATAAATAAATGATTCAAGTATGACTTTGCCTTGTTAACCAAGCGCAACAAGTTTGAGTTATTTCAGGTAATAAATATTATAATTAATTTGAGTTATGCGCAACTATGAAGTATGATTTAGTTCTGCTGAATATTTTAATCATAAAATGTGCAGAATAGCCTGAACTCATGACTCTGAATCAGAGATGAGTGAAATAGTACATAAACCGTAGCTAATTAACAACCTAATTGCTAATTAGCTGTTGCATCAAACACAAGTGCTTCTGTATTTGCTGTTGCGCTTAATTATTAGTTCTAATAATCATATTTTTTTAAATAACCCAAAGAATTAATTGTTGAATTAACAGGTTCAATCAAACAGGCGGATCAGAAGCCGACTGCTTGATATTTCTTATTGATAGAAAAGGAGGCTTCCCCATACCCATTCTGCTCAAAGCTTATCTTTACATTCGCAAAATAATCCATTCTAGTGCTTATTTTCTTTACTTTAGACTTTAGAGATACAGTGCAGAAATATGCCCTTCGGCCCATCGTGTCTGCGCCAACCAGCGATCTCCCCGTACGCTAGCACTATCCTACACACTTGGACAATTTTACCAAAGCCAATTAACTTACAAACTTTTGGAGTGTGGGAGGAAACCGGAAATCCTGGAGAAAAGACACGTAGGTCACGGGGAGAACGTACAAATTCTGTACAGATAGCACCTGTAATCAGGATCGAACCGGGGTCTGTTGCGCTGTAAGGCAGCTACTCTACCAAGGTGCTATACAAAATGTTGATAGAAGTGTCAAGCTGCACACTGCCGATTGTTCTTGAAAGGTTGCACATCACATCTTTCTCAACCCACACTATCTTTGGGTCACTCTCCAGCACAGTCAGTTACCTGGGTCCCCTTATTCATGAACTATATTAGAAAGACACTAAAAATTGATCCATGATGAAAGGTGATCATACAGCAAGGAAATAACCTCTTTGGCACAACTTTGTTCTTGCACTGGCCTCAGCTACGTCCTCTGGCAGTTTGTTCCATATATCCATCACCTACTGCATGAAAAAGTTGCCCCTCAGGTTCCTATTAAATCTTTCCCAAATTATCTTAAACCGATGCCTTCTAGTTCTTGATTCCCTAAAGTACCGAGGAGGTGATAAAGAGGAAAATGGGGTCATTAATGCAATGTGGTAAATGGCAGTTTAAGGAAACCGTTAATAAATAATAATGGGATTTTAAAAATCAGACTGGTAGAGACAGGTTGAGGACAAAACATTGAAAAAGAATTATGTACATTTCAGAGTAAAACCTTCACCAAAGTATTGAAGTATTTAAATATGACATTATATATGGGACTGCTGTGTAAGCTACCTCCTGAACTAACTAACTTTCCAGGCAGCCAAACAATCTGTTCCAGAGAGATTAAATGGATTACAGTACATCAAGGGAAGTATTAAAACACCCTTCCCTCATTTGAAATAACAAACAAACTGAAAGCCGAAGCACATACAAGAACATGAAAAAGTCATGTATCAGTTTCAAACAATAAAACAGCCCTAATTCTTGGCCAATGACAGGCAGCAATTTGAAAATGCAAGAACATAGCTTGAAAATGCAAGAACTATAAGATCACATATGGTTGAAGTCCCCGTATTAGTACAGATATTGGGAGTGATAGAGAAATACTTTTGCCTTGCTTCTCCATGCATTTCACCTTGATAGTCTTTGTGCTTTTTCTCTGGATAAAGCAGATTTTTTTTAAATTTTGACATTCTCTCATTCTCCCCATGACTCTAATACAACTGTTACTCTCTCCCAAGACAGACACAAAAAGCTGGAGTAACTCAGGGGGGTCAGGTAGCATCTCTGGAGAAAAGGAAGAGGTGACGTTTCGGATCGAGACCCTTCTTCAGATTGAGAGTCAGGGAAAGGGGAGTGAGAAATATAGATGGTACTTAGGAGAAATGAATGGAAAATATGCAAAAAGCACTGATAATCAAGGAAATGTGGGTCACACATAGACCATTCATTGTTGGGTGTGAGATAAGTGACAATGAGTAAATAGAGGAACTCAACATGACGACTGTGAAACATACAACGACTAGGGTGGGGAGAGTTGGCGAGAGAAGAGATGCAGGGGTTAAGGGCCTGTCCCACTGTACAAGGTAATTCAAGAGATCTCCCGAGTTTCCCCTGATTCGAACTCGGAGAATTACGCTAATGGCCGCTCGTAGGTACTCGGGGCTCACGTGGACATTTTTCACAGTGCTGAAAAAACTTTACGATTTACCGCCTTTACCAAGAACCTGCCGTTAGCATTACGAGCTGCTACGGGACATCCACAAGCTCCGACGTAGCCGCTACGTACATTCTATGTACTTACCACGAGTTCGATTTTTTTAAAACTCGGGAGAACTCTTGAATTGCCTCGTACAGTGGGACAGGCCCTTTACTTGAAGTTAGAGAAATCAAAAAAGGTTGTAAGCTGTGCAAGGAGGGGACGAACAATGGAGGTCCTGGTGTGGGGGGAGCACCGTGAAGTGGGGGGGTCGAACATTGGACGATTGGAAGGGGGGGAGAACAATGGATAATGGGGACCTGGCATGGGGGAACCACTGGGGGAGGAGAACAAAAGGAGGAGCCTGCGTGATTTGTAACTTTGTCAGCACCCCAGGTGGCTGATATTTGTATACATTGGGTATGCCACAAAGAATTTCACTGTGCCTGGTCAATAAAGTATTCCATTCCATTCCAAGCAAAATATGAGATGCTGTTACTCAAATTTACATTTAGCCTCACTCTGACAATGGAGAAGGCCTTGGACGGAAAGGTCAGTATGGGAATGGGAAAGTGAGTTAAAGTCTTTGGCAACTGGGAGGTCACGTAGGCCGAGGCAGACTGAGCAATGGTGTTCAGGGAAACGATCTCCGAGTCTGCGCTTGGTCTCGCTGCTATATAGGAGTCCACACCTCTCCCCAGTTCACTCAGACATCCTTCTCCAATTCTTCTTCAAATTCCTGAGCATGGTTCCTTCAAGCATCAGGTTTAATTGGCATCTTCAAACTATTAGTGCATCTCAGCAGCTATCCACAGTTTTTCTCCTTTCTACTTTCTTCTGAGTTTACCAATGCCCTTTATTATCATCTTCCCAAGTGATTCTATGGTAATGCAATGAATGGAAAGTTGTAGTGCGGCATCAACTTTTGTCCCTAAATATGAGCAGCAAAGTCTGGAAAGCAGCATGCACAAATTTGGTATGCAAACATAAAAACAATACTGAGTCACAGAAGAGCCTGCGTATTAAAATAACTCTACATATTAAAACAATTCGAGAATCCCACTTCCTCTAAACAACATAATTAAAACCATGCACACATGTGATTGGGTACACTCCTATAAATGTATAGAGAATGGAGGAATATGGATCATGTGCAGCTGAGGAGATTAGCTTAACTTGGCATCATATTCGACATGAACATTGTGGAGCCTGATCCTGTGTTGTACTGTTCTATGTTCTTTGTGTGTTTATCATGGCCTCCCAGAAACAATCCAGATTCATTACTACACACTGACTCCCTGCGCTAGATTCCTCTCATTACAACAAACAAAACAGAGTGATAACTTGGTGCTGACGGTCTGAAAACAGATTGACGGTCTGAAGAAGGGTTTCGGCCCGAAACGTTGCCTATTTCCTTCGCTCCATAGATGCTGCTGCACCCGCTGAGTTTCTCCAGCATTTTTGTGTACCTTCGATTTTCCAGCATCTGCAGTTCCTTCTTAAAAACAGAGTGATAACTTGGTGCTAGTTACAAGGCTTGAAGACATGTAGTACAGAGATGCTGCCTCTAGTGCAATCCTAACAAGATTTGACAGCAAGGTAAAATAGGGGTTAGATTTTACCTCATCTCTATTTGGAAATTAATTTTCCCATCTTTTAAATATCTGCATGTTACATATTATTTGCAAGATGTGACTTGTCTTTAGGCTTGTCACAAGATAATCTGTTGTCAATCATCTGTGACTAGCCATTGGCTGGTTCACCATGTCATGATTTATTTCGATCATATCCAGTGTCTGCACACTCGAGCATAAGAACCAGAGTTGGGACTTTCCCTATCAACAATAATCATTTATTTCCGTTGTACTTGTGTATAGCTTGATTGTACTCATGTACAGGATCATTTGACTTGATAGTGGGTAAACAATGCTGTTCACTGTATCTCGGTACATGTGACAACTGTAAACCAAATTTCCAAATTTAAATAGTAAACATGTTAAAATGGACCATAATACGATACAACAAATTATTCTTCAAACCTTTTAGAACAGAGTAGCTTATAAGAATATTCACACTTCAAACTGACATATGTTTATACTTACACGTAAGTTTGACTGCTGTAATTATTTATAAGCACGGTGTAAAAGGCATTCTATCCCTGTGCCTGTCCTATGGGAAACGAAGCTAATTTCCTATTATTTTGCTTTCTAACTTTCTAATTTAATTAACTGGAAGTGATACATTCATGGATGATTTTAGATTCTGCGATACAGCAGCCAAGACAAATATATACACATGGAAAAATATTACAGACAAATGTTCCATTTTTTGAAACAGGAGACGCATGTGAAGTCAAACTTAGAAGTCATACATCACTTACAAAACAAGCGATAATGGGAAAAGAAAACAAAGCACTTAGGGACAGGTAGTCATTTGGCATCAGGTCGTCATTCTTTTTACAAGTATATGCTTCATCAACAAGAATAGGTAAAATGCTGAAAACATTTGGGTGCATTCCTTACATTACCACAACTGTTGCCTCTATTTATGTTGCCTTAATTATTACCCTGGTGAGTCGCATTACATACTTCATTGGATGAACGCATTCCTTTTACAAAATACGCAGTTACTGCAATTATTCTTTAGATACAATGCATTCAGATGGTCCTTTCATTATAAAGTGAGTGGTTGAATTCATAGAAACTAATTTGACGTCATAGTGCATTGGTGTGTCATTGTGGTGCAACAATGCCTGATGGTAAGGCCAACCAGTCTTGGAAATAATTTTCATTATGTTCAAGTTTAATTATGGCAAAATCATTTCCATTTCTTATTAGCTGGTACATGTCGCATTATGCACCTCCCTAATGCCAAGCAGATAAACTTTCAATTAGCCACATCAACCCCATCAACAGCAGCATCTAAATAAAGTTCTCTATGGGAAAAGTTTAGCTCTTTTTCTTTCTTTGCAGATGCTGATTGATGCTGGTATTTCTGATATTATTTCTTCATGACACGTTTGAAAAATAGCAAAGCCCAGCTGAAAGATGGAGAGATTAGGCAAAGAAATATGATGGCGGCCACTCCTTTTGACAGTCAGCTCAAGATTAATAGGTACATCGATTACTGCTTAAAGAAGTACATGTAGCAGCCAAAATTATAATAATTATTTAGGGCTCAACATCTCAGAGGTTAAAAGGACATTTGGAGAAAAGTAAACTGCGAAGTGACATCACAAACATAAGAAGAAACTTTCTTCAAACATGTTCATGCATGTTTATATAATAAGTACATTATCTACCGTTTAAATGCTCTCGGGAAATTTGGTCACCTAGTGTTTCACATTTTCAGCAGTGTGAGGAAGTTTGAAGGTACTAGGTTGCCAGTGAAAGACTTGCCAAATCACGTTAATTACTGTGCTTCCAGACTGATTTGTCTTCCAGAGGCTGTTAATTTCCAGAAATTCAACAGAAATGATCACAAATCATCCTTGTCTAGATGAGCCGTTTCCTGCATCACACGGTCAAGCATTATTCCGAGGGCAAAGTTCATTTCGAATATTGTGGAAACCAATTAGGTCAAGCTGATCCAAAGCACGCCCGTCCTTGTGCAGTCACAACCCAATAAATGATGCATAGTTCTGCATGTTTCACATACTCCACGGCTGCAGGATTACAAGGAGGTCTATTTGACCAGATCCCAGCCAAAATCTGGGATTCCAAATTTGGTACGTCCACCTTGTTGTTTTTTTCCAGCTTTCATTTGGGTCCTCATGTTAATCTTCCCGAGTTGACAATCCTCATGTGACCATCCACTGATCTCCTGAACCCATGACTGCACCAGGAACTGTTCAAGCAACCCTAACTTCTACCCCTGTACTGGATATCTATGATCCAATGCAGCTCCTGATTCACCATCAACACTTTTACCCCTCATTCAGAGATCACACCAAACCGTATCCCTCTCCCAACTAATTTCCCTAAAATTCCAAGCATCATTTAAAATACAATATTCTACTAAAAAGCATGTACCTTAACGTGACTCTGTGCGCCCAAGTTGTAGATTTCAGTGGGCTTCACTTCATTGATGATTTTCACAAGGCATGTGCTGTCGGTGAGGTCCCCGTAGTGCAGCTTCATATCTGTAATCAAGAACTCAAGTTAGTTTTAACAGTGTGCTGTTTTTACCAAGTCAACAATTCCACTTCGACTTTGAGGTCAATCTGAACTTAGGTCAACCTGGGTTATTTTGTAATGTTCCTCAAGTAATGAATTAACTGTAACGGTTGACGTTCTATTGAGTAATCATGATCCACTTAAGAATTGTAGAAAGGAGCCAAAAAATAATTAAATACTTTAATTATCAATAATTGGCAAAAGAGTGTCATTTTATTCTTAGTTTAGTTTAGAAAAGGAAACGGGCCCTTTGGCCCACCAGGTCTAGTCATCCCGCGACCAATGATCCCCGCACACTAACACTATCCTACACACTAACACACTATGGGCAATTTGCAGTTATACCAAGCCAATTAACCAACAAACCTGTACGTCTTTGGAGTGTGGGATGAAACCGGGGATCCCAGAGAAAACCCACGCAGGTCACGGGGAGAGCGTACAAACTGCTTACAGACAGCACCCGTCGTCAGGGTCGAACACGGGTCTCTGGCACTATAAGGCAGCAACTCTACCACTGAGCCACCATGCCACCCATAATATGAATTGTGGCATAAAGACGCAGCTGGTAGAGCAGCTCTCTCACAGTGTCAGAGGCCTGGGGTCGATCCTGATCTCAGTTGCTATCTATGTGGAGTTAGCATGTTCTCCATGTTCAACCATGTGCCCCAGTTTCCACCCACATCATAAAGACATGCGGGTTTGAAGGTTAAGTGGCGTCTGTAAAAATTGTCCTAAGTGTGTAGGGAGTGGATGTGAAAGTGAGGTAACATAAAACTAGTGTGATCGATGATCGGCGCGGACTTGGTTGGGGGAAGGGACTATTTCTAAGCCGTATCTCTAAACTAAACTGTAATTCAAACCGCATTTACAATGAAAATGAAAGCTCAGTAATAAGGACTTCAAAACTCTGAGACTTTTGCCACCAGGTGGAATTACGCACAAAAAAGTTCAAGTAATCCCACAGGTAATATGATTTTAGATATATTAAATCATATCTAAATCATATTCATATATATTTGTACTATCAGGAATAAAGTGTAAAATAAAATGAGTACAAAATTAAATTACCCTTTGTACCCGTTGGGTTGAAATATTTACTTTAGATGCTGAGGGCCACTGCAACCAGCTCTCAGGCGACATTACAAAGAGATCTTATGTCAGTTGTAATGTCTCCCTGCTTTGACAGATGGCCATAGCGTTAAAGTCTACTAAATTGAAATGATTTTTAACAATAATAATGTAATCATAAAATTAAAAAAAATTACAAAGCCAAACTAATAATTTAAAAAAATCTAACTTGTGACACTCTCAGATCATGCACCCAAACTTGATATAGTACAAAGGGTATAAAGTACACAAGGGCCTGAACTATAGGGAGAGATTGGGCAAGCTAGGACTTTATTCCTTGGAGCACAAGAGGCCAAAAGGTGATCTTATTGAGCTGTATAAAATCATGAGGAGAATTGATAGGGTGAATGCACAATCTTTTACCCAGAGTTGGGGAATCAAGAACCAGAGGATATAATTTAAAGTGAGAGGAGAAAGATTTAATAAGAACCTGAGGGTTCCATAAACAATAGAAAGCATCAGTAAGTAACCCATTATCATTACTGAGAGCTATCCAAGAAAGGTGACTGGACTGAAGCCAGTTCACAGTTTGGTTTGTTTTTACACTTCCCGTTTATAATTTACAACACTCTCTATTCCCATTGTTCTCAACCTCTATATTTTCACTTTTTTACATGTAGGAATTCATGTCCTTGAACTACTGTACTCTTGGCCAAAGTTAAACCACAACAGAATTATTGCTCTTTTCTAGATATAATTGTATAAATCCAGTGCTCTTTATCTAGATGTAATTGTATACAACTATAATCTAGATATAATTATATAAATCAGTAACAGCTTATTAACAGATTAGTGCCACCACAATTTCAAAATTGAAGTCCTTAGTCTAAGTATATATATTTTTTGCAATACACATCGTGTAAAATAAAAAGTATAGACTTTGTATAACAATATCAAAATCCACAGAAGACAGACACAAATTGCTGGAGTAACTCAGCGATACAGGCACCATCTCTGGATGGAAGGAATGGGTGACGTTTTGGGACGAGACCCTTCTTCAGACCAGAGACCAGGTTAAAACATGGTCATAGTTGGAGACTATGAGGAATCACAGAGGGGGAGCAGTGAGAGAGAGAGAGAGAGCAAGTGAGACCCAAAACATCACCCATTCCTTCAAGTCAGAGATACTGCCTGTCTCACTGAGTTACTCCATGATTTTGTGCCTATCTTTGGTGTAAACCAGCATCTGCAGTTCTTTCCTACACTGTAATGCACAGACATGTACAATGCATTTACTGAGTGCCAGTGTTGCCCAATTGCGAAGTTCAGAATTGCAATATGCAGACGATATCCATCCTCCGACCACATAGAGTCACAGAGCATGTAAACAAGCCTTTCAGCCCAATTCTTCCACGTGGCCCAAGATGACCTATCTAATCCATTGGCCTGCATTTGACCTACATTCCTATATATCTTTCCTAGCCATGCACCTGTACAAGTGTCTTTTAAATGTGTACCTGCCTCAAGTACCTCCTCTGGCACCTACTTTCATGTGCCCATCACCCTTTGAGTGAAAAGGTTGCCCCCTCAGGTTCTTATTAAATCTTTCTCCTCTCACTTTAAATTATATCCTCTGGTTCTTGATTCCCCAACTCTGGGTAAAAGATTGTGCATTCACCCTATCAATTCTCCTCATGATTTTATACAGCTCAATAAGATCACCTTTTAGACTCTTGTGCTCCAAGGAATAAAGTCCTAGCTTGCCCAATCTCTCCCTATAGCTCAGGTCCTTGTGTACTTCATACTCTTTGTACTATATCAAGTTTGGGTGCATGATCTGAGAGTGTTGCAAGTTGGATTTTTTTAAAATTATTAGTTTGGCTTTGTAATTATTTTTTTATTTTATGATTACATTATTGCTAAAAATCATTTCAGTTTACTAGACTTTAACGCTATGGCCATCTGTCAAAGCAGGGAGACATTACAACTGACATAAGATCTCTTTGTAATGTCGCCTGAGAGCTGGTTGCAGTGGCCCTCAGCATCTAAAGTAAATATTGCAACCCAACGGGTACAAAGGGTATAAAGTACACAAGGGCCTGAACTATAGGGAGAGATTGGGCAAGCTAGGACTTTATTCCTTGGAGCACAAAGCAATGGGCAGAGTCCAGCAAGTCTGCCTTCATGCAAAAAGTGCAGAGGCCAGATCAGTCAGACAAAATCTGTTAAGAGTTACCATTTCAGATTTTATAAGGGGAAAAACAAAGAGTTTCATACAGTAGAAAGGGTGGAGTGGGGTTGGATATGACAAGGGAAACATCCCCGATAGACCAGGGATAATCTGTAAACAAACTGACTCAATAGGTTTTTGGGGGAAGATAGACCGAGGAACACAAACCTTATAAAACAAGGGCAGTTACAGAATAAGAAACATAAAAGTTAAATAATGCAGATATGTAGGACAAGCCCAGTTTATCAGATCATGCTAATGGAGAAGAAAATCAGCAATATTACAGGTGGGTTGAGCGGTTCGAATGCGGACAGAGAAAGCGAGTTGCCTGAAGTGGGAACAGACCTTCATAAAAGAATGTTAAGTCATATAGCATGGAAAACGGCCCTTTAACCCAACGTACCCACGCCGACCAACATACTAGTCCTATTTGCATGTTTTAGATCCATATCCCTCTAAATCTTTTGTATCTATGTATTTGTCCAAATGTCTTTTAAATGGTGTTATTGTAGCTTTCTCTGCCACCTCCTCTGGCAGCTCATCGATATCCCCACTACCCACCGTGTAAAAATGTTGCCCCTCAGGTTCCTATAAAATATTTCCCCGCTCACCATAAACCTATGGCCTCTGGTTCTTGACTCCCCTACTCTGGGTAAAAGACTGTGCATTTACCATATCTTTTCCTCTCATGATCTTAAACACTTCTATAAGATCACCCCTCATCCTCCTATGCTCCAAAGAATAAAGTTCTAGCCTGCTCCGTATAGCTCAGGCCCTCGGGTCCTGGCAACATCTTCATAAATCATCTCTGCACCCTTAGAGCTTAACATCTTTCCAGCAACAGAGTGACCAAATCTGAACACACACTCTGTCCCTAGCTTCAGGCAATTTGTTTACTCTGTCTGCATTAGAACTGTTCAATCCACAAGCAATATTTGTTGAATTTCATCTCCATTTTCATCTCCATGAATTTCATCTCCAAGGCATTTAAAAACTGCATGGATGAACTACAACAATTGTTCATCCCAGTTTGGCAAAAGAATAAATCAGGGAAGGTAGTGCATCCGTGGATAACAAAGGAAATCAGGGATAGTATCAAAACAAAAGATGAAGCGTATAAATTAGTCAGAAAAAGCAGCCTAGCTGAGGACTGGGAGAAATTCAGAGTCCAGCAGAGGAGGACAAAAGGCTTAATTAGGAAAGGGAAAATAGATTATGAAAGAAAACTGGCAGGGAACATAAAAACTGACTGCAAAAGTTTTTATAGATATGTGAAGAGGAAAAGATTAGTTAAAACCTTGCAGTCAGAAACAGGTGAATTGATCATGGGTAACAAAGACATGGCAGACCAATTGAATAACTACTTTGGTTCTGTCTTCACTAAGGAAGACATAAATAATCTGCCGGAAATAGCAAGGGACCGGGGGTTAAATGAGATGGAGGAACTGAGTGAAATCCAGGTTAGCCGGAAAGTGGTGTTAGGTAAATTGAATGGATTAAAGGCCGATAAATCCCCAGGGCCAGATTAGTTGCATCCCAGAGTACTTAAGGAAGTAGCCGCAGAAATAGTGGATGCATTAGTGATAATTTTTTTAAACTGTTTAGATTCTGGAGTAGTTCCTGAGGACTGGATTGTAGCTAATGTAACCCCACTTTATAAAAAGGGAGGGAGAAAGAAAACGGGGAATTACAGACCAGTTAGTCTAACATCGGTGGTGGGGAAAATTCTGGAGTCAGTTATTAAAGATGGGATAGCAGCACATTTGGAAAGTGGTGAATTCATTGGACAAAGTCAGCATGGATTTATGAAAGGTAAATTATGTCTGACGAATCTTATAGACTTTTTCGACGATGTAACTAGTAGAGTGGATAAGGGAGAACCAGTGGATGTGTTATATCTGGACTTTCAGAAGGCTTTCGACAAGGTCCCACATAAGAGATTAGTATGCAAACTGAAAGCACATAGTATTGGGGGTTCAGTATTGATGTGGATGGAGAACTGGCTGGCAGACAGGAAGCAAAGAGTAGGAGTAAACGGGTCCTTTTCAGAATGGCAGGCAGTGACTAGGGTACCGCAAGGCTCAGTGCTGGGACCCCAGCTATTTACAATATATATTAATGATCTGGATGAGGGAATTGAATGCAACATCTCCAAGTTTGCGGATGACATGAAGCTGGGGGGCAGTGTTAGCTGTGAGGAGGATGCTAGGAGGCTGCAAGGTGACTTGGATAAGTTGGGTGAGTGGGCAAATGCATGGCAAATGCAGTATAATATGGATAAATGTGAGGTTATCGACTTTGGTGGCAAAAACAGGAAAGTGGACTATTATCTGAATGGTGGCCGATTAGGAAAAGGGGAGATGCAACGAGACCTGGGTGTCATGGTACACCAGTCATTGAAAGTAGGCATGCAGGTGCAGCAGTCAGTGAAGAAAGCAAATGGTATGTTAGCATTCATAGCAAAAGGATTTGAGTATAAGAGCAGGGAGGTTCTACTGCAGTTGTACAGGGTCTTGGTGAGACCACACCTGGTGTATTGCGTACAGTTTTGGTCTCCTAATCTGAGGAAGGACATTATAGCCATAGAGGGAGTGCAGAGAAGGTTCACCAGACTGATTCCTGGGATGTCAGGACTTTCATATGAAGAAAGACTGGATAGACTCGGCTTGTACACGCTAGAATTTAGAAGATTGAGGGGGGATCTTATAGAAACTTACAAAATTCTTAAGAGGTTGGACAGGCTAGATGCAGGAAGATTATTCCCGATGTTGGGGAAGTCCAGAACTAGGGGTCACAGTTTAAGGATAAGAGGGAAGTCTTTTAGGACCTAGATGAGAAAATCATTTTTTACACAGAGTGGTGAATCTGTGGAATTCACTGCCACAGAAGGTAGTTGAGGCCAGTTCATTGGCTATATTTAAGAGGGAATTAGATGTGGCCCGTGGCTAAAGGGATCAGGGGGTATGGAGAGAAGGCAGGGATCGGATACTGAGTTGGATGATCAGCCATGATCATATTGAATGGCGGTGCAGGTTCGAAGGGCCGAATGGCCTACACCTGCACCTATTTTCTATGTTTCTATTAGCATGTCCCGAATTAATGGGTGTTCTACCTTTCTACATTTTAAAATATTTTACGTTGCTTTGTTTGTATTCTTATTCTGTAACTGCTCTCATTTTATGGGTTTTGTGTTCCTTTATTTAGGTCCACTAAATGTGAACTCACCAATGTCTTGTACAACTGCAACATGGCCTCCCAACTTATATACTCAATACTACGGCTGATGAAGGCCAATGTACCGAAAGCTTCCTTGACCACCCTATCTACCTTTGATGCAACTTTCAAGGAACTATGTATCTGCACTCCTAGATCCCCTCTATAGGATTTAATAAGAACTTGTGGGGTTATGGGCAATCACAGCCAAATGGGACTAGCTTAGATAGGGCATCATGGTCAACATGGAGGAGTTGGGCCAAATGGCCTGTTTTCATGCTGTACCAATCTATGACTCTCATATCATCTTTCATCTAGAGTAGCAATGGTTATCTATGATCCTTTATCCAATCAATTATCCTTTTCCCATGGGCCAGTGTAAATGCCATTGCGTCTCTGAGCCCAGCAAGCAGTAAGGTCTGAGAAACTATTTTTTAATACTATGTAGCTCATGACGATTTCAATTTTTCTGGCATTCTGATATGACATTGGGACGCTACATATTTTGGCATTCCAAAATTGCAAAAAGTCAATTTTCTACAAGATAATATTAACCAAATCCTTTATCATAAATTAGTTCAACTAGATTTATAGATTGAAGTAAACAAACAGTACACATTTATTTTGACAGATTTTTGATAATTGGCAGAACATTTCTTACACTATTAAATTGTAGATTGGCAACTGAGTCCAAGTCAATGCACAATATTGCATCACCAAATTTAACTAAAATGGTTTTAACATCAAGAATAATAAAATGCTTGAAATAACCACAATTTAATTTCTGGACCAAGGATGAAAACTATACAGATAAAAATAAAGGGAAAATAAAGGTAAGAAATAAAAATGTGGCTCAAAGCAATCAAATCATCAAATTAAATACTTCTTAATTAACAATCAGGAAAAGTTTGCAACAATAGAGTTGTACATAAAACTAAACACAAAATGGAAAGTAAATTTGCTATAAGAACAATTCAAGATTAATAATGTCGATCATATCCAAACTCAAACTTACTCCCTTCTATGTGCGTGTGAGGATCCTTGTACAAATGCTCTATACGCCCAGTGTTGAAAGAACTAGATCGACGTACGATGCCGTGCACCTGAGAAGAAACATACAACAAAATGTGTTGGATCATGTCAATGTTCTTTGAACATCATTTTCAGACCATTGGCTGGAAGCAAAACTAAAGGCAAATCTTCATCTCCTGTCAAAGGTGGAACTGCAATTTTAAAGATTTTTAGAAATTAATGATGTTTAGAAACATTTTTCAAATTATAACAATGGATATAGATGATTACAAATAATTATAAAATCAGCGTAAAATGTCAAAACTATTATAACATAACTGCAGTAAAAAAATCACCTTTTGCGTTCAAATCGCTAGGTTGGCAATCCACATTCAAATAAATAAGGACTCTGACCTACCTAAAGACTAGAGAGGGTGATTATCCAAAGTAATACTAAGAAATCCCAGCCAGATGAGGCTCTGATACAGGATTCCAGCATTGGAGTGTATGACAAATGTGCCAGAATATAATAATAATAATAATAATAATAATAATAATAATAATAATAATAATAATAATAATAATAATAATAATATATTTTATTGTCATTGCACATAAGCGCAAAGAGATTTGGTATGCAGCTTCCAACCGATGTCATAACATAAATAACGAATAAAATTTGGATTTAGATATTGATATCCCGAGAACATGGATTGTAATAGAACAGTGAAACAGTCAAAACAGTTCAACAGACTATTGTGCATATGTGTCTGTGCGACGTGACCATCCGAGGGAGACAGTCCAGGAGGGATGGGGGGCACTCAGCAGGGCCGGTTCAGAGCCGCTATAGCTCTAGGAATGAAGCTGTTCCTGAGTCTGGAGGTTCGGACGTAGAAGGCCTTGTAACGTCTGCCGGAGGGAAGTAGTTCGAACAGTCCATTACAAGGGTGTGAGGAGTCACTCAGTATTCAGCCATATGTGCACAGACCGAGTTTTAATGGTTGAAAGCCACCTGTTCCTCAAAGTGAATGTTCGGGGTATTTCTGAAGCTTAACCTGATGGAAGCCTGCAACCTTGTTTCTCAGAAAACAATGCCAGTTCTATGTCAAGATCACCTGATTTAGATTAGTTTACTTTTGTTTACAGATACAGTGCGGAGACAGGCTCTTCGGCCCACCGGGTCTGCGCCGACCAGTGATCCGCGCACATTAACACAATCCTAAACACACTAGGGACAATTTTTACATTTACCAAGCCAATTAACCTACAAACCTGTACGTCTTTGGAGTGTGGGAGGAAACCGAAGATCTCGGAGAAAACCCACGCAGATCACGGGGAGAACGTACAAACTCCATACAGACAGCACCCGTAGTCAGGATCAAACCCAGGTCTCCGACGCTGCATTCACTGTAAGGCAGCCACTCTACCGCTGCGCCACTGCGACCTGATGATAAATGCTCCTCACTAGTTGAGATGAAAGAGAGAAGCTATTTCTCCTCATAATAACCTCAAATATCTGCCTCAATACCAAAGTTATTATCCTAAAGACTCTTGAATTCAATACCTTCAGATTAAAAAGCATAACACAAGACCTCAGTGGACTCACCAATGTTGAAATCAGCTGATGCCTATCAACAACACATTATTTGAAGAAATAAATTATTTCATGTACATTAGAATGGACATTCCCCGTAAGTCCTTAAAATGCCAGTCAACGTCAGTGATAAAAAAAAATTGAAGAAGGGATATGTTAATGCACAATCACAATTTACTCTTTTAAAGAAGGGATTAACCTCATGATTATTACCCATTCCAAGCATAATTAAAAAAACAGAATGTAAGATTGAAACAATTAAGAGACAAGGAAAGGTTCCACTTCAAGAGACACCAGCACAGGCTGGGGATATAATATGGACTGTACCTGAAAAACTGTTATTTCCATTAAGACTTAAATGGAAAAATAAAGAGGGCAGCACTTTGTTTAATCTGGCAATAACAAAACATGTTGCAAACAATGATTATGGTTCAATGGAAATTGGAGTAGGATTGTACATAAACCAAGTTTTTTTTAAAGGCTGAATTTGAAACAATATTTAAAGTGAATATATAAAACTATTCTAAGCTCTTGAAAAGTAAATCTACATAAAGAGAGTGGTATTCAAAGTATGTCACACAGTTCCTATACATATCCAAAGAATGAAAATTCTACAGTAACTGTAATCTATACAAGTAAAATGAAGTACAAATTAAACAACTTTAAAAATGTCAGAAAAAATCCAATAAATAACTTAAGTTCGAGAGTAAAAGATTTTTGTTCCTCTTACATCCTATACTTGACAAAAATCTGGAATTCACTGGAGAAAAGAGGAGACAGTAAATGCAGTTAAAACCAACCAGTTAAATTTGCATTGACTCACCTCGTAGCCTTTTTCTAGCAGAAACTCCGCTAAATATGAGCCATCCTATAAAGGAAATAAAAAATTCAAAAACTTAGAAACCATTAATCAATGTTCAAAACTATATACATACAATTAATTATTCCAATTTATGATCTGATTTGATTTTTGTGCAATTAGTTAAGGTAGACAAAGTATTGCAGTACTGCTTACATGGTTACAACGATAATAGACTACAAAATTGTTTTGGATATCTCACATGGAGGGGCATACCTATCACTACAATTTTTCCCATCACTGCAGCTCAAAATGGTTTGAGAACTCTGGCGAACAAAAGGAGACTTTTACCAGCTCACCGCAATAACAGATTCCAGGGACAATGATCATTTCTATCACCAAGTGTCTCTGCATCTTAATCAATCTTGATGTTATTGGATAGCAAATAATGCAGCATACAAACCTCTTGGTATGGAGACAAAGAAAACTCATGAACATATAATCAAGGTTCCACCGGATAACTAGCACCTAATTATTAATTTAACTGATGCAACACTGGAAACATAAATCACAACATTGCTTATGGATCAGAAAGTGCTGGGAACACTCAGGATGTCAGGCAACATCTGTGGAAAGCAAACAAAGTTATCGTTTCACGTCAAAGAACTTTCAAGTCGTAGACATTTAAAATCTCACCAGAGTGCGAGAGAGAACTTCAAGGTTGGCATTCCTGGAACAGAAGTGGCAGTGAAATGAAAATCAAAAAAGAAACTGCAGATGCTGAAAATCTAAAACAAAATCAAAAGTCTGGAAACACTCAATTTGGGACAAATTACCAGCGGAGGTAGATGAAGCATGTACTATAACAGCATTTAAAAGAAAGGTACATGGATAGGAAATATTTAGAGTGATATGGATCAAAAGTGGGCAAATTGCATGAGTTTAGTTAGGGCACTTTGGTCAGCATGGAAGAATTGGGCCAAAGGGCATGTTACCATGCTGTAGTAACTCAGCGGGACAGGCAGCATCTCTGGAGAGAAGGAATGGGTGATGTTTCTATGAATGGGAAACGTCACCCATTCCTTCTCTCCAGAGATGCTGCCTGGCCTGCTGAGTAACTCCAGCTTTTTGTGTCTATCTTCGGTTTAAACCAACATCTGCAGTTCCATCTTACCATGCTGTATGACTCTATAACCCTGTCTATGGGAAGGGAAACAAAGTTAATGTTTCAGGTAATCGATTTTCAACATCTGCAAGTTTAAAAAAATTAATTTCAATCGCTCATGAATGCATGGCAGCATTGGATGTGTAATGCTGGAGCTGGCAGTGAAAGGACCACAAATGAACCTTCCACCATGTCACATGCACGCTCTAGTCTCCATCAGTGTGGCAACAGAGGAAGCACAACCACAGGAAAAACAAACATTCAACCAATACCCTGAAATCATTCAGATTTGAGCAATGACCGAATGCTCAGCAGTTTCCGACAAAACCCAAGGTTTACACTGAGAGGTGATGTCAGATGGATGGACTGGACAACAAAAATGCATCACATTGCCTGGAAAGTCAGAAGCCTGATGACATTGGCTTGTTTCCAGCATTATAATGTCAATATTTACTTCAATCCATTTCAGTTAATAAAGTATAGTTTGCTCCTATAAGGAGAATGTACACATACCATATTGTCAGGTCAGTACATCTTGCAATTTTAATCAGTCTATTTTACTGGGGGCTAGGGGCCAAGTCTAAAGTGTTGGCTTGTCACTCTCTTATATTATCTCAGTACAATTTTATCCGCATTATATCCATGAAGCGTCTTAGAATGTTTGTTTTACATTTTAAAAGGTGCTATACAAATACATTCATTTTCCTGTTCATTTAAATGTTCAGATGGTTAATATTAAGTGAGAAAACCACAGAATTTCCAAAATAACAGTTGTGATTTATTATCACTGCCTACCACTGCTTCGTTGTCTTTTGTAACTAAGCTGGGAATAGCACAATCTACTGTTGATTCTTCTCTAAATCACACACAATCCTGAAAAAGTCCAAATCTTGATACTTCCTACCCAACATTGTACCAGCAGTCATAGTTATGCACAAGTCCGCACCAACCATCAAGCACTGAATTGCACCAATCCTACTCTCACTCCATTTAGCTCATCCGAATAGCCCAACAACTTCCCCAAGAGGATCTGATAATGACATTTAAACGTATCATGGATGGAGAAAGAGTAGAACGAGTATCTGTGCCCTTTTGCAGAAGGGTCAGGGATTGGGGATCTAAAAGAAACAGGCAAAAGATAACAAGGGAATCACTTTTCAGTGTCATGAGAGACTCCATTGGATATCCAGGAGTAGCAATGGATCTATTCATAGAGTCATAGATCAGTATAGCGTAGAAACAGACCCTTCGGCCTAACTTGTTCAGAATGACCAAGATTGCATTCTGGGCGAGTCCCATGTGCCTACATTTGGTCTATAGCCCTTTAAAACCTTCCCATATATTTGCCCAAATGTCTTTGGAAAGTCATAATTGTATCCTCTTCTATAGTTTCCTCTTGCAGCTCATTACTGTTATGAATTATACTCGAAGTAAAAAAGGTTGCCTCTGAGGTCCATCTCCCCCCTCTCACCTTAATCCTATCCCCTCCAACTGACTTGAGTGTTCTCTTTATCCATGCATCTCATGATTTTCTGCACTTCAAGAAGGTCACCCCTCAGCCTCCCACACTCCAACGAAAAAGGTTCCGACCTATCCACCCTCCTGATAATATCCTGGTGAATCTCTTCTATGCCCTTTACAACTTTCCAACTACCTATAACTGGCAAACCAGAACTGCATAAAGTTGCTATGTTAAAAGGGAACAAAATAAGTATGTGGAAGGAAAGAATTTGCAGGGCTATGGGGAGAAGCCAAGGGATTGGAGCTAATAAACTGTAGGGACTGTATGGCATGTTTCTCCCCTGTACATGTCTCCCCTGTGTGATCATAGTTTGATACACATGGGCATAGCAGATCTTGAACATTTGCGATACAGACATTTGTTAATACAAATAAATCAATTAACCAAAGTTCTGGATGTGTTGTGAAATGGTAATATTCACTACATATATCACACGCGACTCTAACTGGATCTGATACTAAAATTAAATATGAATGTGTTTATACAGATTGCAAAAAGTATATATTTCAGTTTTCTTAGACTTAAAGATCAGAAATACCAAGACTCGGATTTTAAGCAAACATTATGGACCATAAATCGTGCTACAGGAAATATAAACAAAATTGCCAAATGTCCAATAAACCTGAAATTAAATAGTGTGCAATACAAGAACCAACACCAAATGGCAAAAAAATTCTATGAAAAGTGAGATTTTCCTTAAATTTGCAAACTATATTTCACTTTGAAAACATCTATGATGGGTAGGGAATTCACATTTCTAAAATAATTCTATGAAAGTGTTAACATTGGCCATGTTTACAACTAGTATAAATCATAAAAAACACAGTCAGCAATGTTTCTTTCCCTCACCCTGCCTCAAATCTGGCCATTTCTCAGAGTTTCCATTCATACTGGAACAGAGATAGAGTCCTGGAATCTACTTCCTGTTCATTTCATTTCCTGATCTGTGAAGGGACCACTGTTTCGCAGATAATGTAAAAGAGCAGCAAAGAATGAAAAATTCTTCCAAACTGTACAGGAAAAGCAAGCACATTCTAAAGTGTTGGATCGGGGCACATGTATTCATTTCATTTTAAGTGCCTGGATAATAAAAACATTCTTCTTCAAAGAAAAGAAAATATTTTTTCAATGATATGCCTCCTCAGCTCATACAAAATACAATGAGTGATTTCTTGATTAATTTGTTATAGCAATAAAAATACCAATACAAATTTACGTAGTAATACTTTAACATTCCAAGCGTATGAGACAGAGTACTATAATGAGCAAAATGCATGCAAACTAAGAACAAAATTGCCCATTTGAAAAGGGTTTAATGGTACTTTAGCACATACCTCAGTACAGTGAAAACATTTTTTGCATACAGTTCAGGAACAATCTTACTATATATTAGTCACAATCATATCTAAGCAGAACAGTGTATGTTAATAGCTCACACTGAGGCTATACACAACAGTCACCATGTTTCTGGTGCCATCTTGTACTCTTCGAGTTTAGAGATGTTGGGTAGTATTTCTAGTGTTATGCTCAAGTGCATTTGCATATCAACACACACTAAAATCTGTAACAAATCATCGCAATTCCAAAATGTAGTTTGATGAAACTCAATAACTATTGAGGAGAAGGTGACCATGAAGCATACAGAGATAAAATGTAATCGGGGGACAGTCAGACTGGTTGAAGAACTAGGAAGGGGGAAGAATGGAGAGAAAGGGAAAGCAAGGGTTACTAGAAGTTAGAAACATAGAAAAATAGGTGCAGGAGTAGGCTATTCGGCCATTTGAGCCAGCACCGCCATTCATTATGATCATGGCTGATCATCTAAAATCAGTACCCCGTTCCTGCTTTTTTCCCCATATCCCTTGATTCCTTTAGTCCTAAGAGGTAAATCTAACTCTCTCTTGAAAACATTGAGTGATTTGGCCTCCACTGCCTTCTGTGGCAGAGAATTCCACAGATTCACAACTCTCTGGGTGAAGACGTTTTTCCTCATCTCAGTCCTAAATTGCCTACCCCTTATTCTTAAACTGTAACTCCTGGTTCTGGACTCCCCCAACATCGGAAACATTTTTCCTGCATCTAGCCTGTCCAATCTTTTAAGAATTTTATATGTTTCTATAAGATCCCATCTCATCCTAAATTCCAGTGAATACAAGCCCAGTCGACCCATTATTTCATCATATGTCAGTCCCACCATCCTGGGAATTAACCTGGTGAACCTACTCTGCACTCCCTCAATAGCAATAATGTCCATCCTCAAATGAGGAGACCGAAATTGAACACAATACTCCAGGTGCGGTCTCATCAGGACCCTGTACAACTGCAGTAGGATCTCCTTGCTCATAAACTCAAATCCTTGCTCATAAACTCAAATTGCAATGAAAGCCAACATGCCACTAGCTTTCTTCACTGCCTGCTGTACTGCATGCTTACTTTCAATGACTGATGTACAAGCACACGCAGGTCTCGTTGTACATCCCTTTTCCAAATCTGACACCATTCAGATAATAATCTGCCTTCCTGTTCTTGCCACCAAAGTGCATAACCTCACATTTATCCACATTATACTGCATCTGCCATGTATCTGCCCACTCACTCAACCTATCCAAGTCACCCTGCAGCCTCATAGCATCCTCATCACAGCTCACACTGCCACCCCAGCTTTGTGTCATCCGCAAACTTGGAGATGCCACATTTTGGTCTAAATCGTTAATATATATTGTAAATAACTGGGGTCCCAGCACTGAGCCTTGCGGCACCCCACTAGTCACTGCCTACCAATCTGAAAAGGACCCGTTAATTCCTACTCTTTGCTCCCTGTCTGGCAAACAGTTCTCTATCCATGTCAGTACCCTACCCCCAATACCAGGTGCTATAATTTTGCACACTAATCTCTTGTGTGGGACCTTGTCAAAGGTTTTTTGAAAGTCCAGATACATCACATCCACTGGCTCTCCCTTATCCATTCTACTTGTTCCATCCTAAAAAAATTGCAGATTAGTCAAGCATGATTTCCCCTTCATAAATCCATGCTGACTTTGACCGATCCTGTCACTGCTTTCCAAATTCGCTGCTATAACATCTTTATCAATCGACTCAAGCATCTTCCCCACTACCGATGTAAGGCTAACTGGTCTATAATTCCCCGTTTTCTCTCTCCCTCCTCTCTTAAAAAGTGGGGTTACATTGGCTACCCTCCAGTCCACAGGAACTGATCCAGAGTCGAGAGAACATTGGAAAATGATCACCAATGCATCTACGATTTCTAGGGCAACCTACTTGAGCACTTTGGTTTGCAGACCATCAGGCCCTGGGGATTTATCTGCCTTCAGTCCCAACAGTTTACCTAAATCCATTTCCTGACATGTGGATTCCCTTCAGTTCCTCCCTCCCACTAGATCCTCGGTCCCCTAGTATTTCTGGGAGATTGGTTCTGTCATCAATAAGGAAGACACAGAGTACTTGTTTAAGTTAGAGAAGTCAATATCCATACCACTGGGGTGTAAGCTGCCCAAGCAAAATATGAGGCGCTGTTCCTCCAATTTGCACTGGTCTCACTCTGACAGTGGAGGCCCAGGACAGAAAGGTCAGTATGGGAATGTGAGGGGTAGTTAAAGTCTTTAGCAACCGGACCCGCAGGATGTTGGCAGTTTAGCATATGGCAATACCTGGCACTTGGGTGCAACAACTGTCACTTGCCAAACATCAGCCCAAACTCTCACTTTATCCAAATCTTGCTGGGTGCAGGCACCCATAACTTCATTTGTAAAATTACAGAGGAAACCAAGTACTGCAATCATCAACAAGCCACCCCACTTCTGACATAATGCTGACAGAGAGATCACACTAGAGAGAATTGGAGATGTTTGAGCCTAAAAGGTATCACATACCAGTTTCGAAAAGCTAAGACATTTAGTCTCCAAAACCACAATCCTTGCTTCATGCTAGATAAATTTTGCACTGAACTCGCATTAATTCAATTTTATTATATTCATGAGGTGTGAGAATCAAATATTGACTTCTCTCATGGGCATTTACGCCAACTTTAGCTGACATTCTGGGCTTCAGTCAGTAAAGATAACTGAAATAAATTTTAAAAGCATGCATAAATTAGCTGAGTTTAATTAGCATGGAAACAGGCCCTTCGGCCCACTGAGTCCAGGGTGACTATCTATCACTCGATCACACTAGGTCTATGCTATCCCACTTTCTCATTCCACTCCCTACATATTGGTTGCAATTTACAGAAGCCAATTAACCTGCAAACCTACAAACGTCTTTTGGGATGTGGGAAGAAACCAAAGCATCTGGAGGAAACCCACGTGGTCACAGGGAGAGGTAAACCTCAGGTCAGCACTCGAGGTCAGAAGCGAACTCGGGTCTGGCACTGTGAGGCAGTAGGTCTACCAGCACTCCACTGTGTTACCCTCATAATGTGTAGCCACACAGTTTGGCAAGCTTACTGCAAACAAATGAGGGCTAATTACCATCCACATATTTGAATTAAAGTAATAAAGACGTCTAGAGCAGAGAAGTTCTCACAGAAGACGGAGGATTATTGAGCAGGTTATCATTAAATCCTGCTAAAAGCCATGTTAGTAACTGCTTTAGCATTTTGAAGATATTTGGGGAAGGCTGTGATGATCCACTTTTTATTTAACATGCTGAGCAATGAATGGAAACCAGAATGAAGACACTTTAAGTTTCTGGCAGAGAGGGCAAGTATTAAAACTCAAAGATGTGGCAAGTTCTCTCTGTCACTGCTTGGGTTTGCTCCAGAAGCTCCGGTTTCCACCCACATCCGCAAGATGTGCGGGTGTGGAGGTTAATTGGACCTTGTAAAATTACCAATGGTGTGTTTGAGAATGTATGATTACATAGAACTAGTATGAACAGGTGATTGATGGTCTGCGTGGACTCAGTGGGCCGAAGGGCCGGTTTCCATGTTGCATCTCTAAAATAAACTAAACTAAACAAGTTCTGGCAAATCTCTTCAGAAGGAGAAGAAATCTGGGCCGAAATAGAGCAGCTATTAATGTTAACAACTCTGCAGTCAGAAATCTATATAATTAAAAGTCTCATATTGACCACTTCCTGTCTGCGCTGTATAATGATTTTAGAAAAAACCTTGAGGTCCTCTCGCCTGTCAATCACCGCCATGAAGGTAACGCCCCTTCCGGGGGGGTGGGGGGAGGACTATAAAACCCCAGATGCCTGGACGTGACTCAGTCACACTGCAAGATCGCGAGGGTGAGGTCACGACTCTCATTCTAAGCTGCGAATCAACTGAACTGTGAGTCTGCAATGTACTTGCAATAAATGATTTGGTAGCCCTTATTGACAATGCCATGAGTTGTTTGGCCTGCCGCCCTGCCTGTGCTTGAAACTGCAATGCTTTATTAGGTCCGACTGTGTTTGGAAGGAATAAATGCTTTATTAGGTCCGACTGTGTTTGGTTCAAAAGTCCCGCTCATTTTGTGGCTTCCACTTAGTGAACAGGTCGCGCTGATTGCGTAATTTCTGGTAAGTGCAGAGGTCACGCTGATTGCGGAAGTGCCGCTGACTGCGGAAGCCCCAAAGTGGAGAGGCTGTGCTCAGCCATGCGAGTATTCAAGAATGTTTACTGTCATATATATGGTGTGTGAGTCAGTGAGTGCGTGCGTATGTGAGTGTGAGTGTGAGTGTCTGTGAGTGTGTGTGTGACTGTCTGTGTGTGTGTGAGTGTCTCTATGTGTGCGCGTGTGTGTGAATGGCTGTGTGTGTGTGTGAGTGTATGTGTGCGTGTATGTATGTGTGTATGTGTTTGTGAGTGTGTGTGTGTGTGTGTGTGTGTGTATGTGTTTGTGAGAGTGTGTGTGTGTGTGTTTGTGAGTGTGTGTGTGTTTGTGAGTGTATGTATGTGCGTGTATGTGTTTGTGAGCGTATGTGTGTGTGTGTGTTTGTGAGTGTGTATGTGTGTGTGTTTGTGAGTGTATGTGTGTGAGTGTGTGTGTGTGTGTGTGTGTGTGTGTGTGTGTGCGTGTGTGTATTTGTGAGTGTATGTGTGTATGTATGTGTTTGTGAGTGTATGTGTGTGTATTTGTGAATGTATGTGTGTGTTTGTTTATGAGTGTATGTGTGTGTGTGTGTATGTGTTTGTGAGTGTATGTGTGTGTGTGTGTATGTATGTATGCGTGTTTGTGTTTGTGAGTGTGTGTGTGTGAGTGTATGTGTGGGCGTGTGAGTGCGTGTGAGTGCGTGTGTGTGTGTGTGTGTGTGTGTGTGTGTGTGTGTGTGTGTGTGTGTGTGTGTGTGTGTGTGTGTGTGTGTGTGTGTGTGTGTGTGTGTGTGTGTGTGTGAGGCTACAGAAAGCCCCCCCCCCCCCACTGGCCAGCAATATTGGAATTGGTGGAGAGGTGGAATATTGCATTGGGGGACCAGCCCTCCCGTGTGAAGCTGGGACCCAAGGGGTCCCACTTAGTCTAGTTGTGATTAAAAAAAGGATAATGAGCTAGAAAAAAGTAAAATATTTAGCAATCAGAGCTGGTTTTGAGGAAGAAGATTGGGGAGTAGATGTTTTTGGTGATCAAGTAACAGAGCAGCAAGGGGCTGCACAGTGGCATCATGGTGGAGTTGCTGCCTTAGAGACCCGGGCTTTATCTTGACTATGGGTGCTGTCTGTATGGAGCGTGTACATTCTCCCTGTGACCGCGTGGGTTTTCCCCAGGTGCTCCGGTTTCCTCCCACATTACAAAGATGAACAGGTTTGTAGGCTGTAGGTTAGTAAACATTTTTAATTTTTCCTAGTCTGTAGAATACTGGTAGTGTACCGGGTGATCGCTGGTCGGTATGAACTCAGTGGGCCGAAGGACCTGCTTCGCCGCTGTATATCTAAACTAAACTAAAGCACCAGGAAGCCAAGTAGATACTCCTGTCATAGGTCCACCACCAATTTTCCAGTAACTGATGGTCTGACACCTTTACCCCAGACAAAATTTCGAGAGAACACTTGAAATTCCCCTCGGAGATCCTCCCCGAAAACGTGGCGCCTAGGCCAGGTGAGGCAGCCGATCTCAACATCATCGGGACTTCTGCGACCGATCAGTGGGTTGAATTTGCCCCATGTGCCCAGGGCTCTGGAACTACAGCCCGGCTGGAGCCAGCAGATCTGTTCCCATAGCCGTCTTCCGCAGCCGATCTGTGGGTCGGGGCTCTGGAACTGTGGCCTGGCCACAGTCAGCAAATCCGTTCCCATAGCCAACTTCCGAGGCCGACTTTGTGGGCCGGTACTGATCTGGTGCTGTCCGACTCTCTTCGGAGGCCGGCAAAATTGATAATCCAGCAAGCCTCTGAAACCAAGGGTGCCGGAAAAGCAGTGGTGGACCTGATGCAAGATGTCAGATAAATCAAGCCAGCTTCAAGATGACTTAGACCAATTGAAGAATATGTGGCATGACAGGAACAGTGTTTTATTTAAAGTGGCAATAGATTGGGAAATATTTACACAAAGAGACTTGGATGTCATTTTGGACCAGTCACTGAAAGGAATCTGCAAGCACAACAAGCAGTTAAGATAGTAAATGCTATGTTGTACTTCACATAAAGAGGATTAGAGTACAAAGATGGAAAAATATCTTGCCACAGTCGTACAAAACCATGGTGAGACCACACATGGGAATACTTGGTGCAATTTTGGTCTCCTTATCTAGGGTGCAATATATTTATCATAGAGAGAATACAGCAAGTATTCAGTAAACTGATTCTTGGGACAGTGGGACTGCCCTGTGAGGAGAGATCAAGTTGACCAGGTTATTAATCAGACACTAGAAGAATGAAAGATCAAATTGAAATGTACAAAATTCTTAGGGCTAGATGTGGGATGGATATTTTCATTACTTGGCATATTTAGTTTGATTTAGTTTAGAGATACAGCGCGGAAACAGGCCCTTCGGCCCACTGAGTCCACACCGACATTAACACTATCCTACACACACTAGGAGCAATTTACATTTATACCAAGCCAATTAACCTACAAACCTGTACATCTTTGGAGAGTGGGTGGAAAGCAAAGATCTTAGAGAAAACCCACACAGTCACGGGGAGAACGTACAAACTCCGTACAGACAGCACCCATAGTCGGGATCGAACCTTGGTGTCTGGTACTGTTAGCGATGTAAGGCAGCAACTCTACTGCTGTGCCACTGTGTCACCCTGGAACACAAGATCAGTCTTATGTAACAGGGCAAGTTAGAACAGAGATGACGAGAAATTTCCTCACTCAGATGTAGGTGAACCTGTGGAATTCGCTACTACCAATAGATTCAGAGTGCGACTTGCTGAATATTTTTTAGAAGGGGGTAGATGAAAGCTATCAACAAATATGGGGCGAGAGCAGGAATATGGTATTGAATGGATGATAAGCCATGATCATGCTGAATGATGGGAACAGGCTCAGAGGAGCACATGGCCTACACCTGCTTCGATCTTCCCTGCACCATTGTTCCAGATGTCTATGTTTCCTCCTTCCAGGTTTACAGCTAACAGTATTTTTGAAATATATTTCACTGATGAAATGTTAAATTGTAGAAATCGTAGCAAACCATTTGGCACAGAAAGTTCAACTAAATGATAATGCCCATAGTTTTATTTTCAAATTATGTTGACTGAGGTATAACTATTGACCATGATACCAGGGATAACTCTCTCTTTTAGCAGAGCATCTATTGACCCTTTGTGTCCATCTGAGAGTGTGCACTAGTGTAGATGGGGCATCTTGGTCAGCATGCATAAGTTGGGCTAAAGGGCCTGTTTCCATGCTATATGATTCTAAGACCCCTGCAGGGCTAGACATGTATTGATTTACTGTTCTTCTGAAATGTAACCACATTCAATATTGCCCTGGAGTCAAGCTGTGCTCGAAACTCAGGAGTGGGACAAGTAATGGAGAGCTGAAAGGCAATGAGGACAAGTAGTTGTATATGTCAAGGTGGGGTTGGTAAGAGACATAATTGTACACAGTGAAGCAGGTGTGTTTGTACATTCTCCAGACACACCCAAGATGATAAAGACAAACTCTTTAATTGCACTGCTGGACCCTTATTCAAGTAGGCATTGAAAATGTCATAAACATACAATAAATTGTAGAATTTATAGTTAAGGAAGTTGAGCATAGTGACATTGTAACTCAGTAACTAAATTACTGCAATAAAATACTAACTGACATCATAACCTTTATGGACATTTGTTTAAAATGTACATACATGAATGAATGAATGAATAAGTTTATTGGCCAATTATTCACATACAAGGAATATGCCTTGGTGCTCCGCCCACAAGTGACAACATGACATACAATGACAGTTACGAATGATACATAAAACATTAAACAGTAATAATAAAACATTATTGTTTAAACATGTGAATTAAATAAAATACCAGAGCAAAAGGAGGCTACAGATTTTTGGTTATTGAGTAGAGCTACTACTCATGGAAAAAAAGCTGTTTTTATGTCTGCCTGTGGCAGCTTTGACAGTCCAGAGTCGCCTTCCAGAGGGAAGTGATTCAAAGAGTTTGTGGCCAGAGTGAGAAGGGTCAGAGATGATCTTACCCGCTCGCTTCCTGGCCCTTGCAGTGTACAGTTCGTCAATGGAGGGAAGATGAAGTATGGATGGAACATGAAGTACAATGGAGGGAACATGAAGTACAACTATCATGTTAAATATAGACAAAAAGGCATAAAGACATAGTGATTCAAATCCAAAAAAGCTACATACCATGAGCAAATAAAATCCATTACATTTTAGTTAACAATGCTTAACAGTGGTGTGCCGCAGGGGCCGGTGCTGGATGTACTGTCATCATCTCCATTAATGATTTGGATGACAATGTTGTTAACATCGGTAATAAATTTATGGAAGACACCAAACATGGACGCATTGGTGAAAGTGAGGAAGGATTGAGATCAGTTGAGAAGGTGGGCCAAGGAAAGGCAAAAGGAATTTACCTCTGACTAGTGCGAGGTGTTGCACTTTGGAACGTCAAACCAAGGTGGGACTTACAAAGTAAATAGAAGACCCCTGGAGAGGGTTGTAAAACAGAGCGATCTGGGAACTAAACTGAGAAAAGTATTGAATGCAAAAGTTAAGACTTCATGAGACAGTGAAGTCCTACTTGGAGTACTGTGTGCAGTTCCAGTTGCTAAAGGAAAGCTGTCATTATTTTGGAAAGCATACAGAAGAGAATCACCAGGGTGTTAACAGGATTTGTGAGTTTGAGGTATAAGGAGAGGCTGGATTGACTGAGATAGGTTTCTTAGGAGTGTGGGAGGCCGTGCGATGACCTTATTGAAATATGGAAAATCATGAGGGGCACGAGTAAAGTGAACGCTCAGTCTTTTTCCCAGGGTAGAGGATTTTAAAATACAAGGCATAAACAAGGTTCCATATCTGGATTGAGCTACCAGGGCAACCTAGAAAAGTGGATACAATTAGGACTTTCCAAGAAATTTGGAGAAAAGTGGATAGGAGGGTTGTAGAGGGCTGTAAAGCAATTGCATGCAAATGGGACCAGCCCGGAAGGCTAACATGGTAGTTATGGACAGGTTGGGCCACAAAAACTGTCTTCATGCTGAGGAGCTCTTTGAATGTATTCATTGTTATCTCTGGAAATCTATCCCTGACCCTCATTGCTCTGAAAAGTAATTAACATCTTTCTTCCCCAGATTCCTTTCATTAGGTCTCCAATCCTTGACCCTCCGCCCCAAATTCTCTCCATCCATTTTCTTCGATAAACTTAAATATATCCATCAGATCGTCTTGGGGAGTTGATGGGAATTTGGGATGAGTAAAATGGAATTAGTGTAAGATGAGTGCAATTCCTTGCTTGGTGGTTGGTGCAAACTTGTTTCTATTCTGCATAACTCTATGACTTCTGGTGCAGCTATACGATAGGAATCCCAGGATTTGGACTTGGCAACAATGAAAGAATGGCGTAGTATGTAGGTAGGAACTGCGGATGCCGGTTTAATCCAAAGATAGACACAAAAAGCTGGAGTAACTCAGCGGGACAGGCAGCATCTCTGGTGAGAAGGAATGGGTGACGTTTCGGGTCGAGACCCTTCTTGCGACTTCTCTCAGATAAGAATGGCAATATATTTCAAAGTCAGGATAGAGTGGCTCTATGACACTATGGCAAGCAAATTATTGGCAATATTATATTGTAAGGGATCAGGGTGAAACATGCTTTCTCAAACGGAGGTTATAAAGGTTACCAAAAATACGTAAAATAAAACTCAATGAAAACCTGCATGGGATGATTTAATCACATTTTCCCAGACAAGACTTAGAACTATCATACAAGTACCATACTCAATTAAAGCTTCACTGGGAGTTCCAACAGCAGCTTAGAGAGAAATTGAATGCTACATTTCCATAGTTTTGTCAGAAGAAAACTTATTTTACATTTAAAACTACTATTGTAAATTGACCAATTATTCAAAATTGGAAAGCATAATAAAAATGAATCACTTAAGTACATTATAAAAATTGGTGGCTATTTTGTTCAACCTTTACTATTTCTATGTTACTTTGACATTTTTCTACTTGAAGTAAACACTGAAGAACAATTGAAAAATAATCACTGCCTTTTGGTTCTCACTGGCGGTTTTAATGTATTTATACTTAAGGCTAACTTAAAAAACATCTAAAGAAGGCAGACAATCTGCTTCAGGATATCTGGCACCCAAAATTGTTTGACTTCTAATTATATTTTCTTCATGAGTTAATTAAAACTGAAAATTGAAAACTGAAAATTTATTAAGTGAATTCCTCAGTTTCTATAAATCTTTGATCTGCAATTACATGAACTGATTCCAATCAAAGCTGAGAATGTGTGGCATTATTAATTTACCAGTTTCCGACTAAACCTTCCACTTATACCCTGCCCCAAAACCCAGCAGTATCTCAGTAACATTCCCCAAAACCCCTTTAAACACAATCTCTGTACAGATCACCAAAGCTACTGTATGAGCGGTCAACATGTCTACTCCCCTATTCACTAATTATCTAAACCAATTCCCCACCTACATTGCCAAATGACCAATGTGGGAAGACAGTCCACTCATGAACCCTGATCACAGACACTCAAACAAATTGGGGACGATCAGCCATGATCACATTGAATGGCGGTGCTGGCTCGAATGGCCGAATGGCCTCCCCCTGCACCTATTTTCTATGTTTCTATGTTTCTAAATCAAATCAACATTTTTCCAGCAACTGATCCTCCTTTTACAATTCTCAACCCGTGTTATATGACAGCTACCATTGCCCAAACTTGCCATATATCCATTGCACAGCTGAAGGACACAAATGAAAAATCTTCCCTTGTGTAAAGGAGATTCCTTCATACTATTGAACTTTTAAATAGCAGGATCAATAATAATTGGTGCATTAACAGTGATGAATTAATGTGCCATACAAAGCAACAAGGATAATCTATACATTGTCTGATAAAAGCAGGTCAGAATATTCAGTGCTGGACAGGCAAAGTAGCATGGCTAATATAGCCACTGCCTTAATATCAAGGTTCAATCCTGACCTCATGCATTGTTTGTGGGGAGTTTGCACATTCTCCCTGTGACAACATGGGTTTCCTCCAGGAGCTTGAGTATGCTCCTACGTCCCAAAATACATGAAAGTTGATGTTAATAAGTCTATGAATTTCTTCAACTGACTAGTGTAGATGGGACATGTTGGTTGGTGTGGATGAGTTGGACCGCAGGGCCTATCTCCATGCTGTATGACTATGTACGTGAATGATAGAATTTGGGAAGGGGGTTTGATGAGGTGTGGAAAGAATAGAAAAATGAGATTAATTATTGCAGGATTAGTACAAACCAGTGAATGATGGTTGGCGCATACTAGGTGAGACCAAAGGCTATTTTCCCTTGCTGTATCTCTCCATAACTATGACTCTCTATAACATAACTGGATAGAAGTATTTTACTTATTCTTTCTTATATTTTCAGATTTCTTCTCCAAGAGAAAATATATTTTCCATGCTGCATGTAGTTCTTTTGAGTTCCTCTCCAATTTTAAAACGAGAGTTTTGTTAGCATGTGAAGAGTGCCTGTTGTCGAATATATCCCTGTCCAAACCCAACATCCACAATTTAATAAGGCTTTGTTGGATAGAACCCAGCATTTAGGATATTTTTCCACCTATATTCCCAGTCACGAAAGCCTAAAGGCATGCCTCTAACACTACTGCAGACTGGGATTAGGCACGGGGTTTTTCCAATTTGTTTTAGCCGCTGACTCCAGAAATCTGCTGGGCCAGCGTTCGAGGAGTTTACAACAATATTTTTAAAACTCACTGTTTCATCTGTTTCTGAATGCATGCAATTTAAAGAATAAGAATTCTACAGCACTTGAGTGCCTTAAATACAAATAAGTGAATTACACGTATCCCAAAGTATTTGTGATGAATACTTTGGGATACTCAGTTTTGGTTTGGAAGGATGTCATTACGCCAGTAAGAGGCAGAGAATATTTACAAGCATGTTGCCAGGACTTAAGGGCCTGCAGGAGGCTCAAGGGTGCAGGGGTGTTTAAAATCATATGGGGAATAGACAATAGACAATAGGTGCAGGAGTAGGCCATTCGGCCCTTCGAGCCATTCAATGTGATCATGGCTGATCATCCACAATCAGTACCCTATTCCTGCCTTCTCCCCATATCCCCTGACTCCGCTATCTTTAAGAGCCCTATCTAGCTCTCTCTTGAAGGTATCCAGAGAACCGGCCTCCACCGCCCTCTGAGGCAGAGAATTCCACAGACTCACAGCTCTCTGTGTGAAAAAGTGTTTCTCATCTCCGTTCTAAATGGCTTACCACTTATTCTGAAACTGTGGCCCCTGGTTCTGGTCTCCCCCAACATCGGGAACATGTTTCCTGCCTCTAGCGTGTCCAAACCATTAATAATCTTATATGTTTCAATAAGATACCCTCTCATCCTTCTATATTCCAGTGTATACAAGCCCAGCCATTCTCTCAGCATATGACAATCCCGCCATCCCGGGAATTAACCTTGTACACCTACGCTGCACTCTCTCAATAGCAGGAATGTCCTTCCTCAAATTAGGGGACCAAAACTGCACACAATACTCCAGGTGTGGTCTCACCAGGGCCCTGTACAACTGCAGAAGGACCTCTTTGCTCCTATACTCCTCTTGTTATAAAGGCCAACATGCCATTCGCTTTCTTCACTGCCTGCTGTACCTGCATGCTTACTTTCATTGACTGATGAACAAGGACCCCCAGATCCCGTTGTACTTCCCCTTTTCCCAACTTGACACAATTTAGATAATAATCTGCCTTCCTGTTTTTGCTAGCAAAGTGGATAGTCTCACATTTATCCACATTAAACTGTATCTGCCATGCATCTGCCCACTCACCCAACCAGTCCAAGTCACCCTGCATTCTCATAGCATCCTCCTCACAGTTCACACTGCCACCCAGCTTTGTGTCATCTGCAAATTTGTCAATGTTACTTTGAATCCCTCCATCTAAATCATTGATGTATATTGTAAATAGCTGCGATCCCAGCACCAAGCCTTGCGGTACCCCACTAGTCACTGCCTGCCATTCTGAAAGGGACCAGTTAATCCCTACTCTTTGTTTCCTGTCTGCCAACAAATGTTCTATCCATGTCAGCACTCTACCCCCAATACCATGTGCCCTAATTTTGCCCACTAATCTCCTATGTGGGACCTTATCAAATGCTTTCTGAAAGTCCAGGTACACTACATCCACTGGCTCTCCCTTGTCCATTTTCCTTGTTACATCCTCAAAAAATTCCAGAAGATTAGTCAAGCTGTAAATCCATGCTGACTCGGACCGATCCTGTTACTGCTATCCAAATGTGCCACTATTTCATCTTTTATGATTGACTCCAGCATCTTTCCCACCACCGGTGTCAGGCTAACTGGTCTATAATACCCTATTTTCTCTTCCGCCTTTCTTAAAAAGTGGGATAACATTAGCTACCCTCCAATCCACAAGAACTGATTCTGAATCTATAGAGCATTGGAAAATGATCACCAATGCGTGCATAATTTCTAGAGCCCCTTCCTTAAGTACCCTGGGATGCAGACCATCAGGCCCTGGGCATTTATCAGCCTTCAGTCCCATCAGTCTACCCAACACCATTTCCTGCCTAATGTGGATATCCTTCAGTTCCTCAATCACCCCAGATTCTCTGGCCACTAGTACATCAGGAAGATTGTTTGTGTCCTCCTCAGTGAAGACAGATCAAAAGTACCTGTTCAGCTCATCTGCCATTTCCTTCAAGGAGAAGGTGATCGATTAAGGGAAGGGCACTTACCACATTCGGTGAGGATAGGGGGCAAATCATCCTCTACGATAATCCTCAACAATGATGCCCCGCAAGGGTGCATTCTCAGCCCCCTACTATACTCCTTATACACTCATGACTGTGCAGCTAAATACCAATCCAGCTCAATTCATAAGTTCACAGACAATACCACCATAGTGGGTTGAATATCAAATAATGACGGGACGTAGAACAGGAAGGAGATTGAGAAAATCGTAACTGGTGCTAAGACAACAACCTCTCCCTCACTGTCAGTACGACAAAGGAGATTCTGATCCACTTCAGGAAGCGAAGCAGTACACACACATTGATGGCGCTGAAGTAGAGATGGTCAAAATCTTTAAGTTCTTAGAGATAAATATCACCAGCAATTTGTCCTGGACCAGTCACATCAAAGCTATGACCAAGAAAACAGACCAATACCTCCATTTTTTTAGCATAGGAAGTTCGGCATGTCCCCAACAACCCTTACCAACTTCTTTAGATGGATTTTTTTGGGATGTATTACAGCATGATTTGGGAACAGCACCATCCAAGGCCACAGGAGTTGCAGAGATAGACACAAAAAGTTGGAGTAACTCAACGAGTCAGACAGCATCTCTGGAGAAAAGGAATAGACAACGTTTCGGATCGAGACCCTTCTTCAGACTGAGAGTCAGAGGAAAGGGAAATGAGAAATATGGATGGTGATATATAGAGATATATAGAACAAATGAATGAAAGATATGCAAAAAAAGTAATGATGATAAAGGAAACAGGCTATTGTTAGCTGTGGGCTAGGTGAAAATGAGTTGGATGGGAGACGAATAGAGAGAAAAGGGATGCAAGGGTTACTTGTAGTTAGAGGAATCAATATTCATACCGCTGGGTTGTAAGCTGCCCAAGCGAAATATGAGGTGCTGTTCCTCTAATTTGCTCAAAAAGAGAGTTGTGAATGTAGCCAAAACCATCTTGCAAACTAACTTCCCTTCCATGGACTCCATCTACACTTCACACTGCCATGGCAATGCCACCAGCATGATCAAGGACTAGCCTCACCCTGGTCACTCCCTCTTCTCCCCTCTCCCATCAGGAAAGAGGTTAAAAGCACAAACATCCAGATTCAGGGATAGTTTCTTCCCAGTTGTTATCAGGCAGCTGAACTATCCGCTCACCACATGCGGTCCTGACCGCACGTCTACCTCATTGGAGACCTTTGAACAATCTTAAATCAAACTTTATCTTGCACTAAATGTTAAAGCCTAAAGCTAGGGTTTATCTTTGCTTTCTAGCTGGACGTCTTAGCCTAGACATTTCAGCAGACCAAGTACGTTGTGGACGACTTGAATGTAATCATGTATAGTCTTTTCACAGACTGGATAGCACACAACAAAAAGCTTTCCACTGTGCCTTGGTACACATGACAATAATAAACTAAACTAACAGTTGTCTTGGAAGGAATTGCAGATGCTGGTTTATACACACTGACTGAAGAAGGAATGACGAAGGAGAAAGAGAACTGACTGAAGACTGAGGTCACACTGAAGAAAGGTTCTTACACAAAACATCACCTATTCTTTTTCTCCAGAGAAGCTGCTTGCCCCGCTGAATTATTGCAGCATTTTGCTTTTATCTACCAGTCGCACAACTCCAGATTCAGGGGCAGTTTCTTCCCAGCTTTTATCAGGCAACTGAATCATCCTACCATAACCAGAAAGCAGTGCTGAACTACTATCTACCTCTTTGGTGACCCTCGGACTATCCTTGATCGGACTTTGCTGGCTTTACCTTGCACTAAACGTTTTTCCCTTATCATGTATCAGCACTGTAAATAGCTCGATTGTAAACATGTATTGTCTTTCTGCTGACTAGATAGCACGCAACAAAAGCATTTCACTGTACCTCGGTACATGTGACAATAACCTAAATTGTCTGACCATATGTCCTTTAGCATTATGATAGTACCTACCTCCTCTGGCAGCTCATTCCATTTAACCACCACCCTTTATGTAAAAAAAAAGTTGCCCCTCAGGTTGGCAGGAGATGGATGGCAGGAGAATTGTGAAAATGTGAGAGTGAATAGGTTGCAGGGAAATGGGAGAGTTGGGATTGAAGGGTATACACTGAGAAGTGGCACAGACTCAGTGAGCTAAATGGCCTCCTATTTCAGAATGATATACGAGACTAACGTCCCATTTAACTAAATGGCAGTTGAGACCTGACAGTGGAGGATGGTTGGCAGGGATTAAAAAAAGCTAGGGTTTATCTTTGCTTTCTAGCTGGACGTCTTAGCATAGACATTTCAGCAGACCAAGTTAAGGTCCATGAATGTTTTGTGCATCCCAGGTAGATCTGGCAGTGAATGTCTAAACCATTTGTAATGTTTAACCGTTTGAATCCTTGGATTTAAGATGAAGTTCTCTGATTATAGGAATGAAAGTAATGACTTCCATGTTAATTGGACCTCTCCTTCCCTCAGTTAGTTCTTCGATCCTTCTCAGAACATTTAATTTCCTTAGCCTCCTTTTATTTATTTCTTAAAATTAAGCTTTTACATTGGTCATTCAAATCTATCGTTGTGTTTTGGCATGAGTTACTTTTCGCATAATATCCTTTAAATTATCAGGGTGATTTCTGTGCTATACAAATGTATGTTTCTACCATTCCTATCCAACGTTTAATGCCACTGAAATGAATCTTGAAGTGGAATCTTTATTTGATATTGTAACTGGCTGTAAATGGAACAACACTTATGTCATTCCCTGGATCATATTGCTTTGCCAGTTAATCTGCACTTCGTGGGAATATTTAAACATCATTGCAAATGGTACATTCAGATGATGCAGATAACAGATTTATTCCTGACAAAAGAACTTGAATACCACTGCAAACTTGGCATTTTCTGCAGTGCTTTGAATAGATGTGTGGTCGATTCTATCCAATCTAGGCACAGGTAGGTTAATGCAATCAGACTACAGTGCAGGAGACTGGAATTGAGGAAGTAAGATGCTTCCTTTCAAACACTGTGGGAGTCATTTAGGTGGAGTACTGGAGAGCAAGTGGTAGACTTTGTGTCATAATGTTTTACAACACAGGACATCCACCCAACTTTTAATTACTCTCAAGTACAAATTGTGGAAGTTCAGTCCTTGGTTGGATTTGATTCAATTTTGGGCTTCTTTATCAGATGCCAAATTAGTGGAAGGTCTGCCTGAAGTGGAGTTCCTCAGCTCCCCTAGTCCTTTCCTGTTTCTTAATGTAATCTAGGGGAAACAGAGAGGAGGTTGGAGTTCAAATTGCAGTAGATAAGCTACAATATCTTACTATGTTCAATTTACAGTCAAAAACTTTAGTCTTGGCTGCAGCCCAGTGTGCCTGATATATTGTGCCTAGTCTGAATACAAAAATGTAGACATGGCATTTGAGTTCTCAGCCTCCTTGTGGAGTTTTTTTCCCTCTAAATTTTGTTATGAAATGGATCAGATGTAAACCAAACATTTTAACCAGGCTTTGTTAATTCTGTCTGTTGGTCCTGGAGCTGTGTTTGGTAACAGGTGCTTTCTTTTTTATTCTTGGCGCAAGGTATCCCAGAATAGTATCGCAAAATCCCGAACAATGTAACACGTTTAAACACTAAACAACTGAGGGGGATTTAGAAGTCATAGACATCCACACCAATCAAGATGCCCCATCTAAACTAGTCGCATTTGGCTGTGATGGCCTATAACCCCACAGGTTCCTATTAAATCCTGTGGAGGGATTTAGGAGCAGGTTCATAGTTCCTTGAAAGTCGTGTCACAGGTAGATAGGGTGTTCAAGAAGGTCATCCACCCACAAAGGACATAATTAACAATAGCAGATAAACCTACCATCACTTATTTTGGATGTTAGACAAACGTTGAGCACCCAGAAGAAACTCAAATAGTCACAGGGACACTCCATGCAGTCAGCAACTGAGGTCTGGATCGTACTTAGGCGGTGAAATTGTGGGATGCAGCCTAACTGCTTTGGTGCTTTGATTCATTAATTTCATTTGTAGGTGAAGAATAGCCTGGCACTGCTTATCTTCTTGCTCCTTCGTCATCATGTCTCATGCCTTCTAAAAGCAATGTCTTCAACCTACCATAGTCCAAACAATCTCCAAAGTCTAAAGTAAAGTCTAAAGATCTGGAATTCCTTCAACAGAATCAGTACCCTCTGCATCCCCTTCCTCCATTATGATGCTCAAAATTGATCTGGTCAGCATCAAAATGTAAATATCATTAATAGCCCTTTGAGTACATTTTGGGGCATTTTGCTACGTTGAAAAGAACTTATTTTTTGGGGGTGGGGGTCAGAGGTGTTCTGCAAAGCCATTTTGTCTCTTCAATGTAAAGACCGATTATTGACCACATTGTAAACACCGATTACTGTTCACTAAATGATTAGAACGTTGCTTCACCGATATCAGAAATTGGATCAAAAATCCAAGATCTGCAACGTGTTATTAGTAGACAGATGAAGAGAGAATCTTATAAACCCTGTCCTGCTTGACTTAAAAGGGACAACCCCGAAACAGTTCATATTGTGATAAAACAGTCAACAGTCATCATTTCAAAAAAATGTCAGTCAGCCACAGCAAGCTGGTCATGCTCCACCCTGGCTCACTTCTCCCTAAAAAGAAAAACTCTCGGACACCTCTTCCTACTTACCCTGTAACCGCTAGAGATGTAACATCCTTGTTATTGCTCCCTCAAATCAATCCAGGGACCAGACAGTTCTTTCAGTTGAGACAGAGGTTCACTTGCATCAACTCCAACCTCATCTACACAATCTGTTTTGTCGGTGTGGGCTCCTATATACATCAGCGACTGCAAACGCAGACTGGGCGATCATAAGTTCACAAGTTATAGGAGTAGAATCAGGCTATTCGGCCCATCGAGTCTACTCCACCATTCAATCATGGCTGATCTCTGCCTCCTAATCCCATTTTCCTGCCTTCTCCCCATAACCCTGGACATCCGTTCTAATCAATACTTTTTCTATCTCTGCCTTCAAAATATCCACTGACTTGGCATCCACAGCCCTCTGTGGCAATGAGTTCCACAGATTAACTATCCTCTTACTGAAGAAGTTCCTTCTCACTTTCTTTCTAAAAGAGTGCCTTACTATTCTGAGGCTATGACCTCTGGTCCTAGACTCTCACACCAGTGGAAATATCCTTTCCACATCCACTCTATCTATGCCTTTGTTTATTCTGTAAGTTTCAATGAGGTCCCCCCCTCAATCTTCTAAACTCCAACGAGTAATGGCCCAGAGATGTCAAACGCTCATCGTATTCTAACCTAATTTTGCTGAACACATGCTCAGTCTACCTTGGCCTTTGCAATCACCTGGTTACCAAACATTTTAACTCCTTTACTCAATACTTACTTTTCTGTCCTGGGCCTCCTCCACTGCCAGAGTTAGGCTACATACAAATTGAAGGAACAACATCCTGCACTTCGCTTGGGCAGTGTAGAACCCAGTGGTATGAATGTGGATATCTCCAATTTCAAATAACGATTGCATTCCCTCCCTACCCCTTCCCCCACCCGAGACGTCCTACTAGCTCCACTGTTTCCATCCTTGTATCCCTTCGTTACCACCTTTTGGGTCGAGACCCTTCTTCAGACTTAAGTCTGAAGAAGGGTCTCGACCGGAAATGTCACCCATTCTTTCTCTCCAGAGAAGCTGCCTGTCCCGCCAAGTTACTCCAGCATTTTGTGTCTACCTTCGATTTAAACCAGCATCTGCAGTTATTTCCTACACATGCTGCCTTAACCTGCTGAGTTACTCCAGCACTTTGTGTCTATCCAGGCTTACTCAGTTGGATCATGGCATTCATCCCCCCTCTTCCAAATGGCAATTGCTCCATTTGGTTACACTGCAATTTTGATCGGAAATTAGAGAACCACCTAAAAATTACTTTGGAAATTGGAAAGCAGAAAGAAAGCTGCCGGAAAAAAAATGTCCATGTAGCGTTCCTGCAGTAATCAGACATCATTGTCTTTTAAGACACCTGCAACTTTCAGCATGGGAGGCCATTGAAATTGACATGCTATCTATCGCTTCTCCTGAAACTTAAGAAATATCACTCTATTAAACAATATAACATACAGGCAATAGTTCTTGAAGCTTGCAGCAACAAAAATAAATTTATTATTAAAAAGATCTTTATTTTTGAAAATTCTCCAGGCAAAAATAACTTTTGCTCTGTTATTAAGAGTCGGAAACTCTCCAGACCTAACCCCTGTCCCCCCTTTTTCTATAACAAGAGGTTTTGTATAAATGCGACCATTGCATTTTGGCAGCAACTACTGTACTAATTAAATCATTCCCTTTCATTAAATCCTTCACTGGAATGCTAATACAAACATCACTACAAATACTTTCCGATTGGATTTGAAAGGATAAAAATTACAATGTCAGTAAATTAGAAGAACTGCAAATGCTAGTTTACAAGAAAAGACAAAGAATGCTGCCTAGATAAGGGGATATTACAGGGAAAGGTTGGATAAACTTGGATTGTTTTCACTGGAATGCCGGAGGTTGAGGGGATATTTGGTCGAAGTCTATAAAGTTATGAGGCAAAGATGGGATCAACAGTCAGAATCTTTTTCCCACGATGGAAATATCAAATACGAAAGGGCATAGCTTTAAGGTGAGAGGAGCAATATTTAAAGGAGATGTGTGGGACAAGTTCTATTTATAACACAGAGGGTGATGAGTGCCTGGAACACACTGGTGGTGTTTGAGGCAGATCTGGCCATTGTGGCATTTAAGAGACTTTTGGAAAGGCACATATGCAGGAAAGGAATGATATGGATTATGTGCAGGCAGATAAGAGTTGGTATTGGCATCATGTTTGGCACTGATATTGTGGACCAAAGAGACTGTTCCTGTGCTGTAGTGTTCTATGTTCCATGTTCAATACCCTATTAAAGAAAATTCATTCCATTGACCACAAAGCATTACAATTTGATTTTTTCCTTTCTATTCCTTTGTCACTTTATTCAAAATATTCTGATCTTGGATATCGGTTAAACATGACCTTGTAATTGGTCATGGAGATAATTTTTCAGTCCAGTACTGAATATTAGACCAGAAATGTAAATTTCCTTTCAAGATCAGTTCTGCATTTCAGAGCAAAATGTGCAATAATTTGGCATCTGAATTACTTTGTGGCATGCTGAATTCATTTTGAAAGATCTCTCGAAACATCTAACCTCCTATTCAGTCACGGTGCTAGTAATTTTCAATGGATACTTCACTAACCAAAGAACAAGGACATCTTGGCAGCTGTCGGAGCCAAACTGTTTCACAATCCTCATTTAAAATGTTAGATCCAAGAGCCAAATATCCTTAGTTAAAAGGACACTTACCAAGATGGAATAAAAGAAACAAGCATATATGTAATAACCTCTATGTGACCCTGAAGGCAAGTTTATTTTTCCAGGATTCATTTTTGCAATGTACAATCACAAATTCAGATTCAGATTCAGATTCAGAAAACTTTATTGTCTGTCGCAACAGAAAATCTTCTTTGACGTGGCTCCACATACAAACAGGACAATGTACTGACAAGCAGTCATACAACACAGACTTCTGCGAGCACACACAGTGTGCACAGATCTCAAAAGCAAGTACAAAGATTACCGTGGTAGTCATACTTGCTGTCGTTAAATACCGCACTTAATGACTCTCAGAAAAACACTAAACAACTCAGAAAACATGCAAACATACGGGAGCAGCGCGCCGCGAGTCGCTCACAGAGTAGCGCCCCGCCCCTTGGGTTGTCAGCAGCGATACAATAATAAAGAACACACAAAATGTAACACAAACATCCACCACAGCATTCATCACTGTGGTGGAAGGTACAAAAATTTGACCAGTCCTCAGATTCTAAAATAAAATAATTTTCTTGCGATACTCTAAATAATAGTGGAATTTCAAATAATTCACTTAAAAGATCAACACTAATAGATACCAGGGACCCTGGATTAAATTACCTTTTGCACACTCATTTAGCATTATGAGATTAAAGACAAAAATTCCTGCACATATTTTCTGCACCTTTCAATACTCAATGGCCATTAAAATAACAAACCGTTTGAACATGGTTTCTTACTTTTAATTTGCCTTCTAATTACAGGTTCCGACCTGCCGTCTAGTCACTCGAGGGTGTGAATTTCAAGCATCTTCATTGATTTTTTGTTAAAGAGCACAAATCAGAAATCTGCGCATGTAGATATTTGTTTTTACTTCTAGTCTTTTAAGTCGTTTTTGCTTTATATTTGCTTTATTTTTTTATGTAAGATTTAAAAAACACTTCCAAATTTCATATTTCATTCAAATACATTGATACTTTCTAAAGGAACATTTTAATATCGAGACTTCTGATTCTAAAAATATTTTTCTATGCAAATATATTTAACTGCTCTGCCTTTCTTTTTTGCCTTTTAACTGCTCGTGATTTTCTTTCAATATTATTTTCATTAGTTCTCACCCAGAAGTATGCATTTTGCCAACAAAAACTGATATAACAAGTAATTGCTGGAAAAAATCATTACTGCTTCATGTTTTGCTTGGAATCATTATTTCCAACACTTCAGATTCGAGACATAAATTTAAAATTTATGGGATTCAGCACTACCTCCTCTCTCAAACAAGTAGTGCCCGCTCCAGAATTGCTCAGGCCTTGAAGGAAAGGTTACACATGCTTAAATCTGCTATAAAATGCTATGAGCTAAATTTTAACTTTTAATCCAATTTTAAATGAAAATGATTCTTCATACAAACTGCTGAAAAATATAAAAATGCATGTCAAAAATATAATCTTATGGGGATCTTATAGAAACATATAAAATTATAAAAGGACTGGACAAGCTAGATGCAGGAAAAATGGATATAGATAAGCTAGGTGAGTGGGCAACAACTTGGCAGATGAAATTTAATACTAATAAATGTGAAGTCATTCACTTTGGGAAAAAAAATGATAGGGCAAGTTATTTTCTAAATGAGGAGGAGCTGCGTTGTAATGCAACGCAAAGGGATCTAGGGGTATTAGTACATGAATCACTAAAAGTTAGTATGCAGGTGCAGCAAGCAATCAGGAAGGCCAATGGAGTTTTGGCCTTTATTGCTAGGGGGATTGAGTATAAAAACACGGAGGTCTTGCTGCAGCTGTACACAGTATTAGTGAGACCACATTTGGAATACTGTGTACAGTTCTGGGGTCCATACTTAAGAAAGGATGTACTAGCCCTGGAGGCAGTGCAGCGAAGGTTTACAAGATTAATTCCTGCAATGAGGGGATTGACATATGAGGAAAGGTTAAGTAGGCTGGAACTCTACTCTTTGGAGTTTAGAAGAATGAGAGGCGATCTCATTGAAACATATAAGATCGTGAGGGGCCTTGATCGGGTGGATGCACCGAGGATGTTCCCAATGATCGGGGAAACTAGAACTAGGGGACATAGTTGCAGAATAAGGGGGGGCTCTTTTAAAACTGAGATGAGGAAGAACTTCTTCACCCAGAGGGTGGTTAATTTATGGAATTCACTGCCCCAGGGAGCAGTGGAAGCAGAAACGTTAAATATATTTAAGTCTAAAATAGATGGTTTTTTAGCTGCCAAGGGGATAAGGGGCTACGGGGAGAGGGCAGGGATATGGACCTAGGTATGGTTAGTATAGTAAGACCTGAGTGATCTCCTGGACAAGTGTCGATCGCCTGGATTGGGGTCGGAGAGGAATTTCCCGGATTTTTTTCCCGAATTGGACCTGGGCATTTTATCCGGTTTTTTGCCTCCCCCAGGAGATCACGAGGTTCTTGGGGTGGAGAGGGGTGATAGCGGTATAAAGGGGAGGGTAGTGTCTTGTGTTCTGTGTCTTGTGTCTACTGTTTGTGGGTAAGTGTGTCTGTTTAGTGTTCAGCCATGAGCGAATGGCGGTGCGGGCTCGACGGACCTGGTGGTCTACTCTCGCACCTACTTTCTATGTTTCTATGGTCCCAATATTGGGTGAGTCCTGAACCAGGGGCCACATTCTTAGAATTAAAGGGGAGGTCATTTAAGACAGAGGTGAGAAAAAACTTTTTCACCCAGAGAGTTGTGAATTTATGGAATTCCCTGCCACAGAGGGCATTGGAGGCCAAATCACTGGATGGATTTAAGAGAGAGTTAGATAGAGCTCTAGGGACTAGTGGAGTGAAGGGATATGGGATAGGGGACGATCAGCCATGGTCACAATGAACGGCGGTGCTGGCTCGAAGGGGCGAATGGCCTCCTGCTGCACCTTTTTTCTATGTAATAACATGAAGAAAGCTTACAAATGATAAATCCAATGGCAGAATTAAATGTAAACTGTCAGCACACAAACTGAGAAAAGACTCAAGATGCTGGGCCAGGCAACATCCCTGGAGAACATGGATAGGTGATGTTTCGAGTTGGAACCATTCTTCAGACTGATTGATGGGGGGATTGGTGAAGAAAGCTACTGACCCAAAAAGTCACGTATCCATGATCACCAGAGGTGTTGCATGACCTGCTGAGTTAAACCAGCATTTGCGGCTTGCTAAACCAGCATCTGCAGCTCCGTTTCCAGCAAACTGTCTAGGTGATGCAGCACACCGATGCAATTATAAAGGAGGCACATCAGCGCCTCTACTTCCTGAGAAGATTACAGAGATTCGGTATGTCAAAGAGGATTCTCTTGAAATTCTACAGGTGCACAGTAGATAGCATACTGACTGGTTGCATCGTGGCCTGGTTCGGCAACTTGAACGTCCAGGAGCGGATAAGACTGCAAAATGTTGTGACCACTGCCCAGTCCATCACCGGCTCTGACCTCCCCACCATCGATTGGGTTCTATCGAAGTCGCTGCCTCCAAAAGGCAGCCAACATCATCAAAGACCCACACCATCCTGGCCACACACTCATTTCACCATTGTCATCGGGAAGAAGGTACAGGAGCCTGAAAACGGTCAAGTCCAGGTTCAGGAACAGCTTCTTCCCCACAGCCATCAGGCTATTAAGCACAACAACAAATAAGCTCTGCACCACAACAGACTATTCTTATTATTGCATTGACATTTTTTTCTCCCGTTATGTACTATGTTTACATATTCTGTTGTGCTGCAGCAAGTAAGAATTTCATTGTCCTATCTGGGACATATGACAATAAAACACTCTTGACTTGCTCCATTAGTTTCAAAATACCAGTCGTAAAACCTTGGCAAAGTCAAAGTCAGGCAAAGCTGAAGTCCAAGGTACACAAAAATGCTGGACAAACTCAGCAGGTGCAGCAGCATCTATGGAGCGAAGGAAATAGGCAATGTTTCGGGCCGAAACCCTTCTTCAAACTGGACCTTTTTAAAAAAATTTATCTATATTACTAAGTCTGTTCTTGACCGGTTTTGGCCATCTGTGCTGCGATTTCCGAGAGAACGCCGCTACCTACAGCCGTCATTTTTGGCCACCTCGCTCAGAGTCCCCCTCCGCCGCATGTGTGCCGAGGATTTTTCCCGTCGATTAAAAATGACAGAGATATTAATGTTTTTACAAAATTCCCCATTCTCTCTGCTGCCCCCGCTGGTGGCAGGGGGGAGGGACTATAACACCAGGAAGTGGTGTGCCACACAGTCTCTTCAAGATGGAGGAAGGCAGAGGGTCACGTTTCTCTGAGCTGTGAATAACACTGAACACATGTATACTCAAATGTAAGTGCCCTTAGTGATTCTAAAATGCTTGCAGAATGTGTCTATTGGTTCTAAAGCTTGCAAAAAAAATGTCTATTGGTTCTAAAGCTTCCAAAAAAATGTCTATTGGTTCTAAAGCTTGCAAAAAGTGTCTATTGGTTCTAAAGCTTGCAAAAAGTGTCTCTATTGGTTCTAAAGCTTGCAAAACGTGTCTCTATTGGTTCTAAAGCTTGCAAAAAAAAAGTCTATTGGTTCTAAAATGGTTCATACTAGCGCTCCAGAAAGCCCCCTCCCCCCCCTCCCCTCCCTCCTCCCTCCTTTGGGAGCTTTGGCTTGAAGTTGAAAGGCACTACTTACTGCAAATGGTGGCTTGGGTGTGGCTTGAAGTTGAAAGACACCACTTACTGCAAATGGTAGCATGAAGTTGAAAGGCACTACTTACTGCAAATTGTGGCTTGAAGTTGAAAGGCACTACTTACTGCAAATGGTGGCATGAAGTTGAAAGGCACTACTTATTGCAAATGGTGGCTTGGGTGTGGCTTGAAGTTGAAAGGCACTACTTACTGCAAATGGGGGGGGGGGCGTGGCTGCATTGGCTTGAAGTTGAAAGGCACTACTTACTGCAAATGGTGGCTTGGGAGCTTTGGTTTGAAGTTGAAAGGCATTATTACTGCAAATGGTGGCTTGGTTGCTTTGGCATGAAGTTGAAAGGCACTATTACTGCAAATGGTGGCTTGGTTGCTTTGGCTTGAAGTTGAAAGGCACTATTACTGAAAATGGTGGCTTGGTTGCTTTGGCTTGAAGTTGAAAGGCACTTCTTACTGCAAATGGTGGCTTGGGTGTGGCTTGAAGTTCAAAGACACCACTTACTGCAAATGGTGGCTTGAAGTTGAAAGACACTACTTACTGCAAATGGTGGCTTGTGTGTGGCTTGAAGTTGAAAGACACCACTTACTGCAAATGGTGGCTTGGGAGCTTTGAAGTTGAAAGGTACTACTTACTGCAAATGATGGCTTGGGTGTGGCTTGAAGTTGAAAGACACCACTTACTGCAAATGGTGGCATGAAGTTGAAAGGCACTACTTACTGCAAATGGAGGCTTGGGAGCTTTGGCTTGAAGTTGAAAGGCACTATTACTGCGAATGGGGGCGTGGGTGCATTGGCTTGAAGTTGAAAGGCACTACTTACTGCAAATGGTGGCATGTGGTTGAAAGGCACTACTTGCTGCAAATGGTGGATTGGTTGCTTTGGCTTGAAGCTGAAAGGCACTACTTACTGCAAATGATGTCTTGGGTGTGGCTTGGGTGTGGTTTGAAGTTGAAAGACACCACTTACTGCAAATGGTGGCTTGGATGCAATGGCTTGAAGTTGAAAGGCATCACTTACTGCAAATGGTGGCGTGGGTGCATTGGCTTGAAGTTGAAAGGCACCACTTACTGCAAATGGTGGCTTGGGTGCTTTGGCTTGAAGTTAAAAGGCACTACTGTAAATGCACTTACTTCCTGTTTGCACTGTATATTGATTTTAGATAAAACGCTACCACTTACGGCTGTGATTTTTGGCCATCTTACTCAGTCCCCCTCCACTGAGCAGGTGCAGAGAATTCTTCCCATCAATGAAAAATAAAAGTGTTATTAGTTTTTTTTTAAATGTTGAGAATCTCTCTCCTGTCAATCACTCCATGAAAGCCACACCTTTTCCGGTGGGGGAAGGGGTTATAAAACCCGGAAATGTGGGTGTGGCTCAGTCTCTGCAAGATGGAAGAGGGATAGGTCACGACTCGCTGTCTTTAGTGGCTTTGCACCCTACTTCAAATGGTATGAAACTGCACTTGAATTTGGTGGCCTTGCACCCTGCTAGAAGTGGTAAGAAACTGCACTTGAATTTGGTGGCCTTATACCCTGCTATTTCCTCTGCAGTCCACCTGAGCCTACAACACCTGGAGGAGAGGAACCCCCACGTGCGGATGCTGTTTGTTGATTTCAGCTCAGCATTTAACACGATAATCCCCCAGCAACTGGTGAGCAAACTGGCACCCCTAGTTTTCAATACCATACTATGCAACTGGATCCTGGATTTCCTTTCTGAAAGACCCCAGTCTGTGCGGGTGGGGAAGAACACCTCCTCGGTCATCACACTGAGCACCGGCTCCCCTCAGGGCTGTGTCCTGAGTCCGCTGCTCTTTACATTGATGACACATGACTGTGTCACCAGGTCCACTACTAACCATATCATCAAATACGCGGATGACACAACAGTAGTGGGCCTCATCTGCAATAACGACGACCAGGCATATAGAGAGGAGGTGGAACAGCTGGTGAGCTGGTGCAGCAGGAACAACCTTCTCCTAAATGTGAACAAAACCAAGGAGATTGTCATCGATTTCAGAAGGAAAATTCAGCCCAGTCACACTCCACTTTGCATCAACAACTCAGCAGTGGAGCAGGTGAAAAGGATCAAGTTCCTGGGGGTGCATATAATGGACACCTTAAACTGGTCCACAAACATTACATCTCTGGCAAAACGGGCACAGCAGCGGTTGTACTTCCTCCGCAGGTTGAGAAGTTTACACCTCCACCCTCCCATCCTCGCCACTTTCTACAGAAGCACAATTGAGTCGGTCATGACCAGCTGCATCTCTACGTGGTGCGGCAGCTGTACAGCTGTGGACTGGAAGTGCCTTCAGAGAGTGGTGAGGACAGCGGAAAAAATCATTGGGACTTCTCTTCCTTCCATCATGGACATGGGGTACAAGCGCTGTCTGATTAGAGCTAAGGGCATTACCAGAGCCCCCACACACCCACAATTTGGACTGTTTATACTGCTTAACTCTGGGAGGAGGTACCGCAGCATGAGGAGCGGGACAACCAGGTTCTGCAACAGCTTCATCCCCCAGGCCATAAGATTACTGAACAATCAACAAAACCGAGGCTAGAACTTTTTAAATATCGACACTTTTTATAAACTTTTTATATATATTTATTTTACAGAACCATGCACATGAGGCATTTTTATGGACGCACCTAGCACTTTTACTATTTACCATTTACCTGATTGGAGAGTCAAATGCAACGAAATTTCGTTCAAGGTGCACTGTGTCTAGGTGTATATCTGAATGACAATAAAGTTTTCATTCATTCATTCATTAAAAATAGAATTTCAAGGATTAGCCGTGAGTTAACTGCCAGCCCACCAGCCGTGAGTGAGTGAGTTGCCAGCACAACAGGCTTGATTGACTGAGACGCCAGCCCAAGAATCCATTTGGCGCACAATTTGCATACTAGCCCTCTGGAAACCAGTCCCTTCAGCCCACAACACCCATACTAGCGCTCCAGAAAGCCCCCCCCCCCCCCCCAACTGGCCACCAATATTAGAATTGGTGGAGAGGTGGAATATAGCGTTGGATGACCAGCCCTCCTGTGTGATGCTGGGACCCAACGGGTCCCACTTAGTCTAGTATAATCTTAAAAAGCTGGAGTCTACCTTCTTACGAGGCACAGAGATTCCAGATTTCACACTCCCTCCCTCCCTACTGCATTACAGTGAAGGAGCATTATTGACAGGTCCAAAAGAAATAGAGCAAGCAGCTGCGTGAAAACAGCAATATTCATGATTACAAACCAGCCACGTTATTGAGGAATCCCAAGCTATTTTTATGAGAGATTCATAAATATCGTGGGCAGATTTATTCCCACTGCTCTACAGCAGTCTTTAAGTTGGTTTGAAGAGACTAATTTCATCAATACAATTAATTTCCACTAAAGAGACTAATACTACAGAGGCCGCGGACCATTTTTGAAAGTGGGGGGGGCTGAGCGATCACTGATCACCGGCCTCGGGGGTAACCAGTGAGGGAGGTGAGCCACCGAGTGGGGGGAGGGATGGCACAATTATAATTTTTTGTTGTTGCTCCAAAATACAGGCCATCCCCAACACAAAAAGTGGGGGATATATCCCCCATCCCCCCCCCCCCCCCCACCCACCCCCCCCTCTCTCTCTCTCTCTCGCTCTCTTCCTCCCTCTCGGGGCCGAGTCTCTCTCTCTCTCTCTCTCTCCTCCCCCTCTCCCCCCCCTCCTCTCTCTCTGGGCCCTCCCTCCCTTCCGCTCGGCGGCTAATCACAGTGCTTCGTTCACTGCCCCTCATCTCGACTGTGAACCGCTCTGTGATTGGCCGTTGAGCGGAGGGGAGGGAGGTTTTTGCGGGGGCAGTCGGTTTCCGCCACGGCTGGTCGTGGTTTTGCCCAAAGATGATAGAGCGGAGCTCCGCTCTATGATCTACGGTTTTGTTCGCTTGTTCTGAGATTCTGGATGTCGGAGGTCCTCAGAAGAAGAGAAAAATAAGCCTGCGGGCTGGATAATTTCAGGTTATGAAGCATGTCTCGCCAAAAAAGTGGAGGGGCCCCCCCCCCCCCGGTTCCGCGGCCCATGTACTACTAATTTCCAGGTATTTGCTCCAGAAGAACAACTTGGTGATCACATCATTGCAGTGTCTTTATGTAAATATTAAAATGGGTATTTCAACAAATTACAATTTAAGATTATTGCACATCTACTTTGGTCTCTGAAGAGGAATAATATGAATGTAAATGTACGTAACCTATATCTTCCAACCACAAGTAACTATATTTACAATTTGCTATTTCCAAGTTTATGGAATGCTTGCTGAAGCAATACATTGACTCGGAACATGGTAGAAGTAGTTTGGTGATTCTCCACGGGCTGATGGTAGCCGTGCACAGTATATTAGTGCACAGATCCGCGACTGGTTAGATAAGGGTACATTAGATACATTAATCTACTTCTTCTTAAGCCCTTTGCTCATCTAGGGAGCATAGGCCATTGACAAATGACCTCCATTTCACTTAGTTGCTGGCAGTTCTTTCGAGATCTCCCCAGTTGAGCCCACTGTCAGACATTTCTGTCTGGACACCTCTTCTCCAGTTGTTCCTGGGGTTTCCTTTTTCCTTGAGGGTTCCATTTCAGGGCTTGCCGGGTGATGTTTGTGGCAGGTTTCCTGAGGGTGTCCAAAATCCAACTCCATTTTCTCCTTCAAATTCGTAAGTCAATGGGCTCCTGGATGTTATTTTTCACAGGTCCACATTGCTTACTTTGCCTCTCCACCAGATGTTCAGTATTCTCCTAAGGCAAGTGTTAATGAATGTTTGCAGCCTGTTTGTAGTGTGTTTTGTTGTTTTCCATGTCTCTGATCCATACAGCATCACCTGTTTCACATTTGAGTTAAAGATGCATATTTTGGTGTTGATTGAGATGTGTTTTGAGCTCCAGATCTTCCTGAGCACGTTAAACACCACCCTAGCCTTATTGATTATACTTTTTATGTCTCCCTCTGCCCCTCCGGTAATGTACACAACACTGCCTAGGTATTTGAATGTTAATAAGATTTTTAAACCATGCTTACTTTTACAATATACCACCGATCGGAACGAAACTTGTTGCACTCGCAGCACAGGTGAACGGTGAGTGAGCTGGCGAAAAATCTTAGCGCTATCGCGTACCGTTTTGCGTAAATAGAACCGGAAGAGCACAAGATCAGAGTTTTAGTTATGTATTGATAGATAGATAACATACAGAGACCACTATCACATTGTTCAGAAACTGCCTAATCTATCAGCCTATAAATGTGATCAAGAAGTTATTTTAAGAAAGAATTACACAGTAAATCCTCATTTATTAAAATTGTTTTCTCATTTTTACACCTCCTTCCGACCTGCCTTTTGTTCCCCATGAAAGATAGGCACAAAATCCTGGAGTAACTCAGCAGGTCAGGCAGCATCTCTGTAGAAAAGGAATTGCTGACATTTCGGACCGAGACCCTTCTTCAGACTGAGAGTCAGGGGAGAGGGAAACTAGAGGTATGAAAAGGTACACAACAAATCAGAGCTACCCATTATTCTCATTCCGACTCTTTCACCAGTGCCACTACGACTTTTTTCATCTGCCCTCTCATCCACCCAATAAAAGACCTTCCGTCATGTTCGCTTCACCCCATCACAATTCTTCTAAACCAAAACAAGAATTATCTCATTTTGTCTAGTTCTGATTATGTCCTTAATCCATTAGACAAACTCTGTCTCTTTCTCTCCAAAGATGTTGTCAGACCTAGTGAGTGGTTCCAATAGTTTCAGTTTTATTTCAAGCTTTCATCTGCTTCGGTTTCTATGCAGTTTCGAGGAACACACTAAAGGGCCTGTCCCATTATGGCGTTTAGGACAGTTTGCGCTTGCCACGAATTCGCAGCATGGTCGACACGTGGTCGTAGGTGGTCACCGTAACTCTCCTTCATGCTCGAGAGGAATTCCCACATACTCGCGGCCCCAGTTGGTCGAGAAAAATTTGTCAACAAGCTGAAAATTTTTCTGCGAGTAAAAATTGGTCAACATGGAGAGAATAGATTATTTTGAACTCATAGTGCAGTGGTAGTGGGGTCGCCATGTAGTTATAGGTTGTCGAGGTAGCCGTAGGTAATCTCCTTGGCTGACCGGACATTTTAATTGGCTCATTGTGGGAAAAATAAACGTAAGCACGAGTTTTCAGAACCAAGGAAAACAGACCGGTAATGTTAAATGCCCACTAAACTTCACAGCTGTGTATCTCTGGTTTATTAAAAGTTGTCTGGTTTCTTAAAAGTGTCTCCACTCCTTCTCCCCCTCCCCCCCCCCCCCCCCCCCCCCGCTCTTTTAAAGGACTTACCGTACACTTGCCAGCCATCTTAACCTTCCTGTACATCGCGGGTATCTCCTTGGCTTTGCACCGTGTGAATTTCAGACAGCGCTCCCCCGCTTTTCCTGGCCCCCACCTTTGCGATGTGTTTGTGTGTATGTGTGTGTGCGTGTGCGTACTGACGGTCGATCCAGCTCCCCGTTTCATCGCTGACGGTCAATCCAGCTCGCGGTTTTTCAGGCGAGTGCCCCAAGCTTGAAGGTCGCAGACAGTTGCTGAAAAGTCGTGTAAGTGGGACAGGCCCTTTACTTGCAACTTCTGTAGTCTGTACCACTGCACAGGGAAGTTTGCCAGCATACGCAAAACTAATGCTAATTAGGAGTGAAACTTCCACTCACATCTACTACCATTTCAGAAGCTCATGGGCATTTGCATGATGATATCAAAGGTTTTCCTGGAAATTGTGGAATTGAAGCTCTGAAGTCAGAGACATGGGCAAAAACCCTAAGGGGAAGCACCAAAGGGTTCACCATTCACAACATTCTCCCGCAGAATAACAATGTTAATATTATAGTAAAAGGAAACCACAGGAACTGGGAGGCAATAAAACAAAAGCAGCCTACTCTAGCAATTACATATGGAAAACTGTATGTAGAGTTGTGGGATAAGTGTCAACTTACAATGACATTTTCTGCAGTTGCTTTATTTAGTTTGCACACATTAACAATGCTAACAAAGCATCCCAAATTAAAATGTCACCTATCCTTATACTCCAGAGGTGTTGCCTGATCCGATTAGGTGGCCGATTAGGAAAAGGGGAGATGCAACGAGACCTGGGTGTCATGGTACACCAGTCATTAAAAGTAGGCATGCAGGTGCAGCAGGCAGTGAAGAAAGCCAATGGTATGTTAGCATTCATAGCAAAAGGATTTGAGTATAAGAGCAGGGAGGTTCTACTGCAGTTGTACAGGGTCTTGGTGAGACCACACCTGGAGTATTGTGTACAGTTTTGGTCTCCAAATCTGAGGAAAGACATTCTTGCCATAGAGGGAGTACAGAGAAGGTTCACCACTGATTCCTGGGATGGCAGGACTTTCATATGAAGAAAGACTGGATAGAATCGGCTTGTACTCGCTAGAATTTAGAAGATTGAGGGGGATCTTAGAAAACTCTTAAGGGGTTGGACAGGCTAGATGCAGGAAGATTGTTCCCGATGTTGGGGAAATCCAGAACAAGGGGTCACATTTTAAGGATAAGGGGGAGGTCTTTTAGGACCGAGATGAGAAAAACATTTTTCACATAGAGAGTGGTGAATCTGTGGAACTCTCTGCCACAGAAGGTAGTTGAGGCCAGTTCATTGGCTATATTTAAGAGGGAGTTAGATGTGGCCCTTGTGGCTAAAGGGATCAGGGGGTATGGAGAGAAGGCAGGTACAGGATACTGAGTTAGATGATCAGCCGTGATCATATTGAATGGTGGTGCAGGCTCGAAGGACCGAATGGCCTACTCCTGCACCTATTTTCTATGTTTCTATCTGCTGAATAACTCCTGCACTTCTTGTGTAATTATATAGGTTTAAAAAGGGAAGTTATCCATCAAGTAAGTAGAAACTGATACAATTTCCAGTGGGTCATAGAGCATCTTTAAAATTCCATCCAAATGAAAGCTCTGGGGATTACTACCCTAAATTCAACTATTGGAAATTTTGAAGAGAACTGTGGTAGTTCTAATTCAGGAACTTGTTCAAAGCAACACAGATCAAACTGTGAGATGAAGGTTCTTCACGAGGGCTCTGAAGAATATTTTCTGTTTCATTCTCTGCATCTGGAAGGTGTAGAACTGATTACTTTCCCCGCACCAATATCACACTAGAGGGCCAAAGATTAAATTCAAAACAACATTTAAATGCAAAATATCACAACCATAAAAGTATCAAAACCTTTATGATTCCACTGTGATGGATTCACAAAGTGAGCAAAAGGCATTCAAATTGGTACAAGCTCAAGTCTGTTTTCATGTTCTATTTCATAAAAAAGGTCCCATGGTCCATCTGCCCAGGCTTTGAAGTCTGTTCCCACCCTATATGAATGCATTAGTCACAAAGTCTACTGAGAACGGTGCTGGTTGCTGCTATGTTCAGCCAATATGATATTGTTGTGCGATATTCACCACTGTTGAGTGTTGAACTTATTTTGACCTTTAGTAACTTGATATGGAGAGACTGACAAAATTGAATCAAGTTTGTCTCAATTGAATCAAGTCAAGTTTGTTCAACTAGGAATGACTTAATTTGGTATGGTACATAAGTCACAGAAATTCTATCCAGTCTTGAAACATTGCTGCAGAGATGAATCAGTTTCCAGGCTGTGGCTCAAGGGAGACATTTGTTTCAAATCAGAAAATGCTAAATAACTTGTTCAGATATGTCTATTATTGTTGGCTTTTTTTAATTTACAGATTGTTGTTGAAATTAATTATCTTCAAGGTAATATCCATTAGGAATTCAACTATTGCTTCTCACACTGAATTCAACTGGAGATAGGTTAGTGTATGTTATATTTTTGGGTTTCTTCCTTCGAAGGTTGAGTTATCATGGACACAAAGCTTAAACTTTTAGTAATTTAGTCTTCGCCTCAGGGATCCCTGCTGGCAGCATAGTAGAAACTATGATCTTGCCTTTTGTCAATCTGTCAGTGCTGGGACTCCAGTTATTTACAATATATATTAACGATTTAGACGAGGGTATTAAATGTAACATCTCCAAGTTTCATGTCAATTGTAGGAATATATTTTTCATTCTCTTAATCTTTTACACTTTCAGGAAGTGCCATCCTTTCGGGTAAAAGTCCTCGAGTAGAAATTCACCTTTGTCACTTGCATCAAATTCACGTACATAATTGCTGATATGCATGTATCCCACTTCTCTAATTCAATTCCACCTACTTCCCAAACATCAAAAATATTCAGATGTTGGAAATCTGATATAAACGGAAAATGTCGGAAACAGTCAGCAAATCAGGCAACATCTGTACACTGTGGAGGGCTTAATTGTAATCATGCATCGTCTTTCAACTGACTGGTTAGCACGCAACAAAAAGCTTTTCACTGTACCTCGGTACACGTGACAATAAACTAAACAATCATATAATTTGCATTTATGGTCCAAGCTAAATTTTTGTAATCTTTATTTTGCACTTCAAAGACTCGATTGATTTAAATACTGACTGAAAAGCTGCCGAATCAATCCTCAGTTATCTTTCCACTTAGGGTAGAACACTTGCTTACACTGATAACTCTTGTGTAAACCTGTTGGTAGAGCTGCTGCCTCACAGTGCTAGAAATCTGGGTTTGATTCTGACATTGGGTGCTGTCTGTGTGGCATTCTCCCTATGACTCCGTGGGTTTTCTCCAGGTGCTCCAATTTCCTCTCACATGCCAAAGACGTGTGGGTTCGTAGGTTAATTGGCCTCTGTAAATCGCCCCCAGTATGTAAATAGGATAACCTAGAAGTAGTATGAATGGTTGATCAATCATCGGTGGATTTGGTGGGCCACAGGGCCTGTTTCCATGTGGCATCTCCAAACTAAATAAAAAATGTAGCACAACTTAGAAATAGTTCTGTCACTTTAACACTCTATCCATTATTATGCTGACTGACCCAACCATGCTTCCTGCATGGCTATGAGGCCCAGGAAAAGAATCTCATCTTTTGCAAGGGCAAGATCAAACTTTCAAGACACGACATCAAATTAAAAGTAATTCAAGTAACATGCTTTCTCTGCTTGCACTTGAACTGGCTAGTTTTGCTACAAGGTTATCCATCAATAATATTAACTCAGTCTTTCTCTAGCCACAGTCAATATCTGATCTGCTGGTTATTTACAACAACTCTGACCTGAATTTTGCAGCTATTCCATAATCTTTTGTGTTCCGTCTAACTGCCCCATAAACCATTGGGCCAGATGGCTTTGTCAAATGCTTATCCTCATTACAACCCTGGCCTTACCCTTTTGAAGTTATTCAATTTGTCCCATTCATTCCTCCCATCCTCTCTGCAATTTAAAACAAATGTATCTTCTTTCTTTCACTGTTCTGATGAAGGCTCTTCTACCAGACATATTAAACTCAGTGTATCTTCCCCAGATACTGCCTGACCTGTTAGGTGTTTTCAGACATTTCATTAATGTTTCAGAATTGACCGCATCTACAATTTTTTTAATTGGAAATGGCTCTATTTATTGAAGATCATTAATATTTGTTACAGATGAACCTAGATAACAGGAGGATAATAACTTGTCTTGTATTAGATTCTTATGTTCAATTCTTATATCCAAAACAGGTTCAAATGAGCATCTAATCTAGAAGAAAAAAAACAAAAAGCTGGAGGAACTAAGCGGGTCAGGCAGCATCTGGAGCGCGCATGGATAGATGATATTTTGGGTCACAACTTTTCTTCAAACTCAATAATTGAGAGCCAAGAGTCAGGACAGTTTATTTGTCATATGTACAGTGCCCCCCATAATGTTTGGGATAAAGACCCATCATTATTTATTTGCTTCTGTACTCTACAATTTGAGATTTGTAATAGGAAAAAAATCACGTGGTTAAAGCGCACTTTGTCAGATTTTAATTAAGGCCATTTTTATACATGTTTTATACCAAGTAAAAATGACAGCTGTGTTTATACATAGTCCCCCCCATTTCAGGGCACCATAATGTTTGAGACACATGGCTTCACAGGTGTTTGTAATTGCTCTGGTATGTTTAATTGCCTCCTTAATACAGGTATAAAAGAGCTCCAGTCTTTCCATCAACACGAGGACCAAAGTTGTGCCAATGAAAGTCAAATAAGCCATTATGAGACTGAGAAACAAGAATAAAAATGTTAGAGAAATCAGCCAAACCTCAGGCTTACCAAAATCAACTGTTTGGAACATCATTAAGAAGAAAGAGCACTGGTGAACTTACTAATCGCAAAGGGACTCACAGCCCAAGGAAGACCTCCACAGCTGATGACAGAAGAATTCTCTCTATAATAAAGAAATCTGTCCGACAAATCAGAAACACTCTTCAGGAGTCAGGTGTGGATTTGTCAATGACCACTGTCCGCAGAAGACTTCATGAACAGAAATACAGAGGCTACACTGCAAGATGCAAACCACTGGTGCAGTGGGCAGGGATTCAAGTTTCTGGATCATTGGGACCTCTTTTGGGGAAGGTGTGACCTGTACAGAAAGGACGGGTTGCACTTGAACCCGAGGGGGACCAATATCCTGGCGGGGATTTTTGCAAAGGCTACTGGGGAGACTTTAAACTAGAACGGTTGGGGGGAGGGACTCAAATAGAGAAAGCTAGTAGACAGAGTGTGAGGCAGGAGGCAGAGAAGGGAAGCACTCGAACCCAAAATCTAGAGGAGAAAGAAGAAAAAGAAAATAAACAGAGAATAAGAGGCGGTGGGTTTCTTAAATATGTATATTTTAATTCTAGGAGCATTGCAAGAAAGGTGGATGAGCTTAAAGCCTGGATTGACACCTGGAAGTATGATGTTGTGGCGATCAGTGAAACATGGTTGCAGGAGGGCTGTGATTGGAAACTAAATATTCCAGGATTTCCTTGTTTCAGGTGAGATAGAATTGGAGGGGCAAGAGGTGGGGGTGTTGCATTGCTTGTCAGGGAAGATATTACAGCAGTGCTATGGCAGGATAGATTAGAGGGCTCGTCTAGGGAGGCTATTTGGGTGGAACTGAGAAATGGGAAAGGTGTAGCAACACTTATAGGGGTGTATTATAGACTGCCAAATGGGGAGCGAGAATTGGAAGAGCAAATATGTAAGGAGATATAGCAGATATTAGTAGTAAGCACACGGTAGTGATTGTGGGAGATTTCAATTTTCCACACATAGACTGGGAAACACATTCTGTAAATGGGCTGGATGGTTTGGAGTTTGTAAAATGTGTGCAGGATAGTTTTTTGCAGCAATACATAGAGGTACCTACTAGAGAAGGGGCAGTGCTAGACCTCCTGTTAGGAAATGAGACAGGTCAGGTGGCAGAGGTATGCGTTAGGGAACAGTTCGGGTCCAGTGATCACAATACCATTAGTTTCAATATAATTATGGAGAGGGTCAAACTGGACCTAGGGTTGAGATTTTTGATTGGAGAAAGGCTAACTTTGATGAGATGCGAAAGGATTTAAAAGGAGTGAATTGGGACATTTTGTTTTATGGGAAAGATGTAGAAGAGAAATGGAGACATTGAAAGGGGAAATTTTAAGAGTACAGAATCTTTATGTCCCTGTTCGGTTGAAATGAAATAGTAAACATTGGAAAGAACCATGGTTTTCAAGGGAAATTGGTTTGGAAAAAGAGAGAGATCTACAATAATTATAGGCAGCATGGAGTAAATGAGGTGCTTGAGAAGTATAAAGAATGTAAAAAGAATCTTAAGAAAGAAATTAAAAAAGCTAAAAGAAGATATGAGGTTGCTTTGGCAAGTAAGGTGGGAGTCTCCATTGTGAGAGGTACGGACAGGGGTTTCTGCGGCAACAGACGGGATGCGAGGATGGTTATGGAGTATATAATTATGGAGAAGGTCAGAACTGGACCTAGAGTTGAGATTTTTGATTGGAGAAAGGCTAACTTTGATGAGATGCGAGATGATTTAAAAGGAGTGGACTGGGACATTTTGTTTTATGGGAAAGATGTAGAAGAGAAATGGTGGACATTTAAAGGGGAAATTTTAAGAGTACAGAATCTTTATGTCCCTGTTCGGTTGAAAGGAAACAGTAAAAATTGGAAAGAGCCCTGGTTTTCAAGGGAAATTGGACATCTTGTTCAGAAAAAGAGGGAGATCTACAATAATTATAGGCAGCATGAAGTAAATGAGGTGCTTGTGGAGTATAAGGAATGTAAAAAGAATCTTAAGAAAGAAATTAGAAAAGCTAAAAGAAGATATGAGGTTGCTTTGGCAAGTAAGGTGAAAGTAAATCCAAAGGGTTTCTACAGCTATATTAATAGCAAAAGGAAGATTGCTCCCGATGTTGGGGAAGTCCAGGACAAGGGGTCACAGCTTAAGGATAAGGGGGAAATCCTTTAAAACCGAGATGAGAAGAACTTTTTTCACACAGAGAGTGGTGAATCTCTGGAACTCCCTGCCACAGAGGGTAGTCGAGGCCAGTTCATTGGCTATATTTAAGAGGGAGTTAGATGTGGCCCTTGTGGCTAAGGGGATCAGAGGGTATGGAGAGAAGGCAGGTACGGGATACTGAGTTGGATGATCAGCCATGATCATATTGAATGGCGGTGCAGGCTCGAAGGGCCAAATGGCCTACTCCTGCACCTAATTTCTATGTTTCTATGTTTCTATAACGAGGGATAAAATTGGTCCATTGGAGTGACAGAGTGGACAGCTATCTGCAGAGCCAAAAGAGATGGGGGAGATATTGAACAATTACTTTTCTTCGGTATTCACCAAGGAGAAGGATATTGAATTATGTGAGGTAAGGGAAACAAGTAGAGTAGCTATGGAAGCTATGAGATTCAAAGAAAAAGAAGTACTGACAATTTTGAAATATATAAAAGTGGATAAGTCTCCAGGTCCTGACAGGATATTCCCTAGGACATTGAGGGAAGTTAGTGTAGAAATAGCAGGGGCTATGACAGAAATATTTCAAATGTCATTAGAAACGGGAATAGTGCCGGAGGATTGGCGTACTGCGCATGTTGTTCCATTGTTTAAAAAGGGTTTTAAGAGTAAACCTAGCAATTATAGACCTGTTAGTTTGACTTCAGTGGTGGGCAAATTAATGGAAAGGATACTTAGAGATAATATATATAAGCATCTGGATAAACAGGGTCTGATTAGGAACAGTCAACATGGATTTGTGCCTGGAAGGTCATGGTTGACTAATCTTCTTGAAGATGTTACTAGGGAAATTGATGAGGGTAAAGCAGTGGATGTTGTCTATATGGACTTTAGTAAGGCCTTTGACATGATTCCTCATGGTTAAGAAGGTTCAATTGTTGGGTATTAATGCAGGAGTAGCAAGATGGATTCAACAGTGGCTGAATGGGAGATGCCAGAGAGTAATGGTGGATGGCTGTTTGTCAGGTTGGAGGCCGGTGACTAGTGGGGTGCCACAGGGATCTGTGTTGGGTCCACTGTTGTTTGTCATGTACATCAATGATCTGGATGATGGTGTGGTAAATTGGATTAGTAAGTATGCAGATGATACTAAGATAGGTGGTGTTGTGGATAATTCAATTCAATTCAATTCAATTCAATTCAATTCAATTCAATTTATTGTCATTTGGACCCCTTGAGGTCCAAACGAAATGCCGTTTCTGCAGCCATACATTACAAACAAATAGACCCAAGACACAACATAATTTACATAAACATCCATCACATTGCTGTGATGGAAGGCCAAAAAAACTTCTCTCTCTACTGCACTCTCCCCCCTGATGTCAGAGTCAAAGTCAAAGCCCCCGGCGGGCGATGGCGATTGTCCCGTGGCCATTAAACCACGCCGGGTGATGCAAGGTCGCACACCGGGTCTTGATGTTAGAGCCCCCGGCGTGCTCTCGCAGTCCCGCAGCCATTCCAAGCCGCGCGGGGCGGTGCTGTAAAGCCCCGCTCCAGGTGCTCTTCAACCCCGCAACTCGGGCGGGAGAAGTAGCCGCTGCGGAAGCCCCGAAAAGCGGTCTCCCTCCAGGGACCCGCGGGCTCCCGGTGTTACCGTCCGCCAAACCCGCAGTTGCAGCCACCGAATCTCCGGGGGTCGGGTCGCAGCAGCGTCCACCACAGCTCCACCCGCTCTGGACTCGGCCAGCTCCGCGACGGTGAGGTGAGTATTCGGCACTGGAGCCCCCGGTCTTCCTGTTGGAGGCCGCTCCTCATTGCAGCCCCAACGACAACGGAGACCCGACAAAGAAAAGGTCGGGTCTCCCGTGCAGGGAGAGATTTAAAAGTTACCCCCAACCCCCCCACACCACCCCCAACCCCCACACACATACCCCAACAAAGAATAACAAGAATAATGAAGTAGATTTCCAAAGTCTACAGCGAGATTTAGGTCATTTGGAAGAATGGGTTGAAAGATGGCAGATGGAGTTTAATGCTGATAAGTGTGAGGTGCTACATCTTGGCAGGACAAATCAAAATAGGACGTACATGGTAAATGGTAGCGAATTGAGGAATGCAGTTGAACAGAGGGATCTAGGAATAACTGTGCATAGTTCCCTGAAGGTGGAATCTCATGTAGATAGGGTGGTAAAGAAAGCTTTTGGTCTGCTAGCCTTTATAAATCAGAGCATTGAGTATAGAAGTTGGGATGTAATGTTAAAATTGTACAAGGCATTGGTGAGACCAATTCTGGAGTATGGTGTACAATTTTGGTCGCCCAATTATAGGATGTCAACAAAATAGAGAGAGTACAGAGGAGATTTACTAGAATGTTGCCTGGGTTTCAGCAACTAAGTTACAGAGAAAGGTTGAATAAGTTAGGTCTTTATTCTTTGGAGCGCAGAAGGTTAAAGGGGGGACTTGATAGAGGTCTTTAAACTGATGAGAGGGATAGACAGAGTTGACGTGGATAAGCTTTTCCCATTGAGAGTAGGGAAGATTCAAACAAGAGTACATTACTTCAGAATTAAGGGACAGAAGTTTAGGGGTAACATGAGGGGGAACTTCTTTACTCAGAGAGTGGTAGCTGTGTGGAATGAGCTTCCAGTGGAAGTGGTGGAGGCAGGTTCGATTTTATCATTTAAAAATAAATTGGATAGGTATATGGATGGGAAAGGAACGGAGGGTTATGGTCTGAGTGCAGGTAGATGGGACGAGGGGAAAATAAGTGTTCGGCACAGACTTGTAGGGCCGAGATGGCCTGTTTCCGTGCTGTAATTGTTATATGGTTATATGGTTATAAGTCAACAATTAGTTCCTTCGTCTTGCTAAAATGCAACCACCTTTATTGGACAAATAATTGGTAATGGTGGTGAATTTAAAGATGGATTAAAGTTGTGTCTGGCTATATGGTCATCTTCTTCATGCTAATGGCATGCACAGCCTAAAGTTGGAGGACAACTTGTTTGATTGTGCACGCCAGGTTGATTGCATTCGTCGAAATAGGGGGACCATGTGAAGGTTGCAATCTCCCACCCACTGACTGTCATAGGTATAGAGAGAGAAGAGCAGGGGACCGAGGCAGGGGGGTGGGTGGTGCAATACGGGCAGGATAGTGGGAGGAATGGGTACACAATTGGTTGGAGGCATAGGAAAAAGAGAGGGGGAGGAGGATTGGTACTTAAAAGTGGAGAATTCAATGTTTACACTATTGGGTTGTAAGCTACACAAGCAGAATATGACGTGCAGTTCCTCATCCAACTTCAACCAGTGTGAAGAAGGGCACTGACCTGAAACTTTGCCTATCCATTCCCTCCCAGATGCTGCTTGACCTGCTCCAACAGTTTGTGTTTCCCCAAGTTTGATGACAGGTTTACGTGGGATGATGTTGTTAAATGTAGTGGGTAGTCGATGAACAACATCCTGACATACGTGTTCGGATAAATTAGAGGGGAGAGAAAGTTAGACAATAGAGGCAGGGTGGGGCAAAATCTGCCATGTGATAGGTGAATACAGACGAGGGGGAGGTGATTGGCAGATGGGTGGGAGCAATTGACAAAGCCTAGATGTGAAAAGGACTTAATAGGGTGTCAGACAAGGAAAGAAGTGGAGTGAAATGTAAAGCCAGAGGGTGGAATATAGGTGGAAGGAAGGCATAAAGGGAAGCATGGGATTTGCAGATGGGAGAAGAGCATATGATGAGCAGGATGACTGAGGTGGTGGGAGATGGTGGGAGAAACGTGTGCATACTGAAGTGGGGGGAGGGAGGAGGAAGCCAGGGAAAAATGGTAGCCATAGTGCAAGTTCTCGGTGAAACGGTCACATAGAATGGTCCAGACTCCCCTTCCCATATCTTTCCTCGGCCTCCTCTTTCCCAATATCCTTGCAACTTCTCCTTTTCCAAGTACATATCCATTTTACTTTTGAAAGCTGTTGAATGTTTACCACCACCCTTGAAAGCAGTGCATGCCAAACACAGATTACGTCATACAAAATAGTTCATCTGTACCCACTGTGCATCAACTTTTCCCATTGCAAATGTATTTATTTAAAGACCTCCATCATATCTTCCACAGTCTTCTTTGCTTTAAAAACAATTATGGAACATCTAAAAAGTGTATTATAGCTAACATTTGATTCTATTTTAAAACATACACTGCAATAAAAAAATGACTACTGATAGGAAGTATTGTACACCATGTTTCATCCTCTCCAAGGTAGGAAGAAAGAAAAATAAGCTCACATCTAAAAAGTTCAATAACTTATTAATATTAATTCATAATGAACTCTGTTGCAATTTTATGTATGTTAAGCCGACAACTGAAGCTCTGTAAGAACGTAATGGTCTAGTAAAAATTTAATTTTAAACAGAAGGCATAGTCATGGTTCAAATAAAATCTTGGTAGCAAAAAGCCACTGGTGATTTTGGATTCTGCAGCCATGTAGTATTTAGAACTAAATTCATAAAATTACATGTGAATAAATGTGAAATTGTAAGTTATCAAACAACAAATTCCTTTCCTGCTTTTCAAACAGACAGGTTCTTCATAGAGAGAGCTATAAAACTTAATTTATCTTGATGGAAATCAGATGACAAGGAATACCACATAATTCACAATACTGTATGTTGAGAATTACACAATACTCCTAATATTGTTTTATTTACATGCTGAATTGTTACTTCTGTGATGAATAGGTAAGCCTTGCTGGTATGTATTAACAATCTTAATTCAAATGCAATGAAATAAAGCATTGATCCAAATTAACTTTATACACTGCTGAGCACAAATACACTAAATAACATTCAAGATAAATCCAATTTAATGTTGTAGAATTAATAAAAATTGCATTATTACTACCTTTTGATTTTTTTAAAAGAAAGCACAACATGATGAGAGCAGCACGTTCTGAAGATTGCTAACTCGTGTGTTAGTAAGAATGAAAATAGGTGGATCAGTCAGATGAATGTATGGCTGAAGAGCTGATGCTGGAGGAAGGGCTCTAGTACAGGGGCTCTGCAGGGTTCCGAATGACCTGACATGCATATAACCATATAATATAACCATATAACAATTACAGCACGGAAAACAGGCCATCTCGACCCCTCTAGTCCGTGCCGAACACATAATCTCCCCTAGTCCCATATACCTGCGCTCAGACCATAACCCTCCATTCCTTTCCCATCCATATAACTATCCAATTTATTTTTAAATGATAAAAACGAACCTGCCTCCACCACCTTCACTGGAAGCTCATTCCACACAGCTACCACTCTCTGAGTAAAGAAGTTCCCCCTCATGTTACCCCTAAACTTCAGTCCCTTAATTCTCAAGTCATGTCCCCTTGTTTGAATCTTCCCTACTCTCAGTGGGAAAAGCTTTTCCACGTCAACTCTGTCTATCCCTCTCATCATTTTAAAAACCTCTATCAAGTCCCCCCTTAACCTTCTGCGCTCCAAAGAATAAAGCCCTAACTTGTTCAACCTTTCTCTGTAACTCAAACTTTACACAATTCTCCCATGCGTTTTTAAAGAATTTTTCAAGCCAGTAGTAATAATATATATTTTGTGATATTCATGAATGGCTCGAATGAGTATATATTCCAGTAGGTTTAGGTTTATTATTGTCAAATGTACTGAGGTACAGTGAAAAGCGTTGTTTTGTGTGCTATCCAAACAGATCAGATAACCATACATTGATACGCACATACATACATTCAGTTCTACTCAAATATAACAGATTGAGCAAAGGGGAAGTTACTGAATATAGACTTCAGCGTTGTAGATCATCAGAGTCAAAATACAATATCCTCACTGGAGTGAGATGAATTAGACAATACCCTAAGTTTATGGAAGAACCTTTCAGAAGCCTGATAACAGAGGGGAAGAAGCTGGTCCCCTGATGGTGTACACTTTAAAGTTGGTGGAAATTGCCAGACGGGAACTTGGAGGAGGAATGAGCGGAGTTGGACAAGTTTAGTTTAGTTTAGGGGTACAGTGCAGAAACAAGCACTTTAGCCCACCATCTGCACTGACCAGTGATCCCCGCACATTAACACTACCCTACACAAACTAGGGCCTTTTTTTTTTTACATTAAAACATTCATGCCAAGCCATATTAACCTACAAACCTGTACTTCTTTGGAGTGTGGGATGAAACTGAAGATCTCAGAGAAAAACCATGCAAGTCTCAGGGACAAGGTACAAACAAGCACCCGTGCTCAGGATCGAACCCAGGACTCTAGCGTTGTAAGGAAGTGGCTCCACTGCTATGCCACCGTGGTGCTGCCCATTGCTTGACAATTGCAATGTTTACATCATCCAGGTGGTGCTAAACACAGTTAAGTGGCCTCTCAGCTTTTGTGAATAACTAACTTAGCTTTAATACTAGGTGCACTGCTTTACATCCTCTTACAGCTCTCCCTGATTGGTCCACGCCCACAATAATACCCAAAAGATATCTGTTGTCAAGGGGAATGGCTCCAGGGGATTCCTGCAATCCATGCCCACTCATTCCTGATTTTCACCCATCTAATTCCTACCTGTATCTTATGCATGAACACCTTCTGCAACTCCTATCTATGACATTCTCACACTACTGCATAATCTAGCTGCAGCACAAGTTTGTTAATACAATTCCATAAGGAGCTGCAGGTGAATGCACTTACTGCAGATAGAAACATAAAAATAGGTGCAGGAGTAGGCCATTCGGCCCTTCGAGCCTGCACCACCATTCAATATGATCATGGCTGATCATCCAACTCAGTATCCTGTACCTGCCTTCTCTCCATACCCCCTGACCCCTTTAGCCACAAGGGCCACATCTAACTCCATCTCAAATATAGCCAATTAACTGGCCTCAACTACATTCTGTGGCAGAGAATTCCAGAGATTCACCACTCTCTGTGTAAAAAATGTTTTTTGCATCTCAGTCCTAAAAGATTTCCCCTTTATCCTTAAACTGTGACCCCTTGTTCAGGACTTCCACAACATTGGGAACAATCTTCCTGCATCTAGCCCGTATGTAGTCCTCAGGGACACTGGAAATCCTCCCGACTTCCAACAACCTGCAGGAGGATCATCCCACTATCCCACCAGCCATCTCCATGACACAAAAAGCTGGGAAGAATTACACTAAAAAAAAACTGTACCTTAACCTGCTGTTAACCATTTCTTCAGCCCTCAGCCGAAGACTCTTGAGCCAAAGCCTCACTACTGCACTTACCCTCAAACACAGCACTTCACCCCAACATGGCCGCTCCCAATAGGCCACTTCACTAAACCATTTCTTCCCTTTATTGGCTGCTGTGCCTCTTCCAGAGTCAAACACATGCCTGCTTTTTAAATGACCCTCTTTTCACATAAAATAAACTTTCCAATCACAATCTGCTTTCTTTCAATTCTTCCACCAAATTCTCAAAAATGCTTTCTCTCCTTTCAAAATGGTTTCTCACCAACTCTCTCCTCGACTTTTGAAGATAAAAAAACAAATCTCCCACAGTTCTGCTCCTTCCCTTCCTTCATTGATCGCCTTAGGGAAATGAAATATTCTACCTTGTTGGTAAGTGTGTGATTTGGAATGCAAGGTTAGGTGCAAGGTAAGAATAATATTTCAAGGTTTTGATCTTCATTAATGTAGATTGGTTATTTCCTACTAACCAATTGTAGTGCTTGTTAGTAGTTGCTCTGCCTAATATGCGATTAACATTACCAAGAGCTTCCCTACGCCATTCTGTATGAGTAGCTGCTAGTTACTGTAATGCCCTGCAGACCGATGCTGAAAGTGGATTTTAATAAACATGTGTTGTACCTTGATATGTGTTTGACTCGACTCATTACATGGTGTCAGAGAGTGAGTATTACCTACTCCATTCACGTTCATCGTTTTTTTTTTTCCTTATTTGTTTATGTGCAAGTTATCTCTATCATGGCAAACTCGTCTCGCCGTCCTAGTTCTCTGATCTTTGACTCTGACATTGCAAAAGCTGGCGTCTTTTCGAGGGCGACTACATTCACTATGTTCCCATCGTTCATCACAGATGTACGTGCTTCTGTATTACTCAACCTAGCTGACCCAGAGGCAATGAAACATGCAGACAGTTTCACATTTGAGCCTGCTGGTTTGAATGCGAATGGACAGTGCTTGCAAGTGCCTGCAGAGACGATTGATGACCCTGCTGTCCTACTTGCAAAGTTCAGACAGTTATGTGACTTCCCCTCAAACTACATTATCGAATGTACCAAGTTTTATGCTCGTATGCAACAGAATGATGAACCGATAGAATGTTTTATCAGCGGCTTAAAACACATGACTGCACGCTGCCAATTTCGTGATTTGTGCAATGAACTCATCCATGACAAGATTGTTGGAGGTATGCTTAATAACAAGTTAAGAGGTGAACTGCTCTGTAACACTGACCTGACCCTTAATCAAGCTGTTTAAGAAGATACAGCAGATGCTGGAAAATCGAAGGTACACAAAAATGCTGGAGAAACTCAGCGGATGCAGCAGCATCTATGGAGCGAAGGAGATAGGCAACGTTTCAGGCCGAAACCTTTCTTCAGTCTGAAAAAGCGTTTCGGCCCAAAACGTTGCCTATCTCCTTCGCTCCATAGATGCTGCTGCATCCGCTGGGTTTCTCCAGCATTTTTGTGTACCTTAATCAAGCTAAGCATGCCTTTCAGATTGCTGAGATAACCTTACACTAAGTCTGTGATCTCTGGCCAGCATTCGCAGTATAGTGTCAATCTTACAGCCACCTCCTGTTGTAACAGCCGTTCCCAGCTTTCCCCTGCCTGGCAGCAGAGAAGGTCTGCTGCTCGATGTCCTAATTGCAACTATTTTCATGCTACGGGTCGAGAGTTCTGTATTGCTTATGGTAAAACCTGTAATTTCTGCAAGAAATCAAACCACTTTGCAAGATGTTGCCGTTGCCGTTGCCGTTCCCGTGCGACTCAATCCGCCTCAAGGACGAGCTTGCACCTGTTACAACATGAGCTTGCTGATAATGAATACCAAGAGGCTGACTTGCCATCCTCCGGCTCAGCTCTCTGAAAGTACAGATAACAGTTCAGCCATCCACTCTCTCCTCCCTTCCTCTAACGAGCAACTTGACCCTGAGGTAACCATGTTTGTGAATAACAGGCCTGTGATTGCGAAGGTTTATACTGGCGCGAAATGCAACGTCATCTCGTTATGAGTTTTTTTTTTAATCTTAATGCTGAACCTATTGAAATGGCCTCGGCCACGCTTTGGGCCTACGGGGGAGATATTCTACACCCACTTGGACCGACTAATTTAAAATACACGATAGACTCGCAGCCCCATACCCTAAAGTTTTATATCGTCAAGGGGGATTCTGAGACTCTGCTCTGTATCAATGCATGCCTCGATCTAGGCCTGGTATACTTTGGCCACGCTGTCCATCAACTCTTTCTCGTTGAGGGCCCCACTCAGCAAATACTCTCTCAATACAGAGAACTGTTTAACAACGAGCTTGGTAAATTGCCCCTCAAGTACCATATTGCCGTTGATCCCAACGTCACTCCTGTGTTTCTAGCACCTCATAGTGTTTCGCATGCCTTGCGTGAACTCAAGTGGATGGTTTCCATGGGTGTCATTGCTGAAGTTACTGACCCATCTGACTGGGTTTCCACCATGGTGGTCACAACCAAAAAAAACAAGGAGGAGATCCGTATCTGCATAAACCCCAGAGATCTCAACACTGCTATCAAACGCCCACACTACCCTATGCGAACAGTAGAGGAAGTTGCTGCTCAAATAGGCAATGCATCAATGTTCTCCGTTCTGGATGCCAAAAGCTCGTTTTGGCAGATTCCACTGGACCCGGAATCGTCCAATCTGGCTCGAAGGGCCAAATGGCCTACTCCTGCACCTATTTTCTATGTTTCTATGTTTCTATGTCTGTCTGTCTGTCTGTCTGTCTGTCTGTCTGTCTGTCTCTCTCTCTCTCTCTCTCTCTCTCTCTCTCTCTCTCTCTCTCTCTCTCTCTCTCTCTCTCTCTCTCTCTCTCTCTCTCTCTCTCTCTCTCTCTCTCTCTCTCTCTCTCTCTCTCTCTCTCTCTCTCTCTCTCTCTCTCTCTCTCTGTCTGTCTGTCTGTCTGTCTGTCTGTCTGTCTGTCTGTCTGTCTGTCTGTCTGTCTGTCTGTCTGTCTGTCTGTCTGTCTGTCTGTCTGTCTATCTATCTGTCTGTCTATCTATCTGTATGTCTATCTATCTGTCTATCTATCTGTCTAACTGCCACTCTATCTATCTGTCTGTCTATCTATCTGCTGTCTGTCTATCTGTCCATCGTTCTATCGTTTAAACCAGCACCTGCAGTTCCTTCCTGCACATATTTAATGGCAGGGCAGGCTTGAGGGACTTGGTGGCATTCTCCTGTTCTTATTTTTCAATGTTCTTGGTGATCACATCAAAAATACATCTACATCACTCAAAGATAAACTGGCATCAGTCACATATTCAGAATATGCTGTCTGGACAATCGGACTCAAGAATATTTAAATACAGTACAAGAGACAAATAACAGACATTCAGAGAATTCCTGGATATCTATATAATTAAACAGATATTTATGTATAAAAATAGATTACATAAAAATACATTGAAAAAGAATGTAAGTAATGTTCATGTGACATCATAAAATAAGTTTAAAGATGAATGGATTCAACCTCGAACTTGCTTTTCCGTTTTTCTATAAGTTCAAAGAAGATGAAAATGACAATACCTATTGCATTTAATACACCCAACCCATATAGACTATCTCAGCCAAAAAAAGCAATTTTTCTGAGATCCACGCCAACAAATAATCTAGTTTCCAGGTAATTCAGTTCACATTATTTAATACAAAGAGTTGGCCAAGGCCACAGGATGCACAAAGGGCATGGACTCTAACGACCACGACGAGGCCCCCTTATGTATAGCTCTGAGCACTGTCATCCACCTGACATTTGACGTTTTCTCATCTTTCGATGTCAGCATTAATGGATCATCTGATATTTTGCTCTGAATCATTTGAGAATACTTTGGTCTTTTTGAATCATTGCAACATGTGGTGAAAGTACATCCACAATCTGTTTGAAGGGTAATTCCAGAATCTTGTCCCAGATATTTGTTCCACATTGGAATGTTGTCTAACAGATAGGGGGATCTCTCACGTTCACATTTCCATGTACTTGCTGTGCTTGGTTTTTCAGATCAAGGGTATTGTTGTTTCAGATCACGGGAATTCAACAAAAATATTCCAATGCGATCAAAAAGTTTACAACAGAGGACGAATGCGGATCAGTCAATTATTTTGGATAACAATATCTGGAATGTTGCTGCTGTTATACACGGCCAAGAAATTGAGTGGTATTCCATTGAATCCTGACTTGAGCCTTGGGGATGGTTGAGAACTATCTTGAGAGTCATGAAGCGTGCCATTCATTGGAGAATTCCATATTTTTATTTATTTCAGTAACTTGCAGTCAATGATAACTTCCAAGATATTGCTGATTGGTGGATTAGCTTTACCTGCCATTGTTCGTAGTTCAATGGTAGTGTGCAATTTATTTTGTTGTTTTGTTTAAGAAAGGAAATTCCTTTTGTCTTGCTCTCACTCACAGCTTTGTCTGGTCTGATTATTTTAAGCATTTTATTGAGAAGTGGAAGTGGTGGCCAGTGGTACATTTGGTCGGAGTGGGAAGAAATATTGGGTTCCAACTGGATTGCATGATGCCATATGCAGAGAAGATGTCATCAAGGATACCCAAGTTGACTTCTGTAAAAAAAGATTCTATCGTACTAAAGGTCATTAGCTTATTGGAACATAGGAACAGTTATCAGCCTGCAAGTACTTCAATACCTGTCTAGGAAAGAACTGCAGATGCTGATTTAAATCGAAGGTAGACACAAAATGCTGGAGTAACTCAGCGGGACAGGCAGCATCCCTGGAGAGAAGGAATGGGCACTTCAAGACTATTCGACTATTTGAGTGTGTCATAGTTGACTTGCAACTCAACTTTATTTAATCACCTTGGATCCATGCCGCTCGTTATCCTACACAGAAAAAGTCTATCAACACTAATCTTGAACAACTCAATTTGGTATCCAATTTCTTATAGAGAATTGCATGCTTCTGCTACCCAATGTGTTGGAAGGTGCTTCCTGATCTCATCCTAAACAGCAGTATGATCATTTTAACATGCCCCTTGTTCTGTATTGAAGTACCAGAAGAAATGGTTTACCTGTGCCAACTAACAAATCCTTTCAGAATTTTAAACATCTTACTTGGATCATCTTTTTAAGCTTAGGGAATCTAAAGCAAGTTTAATGTCACTTAATTCTTTAAACTACTATAATTGCAGTAAAATCCTGAACACATGCTTTTCAAATCGAACACCGAATGGTGCCACGAATATTGTTTACTATTTCCTTAAACATTTTGGATCAGTCAAAATTTACACACATCAAATTGCAGCATGTCGTTCATAAAAGAAAGACAATAACAAATTATAGCAAGATTTTAAAGTATCAAAACTAGCATGAGCTCACTATCAAAACAACACAGGTTAGACACCAAATGCTGGAGTAATTCAGCGAGACAGGCAGCATCTCTGGAGAGAAGGAATAGGTTACGTTTCGGGTCGAGACCCTACTTTCGACCCGACCCGAAGCGTCACCTTATCTCCAGAGATGCTGCCTGTCCCACAGAGTTACTCCAGCAATTTGTGTCCATCTTCGGTTTAAACCAACATCTGCAGTTCCTTCCTACACATCAAAACAACAAGTATTACATTTCAGAATAAAAAATAAAGTCAAGTATTTCTAGGAAAGTATGGCCCTAATTCAGATGGAGAATTGAGGGAATCTGCAAGGATCAAGACACAAACCATTTAAAATTCCAATGTTGATTAATAAGATCCAAAGGAAAGCACTGGGATTTTGTCCCAGAGGTTTAGAATTGAAATGAAAAAGAAATTAACAATCTATTGTCAATCAACAAGTTACACAAGGGACAATCAAGAAATTCATTATCCAAACTCTCACCGCAAAGTTACTTTATTCTTACTGATCTCCAGTTGCATAAACATGAATTTCAAAGATTTTCTTCATCTCAAAAAGAGTAGCTCAACCAATAACAAAGAAAACCTAAGAATAAATAATAATTTCACCTATTTTTCTTAGACAATCCCTTAAACTTTAAAAAGTCCCCTTTTGACCGCTTCACCTGCAAGGAAAATTGATTGCAAGCCTGACTTTTCATGTGCAATAATGTACAATTGTTTAGAAATACTAATTGCATTAAAACACGATACCACCCAACCAACTATGTTAATTGCATGTTTGCACATGGAAGATTACATATTCTACAAAATTAAAAAGAACACACACAGCAGCCTCTTTTCTGTCCCAATAGTGAAGACTCAGTCAATTTTATTTCCTCTTTCCTCAACACATTCATCACTCAATTTCACTTGTTTGGCAGTTAATACATATTGTGCATACCAACGTATTTCATAGCCTACAGTAAATAGCTTCTGCAGTAGCTTTAAGATGCCTAATGTAAGAGTACAAAAATTCTGAAATGCATTAAATATAAATTTCTCAAGTCAAGACTCTTTCAAGAGTCAACAACCTCAATTGAATTGAATTGAATTTCCTTTGTCATTCAGACCTTTCAGTCTGAACGAAATTTCGTGCCTGCAGTCATACATACAATAATACAATAATAGACAACAGAACAGACAGTAAACACAAATTAACATCCACCACAGTGAGTCCACCAAGCACCTCCTCACTGTGATGGAGGCAAAAATCTTCTTAGGGCTGCAGTCTCTTCCCTCCTCTTCTCCCTCTGCGCTGAGGCGATACCCCACCGGGCGATGGTAAATCAGTCCCGCGGCTCACCGAGCTCCGCGAACGGGCCGGTTCAAACACCGCTGCCCGGGGTGGTCGAAGCTGCCGCCCTCCAGTCCAATGGACGCAGCTGTTGACGACGTCGTCCACTGGCCCGCGGCCGAACCCCGGACCCAGGCCGCCGCCGCCAGAACGCCGTCTCAGCCACCGGAGCACCGTTCCAGCCCCGAGCCGGGTCGCCCTCACGTGAGCGTCTCAGCCCGGCGCCAGGCCGCCCTCACGGGAGCACCGTTACCCTCGAGCTGGGCCGCCCTGACGGGAGCGCCGTTCCACCCTCGAGCCGGGCCGCCCCGATGGGAGTGCCGTTACCCTCGAGCCGGGCCGCCCCCACGGGAGTGCTGTTTCCCTCGGGCTGGGCCGCCCTCACGGGAGCGCCGTTTCCCTCGGGCTGGGCCGCCCCGACGGGAGCGCCGCTACCCTCGAGCTGGGCCGCCCACACGGGAGCGTCTCAGCCCCTCGCCAGGCCGCCCTCACGGGAGCGTCACAGCCCCTCACGGGAGCGCCGCTCCAGCCCCGAGCTGGGCCGCCCTCACAGGAGCGAGCCCAGGGCGAGTCCTGACAGGCTGCCTCCGGAGCCTCGAGGTCGCCAGCTCCGCCATTAGGCCTCAGCGCAGACGGAGGCAGAGAAGGGGGATACGACAAAAAAGTCGCATTCCCCCGAAGGGAGAGACAGCAAGCCCTGTTTCAATTTATCTACATGTAACTCCATTAGGCTCACAGGGCTGAAGTGCTGCCACCTTGTGAGGATACGAGAGAAACACACAGGGCTGCTGGAGAGGCTGAAACAACGTTGTTTCAAGATCCCCCCCCCCCCCCTCCTCAGCATACTACTGGGGAGAACAAGCCAGAAGAACTTAAAAACAGACTATCCTACCTTAGAGAACTGAGAGACTGCTACGTGCTCTGTTTCACAGAAACATGGTTCACCACTGATATGCGGGACTGAGGGTATCTTCCTTCGCATGCCGTCTTCATCACAAACAATTTGTCCTGGAGCAGCTACATCAAAGCTATGCCAAGAAACACACCAATGCCTCAACTTCCTTAAAGCTTTGGAAGTTTGGCATAGACTTGACTTGACTTGACTTGACTTGACTTGACTTGATATCCCCAATTGCCCTCTCCAACTTCTACAGACGCACCATAGAAAGCATTCTATCGGAATGATATTTTTCTACACAATAAATCACGGAGAGTTGTGGTCGTACCCCAGACTATCACGCAAACCAACTTCTCTTCCATTGACTATCTACACTTCACGATCCATCAGCAAGGCCACAAACATAATCAAGGACCAGTCTCATTCTGGTCATTCCATCTTCTCCCCTCTCCCATCAGGCAAGAGGTACATAAGTTTGAAAATGCTGACCTCCAGATTCAGGGACAGCTATTCCTAGCTATTTTGAGGCAACTGACCAGATCTCACCAGCTCGGAATCTGTCGGGACCTAATCAACCTCATTGGAGACCTTCGAATTATCTTTAATCATACTTTATCTTGCACTAAATATTGTACCCTTCATCTTTTATCTATACACTGGACAGCTTGATTGTGATCACGTATAGTCTTTCCATTGACTGGATAGTACGCAACAAAAGCTTTTCACTGGTACACATGACAATAATAAACTAACCTAACCACTCCTCAGCTCACCTGCTCAGCTGATCAAGAGCCTACTGTGAATTTAGATAACCATCTTCATTATCAAGCGAACCACACACTTTAGTGTCATCTGCAAATTTACTAATCATGCCTTGTACATATTCATCCAAATCATTGATTGTGGATTCCATGAGGGTGAATTTTCATAACCTGAGCAGTCATAATACTGAGAATTGCTTGTATTTGCAAGTTTGCTGATGATATAAAACCGGGTGGGATTGAGAGTTGGGAGGAAGAATTATAGAGGCTTTTAACAGAGATACAGTTAACCATGATGTTAAAAGAAACTTTGGTCTCCTTGTAAACAAATCACTGATAGACAACAAGCAAATAGCATGTATAGGAATGAACTGCAGATGCTGGTTTACACCAAAGACAGACAAAATGCTGGAGTAACTCAGTAGGACAGGCAGCATCCCTGGAGAGAAGGAATGGGTGACGATTCTGGTCGAGACTCTTCTTTAACAAATAGGATGTTGCCCTTTACAGCTGCAATGATAAAGACTGTAACTAAAGTATTGTGTACAGTTTTGATCTCCTTACCCAATTAAAAAATAGTTGCCACTGAGGGAGTTCAGCTAAGATTCACTACACTGGATCTAGGGATGACGAGTTGGTCATCCAAGGCGAGATTGAGTAGACCAGGTTTGTATTCTCTGGAGTTAAGAACAATGTGTGGATATTTCTTTGCAAATTGAGTCTATCAGTCTTCTTCTTGCGTATGGCGTGCACAGCCTAAAGTTGTAGGTCAACTTGTTCTATTTGATCTTGTTTGTGCACGTCGGGTTGATTGCATTAGTCGAAACAGGGTGGACCACGTGAAAGTTGCAATCTCCCACCCCAAGTCTATCAGTGTCACAGGAGAAACCTTTGAGATCAGGATCCTACTCCAGAATACGATCGTGAATAAGCATTCCTCTAAAATAGTTAAATACTCTCCCTGGCACGCTGCTAAAGTTGTCAGCAAGTAGTTCCATCTCGAATACGTGCAGCTTCTCTTCAATTATTAACTTTAATACTGTTCAATCTTAATTGTAATATGTCTGAAGAAGCTCTATTTCCACCAAATTGATTAAAAGCCGAGTAATCAAGCCGACGAGATAGCAATTAATATTTGTTCCATTCAATTTCTGCAGAAACAACTTTGTATTTTGTCACTACTGATACACATCACTCGTTATATTTCAAGAAGAGTCAAGCATTCCAATCCTAGGATTTTAACTGCCCATCACCTTAACCAATATTATCCTTCTGCTGAATTAGAATTAACTTTCCTGTCAGTCCAACAAATCAAATGGCACACACTGAACATTAAGCTGCAACTGCGATCTCCCAAATTTTCCAAAAGGTACTTTCCTTTCTAACTATAGCAGAGACAAAATGCAACACAGGAAACAAATGTCAGGCTGACGTGGTCATGCTATTAAAGCAGCAAAGTAATTTATCATCAGAAAATGACTTCACTTCTTTAATTGCATCTGATTTGCACTCAGCCCACCTGAGAAATCACTGGAGGCCTGTCACATTAGTTTCTTAGGTAACAAGAGTAAAACGTATCTGCTGTCTAGACATTCAATTTAACTAACAGATCTCTGTAGCTACTTGCATTTAAAACATTCCCCAGAAAGTTCTCTTCAGAAATATATGCAGTGAATATATTTTAAAAAAATTTAGACCAGATTGATAAATGATAATCGAATCTCTCATTCTGAATAATGTACAGATTTTCAATGTCTTTCTGCAATTCTTCTCCATGGAACTCTTAATTGCCTTTACACCATCAAATATAGAAAGCTTTTTTTTAAATCAAAGTCTAAAAACATTTCAATTACCTACAAATATTTGAACGAAAGCATTCATTATTTTCAACTCCACAAAATAGGTTGCCGGCTGTTCGTTAATACAACAGACTTCGTGTACCTCATAAGAGTCAGGGAAATTACTCCCATTTAAAATAAAATGAAACTTTTCACTATTTTAACATTGTGACAAAATAGTAGATTGATTGTATAAACAAATACCAGCATGGTAACATGGTCTACTATAGAATATTGAATGCAGTTTGTACTTTCCACCAACCTGCTTTCTCAAAAATAGGGAGGTTGCACGGCAGTCGAGGTCACGACCTGTGACCCATACTGTTGACATTCAACGCCGAATGGATTGCACGAGGTGAACTGCAGGTAAGCACTTGCTATGGCTGCCAGCACAGCGGGCCCTTCTTCAGTCCCAGCATCTGGCCTGCACACTGACTGGTTCCACACTCGCGGACCCCGGGGCTGCCTATCCCCGCAGCCGGGGGTGGGTGGGGGAGGAGGTGGTCAGGGTGCCAGTGCAGCGCGGTCAGTGATTCTGGGTGGGCGGAGGGACCAGACTGTCCCCAACTCCATTGCAGCTAACGGGGACGTTGTCGGGTTTTCGTCCACATGTGTCCGCTGTACGGAGCCGCGGCCACGCTCCACCCGGCCCCGTGTGTGGGCGCTGCCGACCCACAGCCCGTGACAGTGCGGCCCACAGGGCGAGACGGGGCGGAGGGCGGCCGTGGCCGGACAACGCTGATCCCGGAGGGGAGGGTGGGGGCTGTCCCGAGGGATGCGCTCCTTCGGCCGTTTACACGTTGGTGCTTGGGTTCATAGCAAAGATACTAGAGCATTTGGTTCAGAACGCTTAGTCACCCTGCACAATTATTTACAGCGCAAAAATTGACCATTTCGGCGTTTTTTTAACAGGTAACAGGATTGAGCTGCTCCCAGCGTCACGCCCTTTGACCCGATGACCTTACGTGCAACCCCTCTATACAAAAGCAGCCACTTCTAACAATCCTTATTTCAGACTGAACTGAAAAAATAAATTAAAGAAGAAATTAAAAATTCACTGGTACTTCGTATTAACACAGCATTTTATGAGCATCTACTAGGGAGAAATAAAGTACTTTGATAAAAAAATTGCAACATTTTTGTTCGTAGAGTAGAGTATAAGATAATTGTAACTCTGCCATGACTCAACCATTGTTAGCGAGTGTGCACAATTTCAATGCCAAATCTTTTTCAGAATATCGTAAATGTTTTTGATAGAAACAGAAACAATCTTTCATTCAACAGTTACAAAGGAGTTATCATTGAAATGGCAAGTTATCCAGGAAGAGATTGATTTTTTATAAATATAAATGCAGTGGCTGTTTTGTATACAGCATGTGGTTGAACTTTCCATTTGCCAGGAGAAAATGGATAGTAATCTGAATTTAGCAAAATAAGGAAATAGGGCACTGGATTAGCTCAGCACTACCTAGTACAAACACGATGGGCCATATCATTTCATATTTTTCTAAAAGATCCTTTATGAACACAAATTGGTATGTAGCAGGTTAATACATAGAGGAACAATCTCTTCCAGAAATAGCACTGGGACTGAAAATTTACTGTACACTTTTCTCAAAAGGCACCTGCAGGCCTTATGAAGCAGGTAGTAAAATTAAAACCATAAGAGTATTTTATCCATAATTCTATTCGCGAATTTTAGTGAATCTTATTACTTTTTCTTCAACTATTTTTAAACTGATCAGCACCAATTAGTCAAGACTTTTCTCAAGTCATTGTAATAAGACAAAAAATCCTGATCATTTTCAAAGATGGCTTTCAACATAAACACATTTCCAGTAAAAATTGACAAATGTGTGTTTTAATTATCTGTGATTTACTCCTTTGCTACTAAAAAATAAATCATATACTGTAAACAAACAGTTTTTTACTAAATATCTTCAAGGATTATGCTGCATCACATTGAATGGTATCTGGAATGCTTTTGTTTATTACATCCTTTATCAGTATTCCAAGTTTTTCATTATTTTCATTATTATGTTCCTAATTCAAATATTAACAAATAAGAGACACTTGGGTCCAGGAAATATGGTCACCTTGGACAGTACTCAAGGTGGCACTGGTGCTGAAGGTACAGAAAAACAACATATTAAAAAGTATTAACACCTCTTTGCATTTGCAGTAGGATGTTGTGCATTCACATAGCGATTTTAAAAATAGTTTAATTAACAGATTAATGGCAGAATATTTTAAGGAATATTATTTTTCAAATAATTGCCCATTTCTAAAGTTCCATTGACCCACATCCCAACTTTTGTTTTAATTCAAGTTTATATTGCTGGGAATGAAGGAAAATATCCAAGCAGAAATTTAGTTTCATTGCAGAAATTAACTTGTCTAGAATAATTATGTTGCACATTTGTGAACAAAATCAAAGCTACATCATCTCTAGGATCTTGAATATTAACACAAAATAATCTTGGAAAAGCAGATTGTTATGAACTGCTGAGCAGAAAAACCTCATGGCACAATTTTGTCTTTTGCTTTTTTGATTAATGTAGCTCAGTCCTATGAGAAGCAACTATCATTTGATCCAGATTTGCCACAAGGTAAATACTGCAAATTAAGCACACCACCTGAACAAACCAGTGAATTGGGGTGAAACTAAGGTCCATTGCATGCAATTATTTGCCATTTTTACCCCCAAAATGTACATTTGTGCTATTCAATGCCAAGCTAGTCTGATGCAATTTGATAAATTACCGTTGTCCTGATGCCAGAAAGAGAGAGCTGGAATTGATATTTTCCCTTCTGCACAACAATGAAAACAGCTTTGTCTGCGGCAGACAGAATGAATTTCTCCAGTGACTTTGGCCAACATTTGACAGCAGAATCTATCCCTTCAAATCAAAATTTCCACACCAGAAAGTAAAGAAGCTATTAAAAAGTGGTTAACTAAAATGTTTACAAGATGATTAGTTAGAGGTATATTGGTACACTAACAAATATTTGCCAGAATTCCTGATGCACACGTAATCAATAACAAATTAAATGCAAATCTTTGCCCAAAGTCTTTAAAAACTTGGAGAACTGATAAAGGATGTAATAAACAAAAGCATTCCAGATAGCATTCAATGTAATGCAGCATAATCTTTGAAGATATTTAGTAAAAAGCTGAATAATATGAGATTTTAAAGCATCAAATATCACTGGACAACTGCTAATGGGACACGGTAAGCATTAAAAAAAATCACAGACTTCGCCTTTTGTAAAGTACAAGGCCATTTTTAATCTATATTTCACAAAATCTATTAAACCAATACATATACACATGGACACACACACACCATTTCCACCCTCACAAGAGGGTATTTCCACCAGTCTATAAATGAGCACATTTTCAAACTGTTCTGACAGGCAAACAGAAATGCAATATCCCCATCCATTAAAGCTCAGGCAGCTAACAGTTTGGGCAAAGAAAGTTGAATGATTGAGGCGCAAAAGACCGCTGGAATCTTGAGAGAAAAAAAAATTGCGGGAAGAGCGGGTTAAAATGGTTTGCAATTGGGTGTGCCAGCAGGCCTTGGCAGACAGAGTGCAAGTACTCTGCAAAACTCCAACTTAATCTGCACTTAACACACTGATATAAAGGAGGCCTTATCAGAAGTACCGAATGCAGTAGGCACAGAGCTGCATGTAAACCTCTATCTTAGCTCGCCCTTCCCAAACTGAAATGACACCTGTCCATTTCCTCCACAGATACCTGAACCACTCAGTTCTTCCAACACATTGTTTTTTGCAGGTGACTGACTGAATTGCCTGGCTGTTTACAGTCCTATTTCATGCCGCATATTGCCCAAGTAAAAAAAAATGCTACGGCAGGAGGGAAAGTGCAGTGACAAGTGAATTTTGAAATTAGGCTCTTTTAATTCATTAGTAACTGGAAAATAGTAGTTAATTACCGGTACAGAAACAGAAAGGTAACAGTCAGCCAGCGTCCCCTGCAGAAGTTCTTTGGAAATACTTGAATGTTTCTGGGATTTGCTACTTACCTATAGATGGCAATAGAGATTCTGATCATATAAACTTGTCCCGTTGTAGAGCAGCAAAGAGAAACACCTGCAAATACTCATACTGGTTTATAAGCAGGTGCCTTTTGAAGGTATTGCAAGGAAAATGTTTGTCACGTTATAACACAGTGGGCACTGGTCAAAACTTTTTAAAAAGAGCAAAGGGCCAAACGGCATGCGAATGGTTCCAACCAGCACTGAACATTTAAACAGCAGCAAGTCACAATCGTCCATACGGCCTATCAAAGGTCAAAAGCTGACAAATTAAGGATGCCAAATCTGGCTATTATAGTGCAGAACATTTATGTTAAACACGGCACATAGAAACATTTAAACATAGAAAATAGGTGCAGGAGTAGGCCATTTGGCCCTTCGAGCCTGCACTGCCATTCAATATGATCATGGCTACTCATCCAACTCAGTATCCTGTACCTGCCTTCTCTCCATACCCCCTTTAGCCACAAGGGCTACATCTAACTCCCTCTTAAATATAGCCAATGAACTGGTCTCAACTACCTTCTGTGGCAGAGAATTCCACAGATTCACCACTCTCTGTGTAAAAAATGATTTTCTCATCTCGGTCCTAAAAGACTTCCCCCTTATCCTTAAACTGTGACCCCTTGTTCTGGACTTCCCCAACATTGGGAACAATCTTCCTGCATCTAGCCTGTCCAACCCCTTAAGAATTTTGTAAGTTTCTATAAGATCCCCCCTCAATCTTCTGAATTCTAGCATGTACAAGCCGAGTCTATCCAGCCTTTCTTCATATGAAAGTCCTGCCATCCCAGGAATCAGTCTGGTGAACCTTCTCTGTACTCCCTCTATGGCAAGAATGTCTTTCCTCAGATTAGGAGACCAAGACTGTACGCAATACTCCAGGTGTGGTCTCACCAAGACCCAGTACAACTGCAGTAGAACCTCCCTGCTCGTATACTCAAATCCTTTTGCTATGAATGCTAGCATACCATTTGCTTTCTTCACTGCCTGCTGCACCTGCATTCCTACTTTCAATGACTGGTGTACCATGACACCCAGGTCTCGTTGCATCTCCCCTTTTCCTAATCGGCCACCATTCAGATAATAGTCTACTTTCCTGTTTTTGCCACCAAAGTGGATAACCTCACATTTATCCACATTATATTGCATCTGCCATGCATTTGCCCACTCACCTAACCTATCCAAGTCACCTTGCAGTCTCCTAGCATCCTCCTCACAGCTAACACTGCCCCCCAGCTTCGTGTCATCCGCAAACTTGGAGATGTTGCATTCAATTCCCTCATCCAGATCATTAATATATATTGTAATTAGCTGGGGTCCCAGCACTGAGCCTTGCGGTACCCCACTTGTCACTGCCTGCCATTCTGAAAAGGACCCGTTTACTCCTACTCTTTGCTTCCTGTCTGCCAGCCAGTTCTCTATCCACATCAATACTGAACCCCCAATACCGTGTGCTTTAAGTTTGTATACTAATCTCTTATGTGGGACCTTGTCGAAAGCCTTCTGAAAGACCAGATATAACACATCCACTGGTTCTCCCTTATCCACTCTACTAGTTACATCCTCGAAAAATTCTATAAGATTCGTCAGACATGATTTACCTTTCATAAATCCATGCTGACTTTGTCCAATGAATTCACCAGTTTCCAAATGTGCTGCTATCCCATCTTTAATAACTGACTCCAGAATTTTCAAAACCACCGATGTTAGACTAACTGGTCAGTAATTCCGCATTTTCTCTCTCCCTCCCTTTTTAAAAAGTGGGGTTACATTAGCTACCCTCCAGTCCTCAGGAACTACTCCAGAATCTAAAGAGTTTTGAAAAATTATCACTAATACATCCACTATTTCTGCAGCTACTTCCTTAAGTACTCTGGGATGCAATTTATCTGGCCCTGGGGATTTATCGGCCTTTAATCCATTCAATTTACCTAACACCACTTCCCGGCTAACCTGGATTTCACTCAGTTCCTCCATCTCATTTAACCCCTGGTCCCTTGCTATTTCCGGCAGATTATTTATGTCTTCCTTAGTGAAGACAGAACCAAAGTAGTTATTCAATTGGTCTGCCATGTCCTTGTTCCCCATGATCAATTCGCCAGTTTCTGACTGCAAGGGACCTACATTTGTTTTAACTAATCTTTTCCTCTTCACATATCTATAAAAAAAATTGCAGTCAATTTTTATGTTCCCTGACAGTTTTCTTTCATAATCTATTTTCCCTTTCCTAATTAAGCCTTTTGTCCTCCTCTGCTGGACTCTGAATTTCTCCCAGTCCTCTGGTAGGCTCCTTGTTCTGGCTAATTTGTACGCTTCATCTTTTGTTTTGATACTATCCCTGATTTCCCTTGTTATCCACGGATGCACTACCTTCCCTGATTTATTATTTTGCCAAACTGGGATGAACACTTGTTGTAGTTCATCCATGCAGTTTTTAAATGCCTTCCATTGCATATCCACCGTCAACCCTTTAAGTATAATTTGCCAGTCTATCTTGGCCAATTCACGTCTCATACCCTCAAAGTCACCTTTCTTTAAGTTCAGGACCCTTGTTTCTGAATTAACAATGTCACTCTCCATCCTAATGAAGAACTCAACCATATTATGGTCACTCTTGCCCAAGGGGCCACGCACAACAACACTGCTAACTAACCCTTCCTCATTACTCAATACCCAGTCCAGAATAGCCTGCTCTCTCGTTGGTTCCTCTACATGTTGGTTTAGAAAACTATCTCGCATACATTCCAAGAAATCCTCTTCCTCAGCACCCCTGCCAATTTGATTCACCCAATCTATATGTAGATTGAAGTCACCCATTATAATTGTTTTACCTTTGTTGCACGCATTTCTAATTTCCTGTTTGATGCCATCCCCAACTCCACTACTACTGTTAGGTGGCCGGTACACAACTCCCACTAGCGTTTTCTGCCCCTTAGTGTTTCGCAGCTCTACCCATATTGGTTCCACATCCTCCAAGCTAATGTCCTTCCTTTCTATTGCGTTAATCTCCTCTCTAACCAGCAACGCTACCCCGCCTCCTTTTCCCTTCTGTCTATCCTTCCTGAATATTGAATATCCCTGGATGTTCAGCTCCCAGCCTTGGTCACCCTGGAGCCATGTCTCCGTGATCCCAACTCTATCATATTCATTAATAACTATCTGCACATTCAACTCATCCACCTTATTACGAATGCTCCTTGCATTAAGATACAAAGCCTTCAGGCTTGTTTTTACAACACTCTTACCCCTTATATAATTATGTTGAAAAGTGGCCCTTTTTGATTTTTGCCCTGGATTTGTCTGCCTGCCACTTTTACTTTTCACCTTGCTACCTATTGCTTCTACCCTCATTTTACACCCCTCTGCCTCTCTGCTCTTGCACCCATCACCCTGCCACATTAGTTTAAATCCTCCCCGACAGCACTAGCAAACACTCCCCCAAGGACATTGGTTCCATTCCAGCCCAGGTGCAGACCGTCCTGTTTGTACTGGTCCCACCTCCCCCAGAACTGGTTCCAATGCCCTAGAAATTTGAATCCCTCCCCCTTGCACCATTTTTCAAGCCATGTATTAATCTGCAATATCCTCCTATTTCTACTCTGACTAGCCCGTGGCACTGGTAGTAATCCAGAGATTATTACCTTTGAGGTCCTACTTTTAAATTTATCTCCGAGCTCCCTAAATTCACCTTGTAGGACCTCATCCATTTTTTTACCTATATCGTTGGTGCCAATATGCACCACGACAACTGGCTGTTCACCCTCCCTTTAGCCACAAGGGCCACATCTAACTCCCTCTTAAATATAGCCAATGAACTGGCCTCAACTACCTTCTGTGGCAGAGAATTCCACAGATTCACCACTCTCTGTGTAAAAAATGTTTTTCTCATCTCGGTCCTAAAAGACTTCCCCCTTATCCTTAAACTGTGACCTCTTGTTCTGGACTTCCCCAACATCTGGAACAATCTTCCTGCATCTAGCCTGTCCAACCCCTTAAGAATTTTGTAAGTTTCCATAAAATCCCCCCTCAATCTTCTAAATTCTAGCAAGTATAAGCCGATTCTATCCAGTCTTTCTTCATATGAAAGTCATGACATCCCAGGAATCAGTCTGGTGAACATGCTCTGTACTCCCTCTATGGCAAGGATGTCTTTCCTCAGATTAGGAGACCAAAACTGTACGCAATACTTTAGGTGTGGTCTCACCAAGATCCTGTATAAGAGCAGTAGAACCTCCCTGCTCTTATACTCAAATGCTTTTGCTATGAATGCTAACATACCATTCGCTTTCTTCGACTAGGAAAAGGGAAGATGCAGCGAGACCTGGGTGTCATGGTACACCAGTCATTGAAAGTGGGCATGCAGGTGCAGCAGGCAGTGAAGAAAGCGAATGGTATGTTAGCTTTCATAGCAAAAGGATTTGAGTATAGGAGCAGGGAGGTTCTACTGCAGTTGTACAGGGTCTTGGTGAGACCACACCTGGAGTATTGCGTACAGTTTTGGTCTCCAAATCTGAGGAAGGACATTATTGCCATAGAGGGAGTGCAGAGAAGGTTCACCAGACTAATTCCTGGGATGTCAGGACTGTCTTATGAAGAAAGACTGGATAGACTTGGTTTATACTCTCTAGAATTTAGGAGATTGAGAGGGGATCTTATAGAAACTTAAAAATTCTTAAGGGGTTGGACAGGCCAGATGCAGGAAGATTGCTCCCGATGTTGGGGAAGTCCAGGACAAGGGGTCACAGCTTAAGGATAAGGGGGAAATCCTTTAAAACCGAGATGTGAAGAACTTTTTTCACACAGAGAGTGGTGAATCTCTGGAACTCCCTGCCACAGAGGGTAGTCGAGGCCAGTTCATTGGCTATATTTAAGAGGGAGTTAGATGTGGCCCTGGTGGCTAAGGGGATCAGAGGGTATGGAGAGAAGGCAGGTACGGGATACTGAGTTGGATGATCAGCCATGATCATATTGAATGGCGGTGCAGGCTCGAAGGGCCGAATGGCCTACTCCTGCACCTAATTTCTATGTTTCTATGTTTCACTGCCTGCTGCACCTGCATGCCTACTTTCAATGGTACACAAAAATGCAGGAGAAACTCAGTGGGTGCAGCAGCGTCTATGGAGCGAAGGAAATAGGCGACGTTTCGGGCCGAAACCCTTCTTCAGACTGATGGGGGGTGGGGGGGGGGGAGAAGGAAGGAAATAGGGACGAGGAGGAGCCCGAGGGCGGGGGGATGGGAGGAGACAGCTCGAGGGTTAAGGAAGGGGAGGAGACACAAGGGCTAGCAAAATGGGGAGAATTCAATGTTCATGCCATCCGGACGCAAGCAACCCAGGCGGAATATGAGGTGCTGTTCCTCCAAGTTCCGCCTACTTTCAATGACTGGTGTACCATGAAACCCAGGTCTCGTTGCATCTCCCCTTTTCCTAATCGGCCATCATTCAGATAATAGTCTACTTTCCTGTTTTTGCCACCAAAGTGAATAACCTCACATTTATCCACATTATACTGCATCTGCCATGCATTTGCCCACTCACCCAACCTATCAAAGTCACCTTGCAGCCTCCTAGAAGCCTCCTCACAGCTAACATTGCCCCCCAGTTCCGTGTCATCCGCAAACTTGGAGATGTTGCATTCAATTCCCTCATCCAGATCATATGTGCCACATAATGTGCCAGTAGCAGGTTTGCGTAAAATTAGATACAAATCTTCCATACATCATGCACTTGCATAGCTGATGATGGGCACCAAATGCTTGCAATGATCATGCATGTATATCAATTCTGCAAGAAAAACTGTATTGTGGAGTATACAGTGCTAGTTTTGCATGTAGATGCAATGGGAGAGTGGGTGCTGGGGCGGGAACCAGTGAAGGGGGAACTACTTCAATAGACAATAGACAATAGGTGCAGGAGTAGGCCATTTGGCCCTTCAAGCCAGCACCGCCATTCAATGTGATCATGGCTGATCATCCACAATCAGTACCCCATTCCTGCCTTCTCCCCATATCCCCTGACTCTGCTATTTTTAAGAGCCCTATCTAGTTCTCCCTTGAAAGCATCCAGAGAACCTGCCTCCACCGCCCTCTGAGACAGAGAATTCCACAGACTCACCATTCTCTGTGAGAAAAAGTGTTTCCTCGTCTCCGTTCTAAATGGCTTACTCTTTATTCTTAAACTGTGGCCCCAGGTTCTGGACTCCCCCAACATCGGGAACATGCTTCCTACCTCCAAGCCCTTAACAACCAGCTTAAGCACTGCTAAAGGTACCAGCTTCCTTGAAAACATTTTATGTATGGGACAATTTCAGCACAGGAGTGCAATAGTAATATAAAACGAGTTTCAATATGCCTAATACAACTGTATAATATTCGTCAACTGAAATTTATCATCTTTTATGCAGCACGCCTCAGCCATGTTTGCTTTAATGTCTATAATTCACATCATTTTATTCAAATCGTGAACTTCAGAAATCATATTTCTAGTAACAAGTGAACCTAGCAGTTTGACAGATTAGTTGCAAACTGTATCACCATTTATTTTTAAAAATTCCTTCTACTTTGTAATATTAATGATGGAATTAAAATTAATTGAAAATAACAAAGAGATGGAGTAACGCAGCAGGTCATGGCATGAATGGGTGACCTTCCTGAAGAAGGTCAGGACCCTTCTTCACCCATGGCTATGTTATCTATGTCCTCCAGAGATGCTGCCTGACCCACCAAGTTATTTTAGAACTGTGTTTTTTCTCAGTAAACCAGCATCTAGAGTTCATGGTATTGTAAAAGTAATAGCGTATTTTTTGAAAAAAAGGTAATTTTCTAAATGCAATGAAAATACTCAACAAAAAAACCAATAGAGCTGCTATCTCTCAACATCAGAGACCACGGTTCAATCCTGACCTCTGGTACTATCCGTAGTTTGCACATTCTCCATGTGCCTGCGTGGGTTCCCTTCGGGTGCTTCAGTCTCCTTCCATAAGGAATGTATGTATGTATAGTTATAAGTATGTATGACTGCTTCAATTTCGTTCAGACTTCGGTCTGAATTGCAAGAATCAAGGGATTTCTGTCCAAAGAAGACACTGAAAAACTTGTTCATGCATATATTTTTAGTAGGTTAGATTATTGTAATGGCATCTTTACAGGTCTCAATAAAAAATCAATTAAACAACTGCAGCTTATCCAAAATGCCGCTGCCAGAGTCTTGACCAACACCAAGAAAATGGACCACATTACACCTGTCCTTAAATCTTTGCACTGGCTCCCTGTGTGTAAGAGGATAGATTTTAAAATTCTGTTACTGACCTACAAGGCACTGAATGGTCTAGGTCCAAAATACATCTCTGACCTACTTGTTGTATATGAGGCGCCTAGACTCCTCAGGTCTTCAGGGACAGGTTTACTCTGTGTTCCCAGGGTCAGAACTAAAAAGGCGGAAGCAGCATTCGGTTTTTATGCTCCACACCTGTGGAACAAGCTCCCTGAACACCTGAGGTGTGCACAGACTGTAAGCGCATTTAAATCAGGCCTAAAAACACTGTTGTTTACTATAGCTTGTCCATAACCCGACATGCAGGTAATCTTAACCGTCTAATTTTAACCCTTTTATGTGCTTTTTAAAATTGTTTTATTGTTTCATTGACGTTGTTTTATTATTCATACATTTGTCGTATTGCTTATTTTGCAATTTTTAATTATTGACTATTTTATTTTTTCTTTCCTGTAAAGCACCTTGAATTGCTGTTTGCACGAATGGTGCTATACAAATAAATTTGCCTTGCCTTGCCTTGCCTTGCCTTGAATGACAATAAAGGCTATCTAATCTAATCTAATAACAAATGATGTGGGGTTTGTAGGTTAATTGGTAAATTGCCCCATGTGGGTAGGGTGTGGTTGCGAAAATGTGCTAACATAGAATTGTGAACATTCAGAGTGGGCTTGGTGGGTCTAAAGGTCTGTTTCTATGCTGTATCTTTCAATCAATCAAAGAAAAGAGTTATTGGGGGATTTTGTAATGAAACTTGTTCATTAGTAACCCAATCCAGAGATTATTACCTTTGAGGTCCTACTTTTAAGTTTATCTCCGAGCTCCCTAAATTCACCTTGTAGGACCTCATCCCTTTTTTTACCTATATCGTTGGTGCCAATATGCACCACGACAACTGGCTGTTCACCCTCCCCCTCCAGAATGTTCTGCAGCCGTTCAGTAACATCCCTGACCCTTGCACCAGGGAGGCAACATACCATCCTGGAGTCTCGTTTGCGGCCGCAGAAACGCCTATCTATTCCCCTTACAATTGAATCCCCTATTACTATTGCCCTTCCACTCTTTTTTCTCCCCTCCTGTGCCGCAGAGCCACCCATGGTGCCATGAACTTGGCTGCTGCTGCCTTCCCCTGATGTGCCATCTCTCCCAACAGTATCCAAAATGGTATACCTGTTTAGGAGGGAGATGACCGCAGGGGACTCCTGCAATACCTGCCTACTGCTTTGCTGGCTATTGGCCACCCGTTCCCTTTCTGTCCTCTTACCTTTTACCTGCTGTGTGACCAACTCACTGTACGTGCTATTCACGACTTTCTCAGCATCGTGGATGCTCCAGTATGGATCCAACCACAGCTCCAATCGTTCAATGCGGTCTGTCAGGAGCTGCAGCTGGACACACTTCCTGCAAACGTAGTCACCAGGGACACCGACCATATCCCTGATCTCCTGCATGTTGCAGGCTGAGCAAACCACGGGGCCAATCTCCACTGACATAGCTTACTCCCAAATTAACTCAACTTCCTCACTCTATAAAAATATTTATCCTTTAAACTGTACCTTTACTAATAAATACTGTACCCTTAACTCACAGAACCCTCAAATCACTGAACCCTCAACTCACTGAACCCTCAACTCACTGAACCCTCAACTCACAGAACCCTCAACTCACAGAACCCTCAACACACAGAACCCTTAACTCACTGAACCCTTCACTCACAGAACCCTTCACTCACGGCACATAGAAACATAGAAAATAGGTGCAGGAGTAGGCCATTCGGCCCTTCAAGCCTGCACCGCCATTCAATATGATCATGGCTGATCATCCAGCTCAGTATCCTGTACCTGCCTTATCACCATACCCCCTGATCCCTTTAGCCACAAGGGCCACATCTAACTCCCTCTTAAATATAGCCAATGAACTGGCCTCAACTACCTTCTGTGGCAGAGAATTCCACAGATTCACCACTCTCTGTGTAAAAAATGTTTTTCTCATCTCGGTCCTAAAAGACTTCCCCCTTATCCATAAACTGTGACCTCTTGTTCTGGACTTCCCCAACATCTGGAACAATCTTCCTGCATCTAGCCTGTCCAACCCCTTAAGAATTTTGTAAGTTTCCATAAAATCCCCCCTTAATCTTCTAAATTCTAGCAAGTACAAGCCGATTCTATCCAGTCTTTCTTCATATGAAAGTCATGACATCCCAGGAATCAGTCTGGTGAACATTCTCTGTACTCCCTCTATGGCAAGGATGTCTTTCCTCAGATTAGGAGACCAAAACTGTACGCAATACTTTAGGTGTGGTCTCACTAAGATCCTGTATAAGAGCAGTAGAACCTCCCTGCTCTTATACTCAAATGCTTTTGCTATGAATGCTAACATACCATTCGCTTTCTTCACTGCCTGCTGCACCTGCATGCCTACTTTCAATGGTACACAAAAATGCTGGAGAAACTCAGTGGGTGCAGCAGCATCTATGGAGCGAAGGAAATAGGCGACGTTTCGGGCCGAAACCCTTCTTCAGACTGATGGGGGGTGGGGGGGGGAGAAGGAAGGAAAAAGGGAGGAGGAGGAGCCCGAGGGCGGGGGGATGGGAGGAGACAGCTCGAGGGTTAAGGAAGGGGAGGAGACAGCAAGGGCTAGCAAAATTGGGAGAATTCAATGTTCATGCCATCCGGACGCAAGCAACCCAGGCGGAATATGAGGTGCTGTTCCTCCAAGTTCCGCCTACTTTCAATGACTGGTTTACCATGAAACCCAGGTCTCGTTGCATCTCCCCTTCTCCTAATCGGCCATCATTCAGATAATAGTCTACTTTCCTGTTTTTGCCACCAAAGTGAATAACCTCACATTTATCCACATTATACTGCATCTGCCATGCATTTGCCCACTCACCCAACCTATCCAAGTCACCTTGCAGCCTCCTAGAAGCCTCCTCACAGCTAACGCTGCCCCCCAGTTCCGTGTCATCCGCAAACTTGGAGATGTTGCATTCAATTCCCTCATCCAGATCATATGTGCCACATAATGTGCCAGTAGCAGGTTTGTGTAAAATTAGATACAAATCTTCCATACATCATGCACTTGCATAGCTGATGATGGGCACCAAATGCTTGCAATGATCATGCATGTATATCAATTCTGCAAGAAAAACTGTATTGTGGAGTATACAGTGCTAGTTTTGCATGTAGTTGCAATGGGAGAGTGGGTGCTGGGGAGGGAACCAGTGAAGGGGGAACTACTTCAATAGACAATAGACAATAGGTGCAGGAGTAGGCCATTTGGCCCTTCAAGCCAGCACCGCCATTCAATGTGATCATGGCTGATCATCCACAATCAGTACCCCATTCCTGCCTTCTTTAAGAGCCCTATCTTTTAAGAGCCCTATCTAGTTCTCCCTTGAAAGCATCCAGAGAACCTGCCTCCACTGCCCTCTGAGACAGAGAATTCCACAGACTCACCATTCTCTGTGAGAAAAAGTGTTTCCTCGTCTCCGTTCTAAATGGCTTACTCTTTATTCTTAAACTGTGGCCCCAGGTTCTGGACTCCCCCAACATCGGGAACATGCTTCCTACCTCCAAGCCCTTAACAACCAGCTTAAGCACTGCTAAAGGTACCAGCTTCCTTGAAAACATTTTATGTATGGGACAATTTCAGCACAGGAGTGCAATAGTAATATAAAACGAGTTTCAATATGCCTAATACAACTGTGTAATATTCGTCAACTGAAATTTATCATCTTTTATGCAGCACGCCTCAGCCATGTTTGCTTTAATGTCTATAATTCACATCATTTTATTCAAATCGTGAACTTCAGAAATCATATTTCTAGTAACAAGTGAACCTAGCAGTTTGACAGATTAGTTGCAAACTGTATCACCATTTATTTTTTTAAATTCCTTCTACTTTGTAATATTAATGATGGAATTAAAATTAATTGAAAATAACAAAGAGATGGAGTAACGCAGCAGGTCATGGCATGAATGGGTGACCTTCCTGAAGAAGGTCAGGACCCTTCTTCACCCATGGCTATGTTATCTATGTCCTCCAGAGATGCTGCCTGACCCACCAAGTTATTTTAGAACTGTGTTTTTTCTCAGTAAACCAGCATCTAGAGTTCATGGTATTGTAAAAGTAACAGCGTATTTTTTGAAAAAAAGGTAATTTTCTAAATGCAATGAAAATACTCAACAAAAAACCAATAGAGCTGCTATCTCTCAACATCAGAGACCACGGTTCAATCCTGACCTCTGGTACTATCCGTAGTTTGCACATTCTCCATGTGCCTGCGTGGGTTCCCTTCGGGTGCTTCAGTCTCCTTCCATAAGGAATGTATGTATGTATAGTTATAAGTATGTATGACTGCTTCAATTTCGTTCAGACTTCGGTCTGAATGACAATAAAGGCTATCTAATCTAATCTAATCTAATAACAAATGACGTGGGGTTTGTAGGTTAATTGGTAAATTGCCCCATGTGGGTAGGGTGTGGATGCGAAAATGTGCTAACATAGAATTGTGAACATTCAGAGTGGGCTTGGTGGGTCTAAAGGTCTGTTTCTATGCTGTATCTTTCAATCAATCAAAGAAAAGAGTTATTGGGGGATTTTGTAATGAAACTTGTTCATTAGTAACCCAATGGCAATCGTGAAGGGGTTCTAATTGCACAACTAAAAGCTGGAATGTCATACATTGAGGAGCACACCACATTGAGGAATGCACCAAATCAGCGATAGCAAGTCAGCTTTTTGAGTTTATTTTAGAGATATTGCACGGAAAGAGGCCATGTGGCCCACTAAGTCCACGCGGAGCAACGATCCTTGCACACTAGCACTATCCTACACACACTAGGGACAATTGTTCATTTATACTAAGCCAATTAACCTACAAACCTGTACATCTTTGGAGCGTGGTGTGAGGAAACCGAAGATCTTGGAGAAGACATAGATAATCGGGGGGGGGGGGGGGGGGGGGGGGGGGGGGGGGGGGTGGGGATACACGTACAAATTTCGTACAGACAGAACCCATAGTCAAGATTGAACATGGGTCTCTGGCGCTGTAAGGCAGCAGCTCGACTGTTACGCCACTGTGCTGCCCTAAGTATTTCATGGAATAAAGACAGCAAGAGCCAATAGTTGTACCATCAATACTAGCATAAAAGCTCCTCATGGCCCAGAAAGATGCTTGCCATTCCAATTATTCCTTAGGTATGAAATGAATCTAACCACTAATGTCTACAGGACATTACTGCATTTGAGCACTCGGGACACAAACTGAGGAATTTGCTCATTTTAGCATGTGTTGCACTGCATATTTTAATATATAATAGATGAATAAAAACCGTAATCATCCAATTTGAAAAACAAAATACGAGATATGTGAATCACATGTGCACATCTGTATAATTGGGCAATTAGCTAAAATATTAATCAGTATGTTTTTCTGCACCATTGAATTGCAGTATAGGTTTAGTTTTCTGGCAAGTGGTAACAATAGCATTATGCGATTTTACCAAAGGTTTCTGCTGTTTTACTCGAACTTTCGAGCAAAACAAAAAGTACTGGAAATAATTTCATTGCCATTGTTTAAAACAAACTTTAATTGTGAATAGCTTTCACGTGTTTTTTTTCCATACATTTGGATTCAAAGAAGTACAGGATTCAATCACTGACTAAAATTATGCATTCTTCTTAGAGAAAACTACACTTAACGGCAGAAAATGCCAAGTTGCTGAAGGTGGAACAACATCCAAAATTTCAAGTGGAGTGTAAGGGTTTGGACAGGCTAGATGCAGGAAGATTGTTCCCGATGTTGGGGAAGTCCAGAACAAGGGGTCACTGTTTAAGGATAAGGGGGAAATCCTTTAGGACCGAGATGAGAAAAACATTTTTCACACAGAGAGTGGTGAATCTCTGGAATTCTCTGCCACAGAAGGTAGTTGAGGCCAGTTCATTGGCTATATTTAAGAGGGAGTTAGATGTGGCCCTTGTGGCTAAAGGGATCAGGGGGTATGGAGAAAAGGCAGGTACAGGATACTGAGTTGGATGATCAGCCATGATCATATTGAATGGCTGTGCAGGCTAGAAGGGCCGAATGGCCTACCTCTGCACCTATTTTCTATGTTTCTATGTGCCGTGAGCGAAGGGTTCTGTGAGTGAAGGGTTCAGTGAGTTAAGGGTTCTGTGTGTTGAGGGTTCAGTGAGTTGAGGGTTCTGTGTGTTGAGGGTTCTGTGAGTTGAGGGTTCTGTGAGTTGAGGATTCTGTGAGTTGAGGGTTCAGTGAGTTGAGGGTTCAGTGAGTTGAGGGTTCAGTGAGTTGAGGGTTCAGTGAGTTGAGGGTTCTGTGAGTTAAGGGTACAGTATTTATTAGTAAAGGTACAGTTTAAAGGATAAATATTTTTATAGAGTGAGGAAGTTGAGTTAATTTGGGAGTAAGCTATGTCAGTGGAGATTGGCCCCGTGGTTTGCTCAGCCTGCAACATGCAGGAGATCAGGGATATGGTCGGTGTCCCTGGTGACTACGTTTGCAGGACGTGTGTCCAGCTGCAGCTCCTGACAGACCGCATTGAACGATTGGAGCTGTGGTTGGATCCATCACTGGAGCATCCACGATGCTGAGAAAGTCGTGAATAGCACGTACAGTGAGTTGGTCACACAGCAGGTAAAAGGTAAGAGGACAGAAAGGGAATGGGTGGCCAATAGCCAGCAAAGCAGGTATTGCAGGAATCCCCTGCGGTCATCTCCCTCCTAAACAGGTATACCATTTTGGATACTGTTGGGAGAGATGGCTCATCAGGGGAAGGCAGCAGCAGCCAAGTTCATGGCACCATGGGTGGCTCTGCGGCACAGGAGGGGAGAAAAAAGAGTGGAAGGGCAATAGTAATAGGGGATTCAATTGTAAGGGGAATAGATAGGCGTTTCTGCGGCCGTAAACGAGACTCCAGGGTGGTATGTTGCCTCCCTGGTGCAAGGGTCAGGGATGTTACTGAACGGCTGCAGAACATTCTGGAGGGGGAGGGTGAACAGCCAGTTGTCGTGGTGCATATTGGCACCAACGATATAGGTAAAAAAAGGGATGAGGTCCTACAAGGTGAATTTAGGGAGCTCGGAGATAAACTTAAAAGTAGGACCTCAAAGGTAATAATCTCTGGATTACTACCAGTGCCACGGGCTAGTCAGAGTAGAAATAGGAGGATATTGCAGATGAATACGTGGCTTGAAAAATGGTGCAAGGGGGAGGGATTCAAATTTCTAGGGCATTGGAACCAGTTCTGGGGGAGGTGGGACCAGTACAAACAGGACAGTCTGCACCTGGGCTGGAATGGAACCAATGTCCTTGGGGGAGTGTTTGCTAGTGCTGTCGGGGAGGATTTAAACTAATGTGGCAGGGGGATGGGTGCAAGAGCAGAGAGTCAGAGGGGTGTAAAATGAGGGTAGAAGCAATAGGTAGCAAGGTGAAAAGTAAAAGTGGCAGGCAGACAAATCCAGGGCAAAAATCAAAAAGGGCCACTTTTCAACATAATTATATAAGGGGTAAGAGTGTTGTAAAAACAAGCCTGAAGGCTTTGTATCTTAATGCAAGGAGCATTCGTAATAAGGTGGATGAGTTGAATGTGCAGATAGTTATTAATGAATATGATAGAGTTGGGATCACGGAGACATGGCTCCAGGGTGACCAAGGCTGGGAGCTGAACATCCAGGGATATTCAATATTCAGGAAGGATAGACAGAAGGGAAAAGGAGGCGGGGTAGCGTTGCTGGTTAGAGAGGAGATTAACGCAATAGAAAGGAAGGACATTAGCTTGGAGGATGTGGAATCAATATGGGTAGAGCTGCGAAACACTAAGGGGCAGAAAACGCTAGTGGGAGTTGTGTACCGGCCACCTAACAGTAGTAGTGGAGTTGGGGATGGCATCAAACAGGAAATTAGAAATGCGTGCAACAAAGGTAAAACAATTATAATGGGTGACTTCAATCTACATATAGATTGGGTGAATCAAATTGGCAGGGATGCTGAGGAAGAGGATTTATTGGAATGTATGCGGGATAGTTTTCTAAACCAACATGTAGAGGAACCAAAAGAGAGCAGGCTATTCTGGACTGGGTATTGAGTAATGAGGAAGGGTTAGTTAGCAGTCTTGTTATGCGTGGCCCCTTGGGCAAGAGTGACCATAATATGGTTGAGTTCTTCATTAGGATGGAGAGTGACATTGTTAATTCAGAAACAAGGGTCCTGAGCTTAAAGAAAGGTGACTTTGAGGGTATGAGACGTGAATTGGCCAAGATAGACTGGCAAATTATTCTTAAAGGGTTGACGGTGGATATGCAATGGAAGGCATTTAAAAACTGCATGGATGAACTAGTTCAAGTTCAAGTTCAAGTTTATTGTCATGTGTCCCTGATAGAACAATGAAACGCTTGCTTTGCTTCAGCACACAGAACATAATAGGCATTGACTACAAAACACATTAATAAATAAACTAATAAAGTGCAAAATGACAGATAATGGGTTATTAATAATCAGAGTTTTGTCTGAGCCAGGTTTAATAGCCTGATGGCTGTGGGGAAGTAGCTATTCCTGAACCTGGTCGTTGCAGTCTTCAGGCTCCTGTACCTTCTACCTGAAGGTAGCAGGGAGATGAGTGTGTGGCCAGGATGGTGTGGGTCTTTGATGATACTGCCAGCCTTTTTGAGGCAGCGACTTCGATAAATCCCCTCGATGGAAGGAAGGTCAGAGCCGATGATGGACTGGGCAGTGTTTACTACTTTTTGTAGTCTCTTCCTCTCCAGGGCACTCAAGTTGCCGAACCAAGCCACGATGCAACCGGTCAGCATGCTCTCTCCTGTGCACCTGTAGAAGTTAGAGAGAGTCCTCCTTGACAAACCGACTCTCCGTAATCTTCTCAGGAAGTAGAGAACTACAACAATTGTTCATCCCAGTTTGGCAAAAGAATAAATCAGGGAAGGTAGTGCATCCGTGGATAACAAGGGAAATCAGGGATAGTATCAAAACAAAAGATGAAGCGTACAAATTAGCCAGAAAAAGCAGCATACCAGAGGACTGGGAGAAATTCAGAGTCCAGCAGAGGTGGACAAAAGGCTTAATTAGGAAAGGGAAAATAGATTATGAAAGAAAACTGGCAGGGAACATAAAAACTGACTGCAAAAGTTTTTATAGATATGTGAAGAGGAAAAGATTAGTTAAAACAAATGTAGGTCCCTTGCAGTCAGAAACAGGCAAATTTATCATGGGGAACAAGGACATGGCAAACCAATTGAATAACTACTTTGGTTCTGTCTTCACTAAGGAAGACATAAATAATCTGCCGGAAATAGCATGGGACCGGGAGATAAATGAGATGGAGAAACTGAGTGAAATCCAGGTTAGCCGGGAAGTGGCGTTAGGTAAATTGAATGCATTAAAGGCCGATAAATACCCAGGGCCAGATAAGTTGCATCCCAGAGTACTTAAGGAAGTAGCCGCAGAAATAGTGGATGCATTAGTGATAATTTTTCAAAACTCTTTAGATTCTGGAGTAGTTCCTGAGGACTGGAGGGTAGCTAATGTAACCCCACTGTTTAAAAAGGGAGGGAGAGAGAAAACGGGGAATTACAGACCAGTTCGTCTAACATCGGTGGTGGGGAAAATTCTGGAGTCAGTTATTAAAGATGGGATAGCAGCACATTTGGAAAGTGGTGAATTCATTGTACAAGTGGATTTATGAAAGGTAAATCATGTCTGACGAATCTTATAGAATTTTTCGAGGATGAAACTAGTAGAGTGGATAAGGGAGAACCAGTGGATGTGTTATATCTGGACTTTCAGAAGGCTTTCGACAAGGTCCAACATAGGATATTATTATACACACTTAAAGCACACAGTATTGGGGGTTCAGTATTGATGTGGATAGAGAACTGGCTGGCAGACAGGAAGCAAAGAGTAGGAGTAAACGGGTCCTTTTCAGAATGGCAGGCAGTGACTAGTGGGGTACCGCAAGGCTCTGTGCTGGGACCCCAGCTATTTACAATATATATTAATGATCTGGATGAGGGAATTGAATGCAACATCTCCAAGTTTGCGGATGACACGAAGCTGGGGGGCAGTGTTAGCTGTGAGGAGGATGCTAGGAGGCTGCAAGGTGACTTGGATAGGTTAGGTGAGTGGGCAAATGCATGGTAGATGCAGTATAATGTGGATAAATGTGAGGTTATCCACTTTGGTGGCAAAAACAGGAAAGTAGACTATTATCTGAATGGTGGCCGATTAGGAAAAGGGGAGATGCAACGAGACCTGGGTGTCATAGTACGCCAGTCATCGAAAGTAGGAATGCAGGTGCAGCAGGCAGTGAAGAAAGCAAATGGTATGTTAGCATTCATAGCAAAAGGATTTGAGTATAAGAGCAGGGAGGTTCTACTGCAGTTGTACAGGGTCTTGGTGAGACCACACCTGGAGTATTGCGTACAGTTTTGGTCTCCTAATCTGAGGAAAGACATTCTTGCCATAGAGGGAGTACAGAGAAGTTTCACCAGACTGATTCCTGGGATGGCAGGACTTTCATATGAAGAAAGACCGGATAGACTCGGCTTGTACACGCTAGAATTTAGAAGATTAAGGGGGGATCTTATAGAAACTCACAAAATTCTTAAGGGGTTGGACAGGCTAGATGCAGGAAGATTATTCCCGATGTTGGGGAAGTCCAGAACTAGGGGTCACAGTTTAAGGATAAGAGGGAAGTCTTTTAGGACCGAGATGAGAAAATCATTTTTTACACAGAGAGTGGTGAATCTGTGGAATTCTCTGCCACAGAAGGTAGTTGAGGCCAGTTCATTGGCTATATTTAAGAGGGAGTTAGATGTGGCCCTTGTGGCTAAAGGGATCAGGGGGTATGGAAAGAAGGCAGGGATGATCAGCCATGATCATATCGAATGGCGGTACCGGCTCGAAGGGCCGAATGGCCAACTCCTGCACCTATTTTATATGTTTCTATGACATTGAAACAGGAGATGTGGGGTCACTATGGATAGAACTAAGGAATTGTAAGGGTAAAAATACCCTAATGGGAATTATCTACAGACCCCAAACAGTAGCCTGGACATAAGGTGCAAGTTAAATCAGGAGTTAAAATTGGCATGTAGTAAAAGTAATGCTATGGTTGTCATGGGAGCTTTCAACATGCAGGTAGACTGGGAAAATCAGGTTGGTACTGGACCCCAAGAAAGGGAGTTTGCGGAGTGCCTTTGTGATGGATTCTTAGAGCAGCTTGTATTGGAGCCTACCAGGGAGAAGACAATTCTGGATTTAGTATTATGTCATGAACCGGATTTGATAAAGGAACTTGAGGTTAATGAGCCATTAGGAGGCAGTGACCATAACATGGTCAGGTTTAATCTACAATTGGAGAGGGAGAAGGGTAGATTGGAGGTGTCAGTGTTGCAGTTGAATAAAGGGGACTATGGGGCCATGAGGGAGGAGCTGACCAAAGTTGACTGGAAAGATACACTGGCAGGGATGACAGTGGAACAACAATGGCTGGTATTTCTAGGAATAATACAGGAGGTGCAGGATCAGTTCATCCCTAGGAGGAAGAAAGATTCCAAGGGGAGTAAGGGGCGACCGTGGCTGACAAGGGACGTCGGGGACAGTATAAAAAAAGAGAAGAAGTACAACGTAGCAAAGATGAGCGGGAAGCAAGAGGATTGGGTAATGTTGAATGAACAACAGAAGATAACTAAAAAGACAATACGGGGAGAAAAGATGAGGTACGAAGGAAGGTAAGCTAGCCAAGAATATAAAGGAGGATAGTAATAGCTTCTTTATGTATGTGAAGAGGAAAACATTAGTTGAGACCAAAGTTGGACCCTTGAAGACCGAAAAAGGTGAATTTATTATGGGGAACGAGGAAATGGCAGATTAGTTGAATCCGTCTTCACTAAGAAGGACACAAACAATCTTCCTGATATAGTAGTCGCCAGAGGATCTGGGGTGATGGAGGAACTGAAGGAAATTCGCATTAGGCAGGAAATGGTGTTGGGTAGACTGATGGGACTGTAGGCTGAGAAATCCCCAGGGCCTGATGGTCTGCATCCCAGAATACTTAAGGAAGTGGCTCTAGAAATCGTGAATGCATTGGTGATAATTTTCAAATTTTCTATAGATTTAGGATCAGTTCCTGTGGATTGGAGGGTAGCTAATGTTATCCCACTTTCTAAGAAAGGCAGGAGAGAGAAAACAGGGAATTATAGACCAGTTAGCCTGACATCGGTGGTGGGGAAGATGCTGGAGTCAATTATAAAAGATGAAATAGCGGCACATTTGGATAGCAGTAACAGGATCGGTCCGAGTCAGCATGGATTTACGAAGGGGAAATCATGCTTGACTAATCTTCTGGAATTGTTTGAGGATGTAACAAGGAAAATGGACAAGGGAAGAGCCAGTGGATGTACTGTGCCTGGACTTTCAGAAAGCATTTGATAAAGTCCCACATAGGAGATTAGTGGGCAAAATTAGGACACCATGGTATTGGATGTAGAGTGCTGACATGGATAGAAAATTGGTTGGCAGACAGGAAACAAAAAGTAGGGATTAACGGGTCTCTTTCAGAATGGCAGGCAGTGACTAGTGGGGTACCACAAGGCAGATGCATGGGAGATCCAGTTTAATGTGTATAAATGTGAGGTTATCCACTTTGGTATAAAAAACAGGTAGGCAGATTACTATCTAAATGGTGTCAAGTTGGGAAAAGGGGAGGTACAACGGGATCTGGTCAATGAAAGTAAGCATGCAGATACAGCAGGCAGTGAAGAAAGCACATGGCATGTTGGCCTTTATAACAAGAGGAGTTCAGTACAGGAGCAAAGAGGTCCTTCTGCAGTTGCACAGGGCCCTAGTGAGACAACACCTGGAGTATTGTGTGCAGTTTTGGTCCCCTAATTTGAGGAAGGACATTCTTGTTATTGAGGGAGTGCAGCGTAGGTTTACAAGGTTAATTCCCAGGATGGCGGGACAGTCATATGCTGAGAGAATGGAGCAGCTGGGCTTGTATACTCTGGAGTTTAGAAGGGTGAGAGGACGTCTTATTGAAATAAATAAGATTTTATTGGTCACATTCACATACACCTGGGTGTAGTGAAGTGAAATGCTTCTTGCCATTTTGCAGCACATAAAGAAGGAATACAGACATAACATTAATAAGAGTTTTAACATAAAAAACATCCCCCCACAATGGTTCCCATTATGAGGGAAGGCACAAAGTCCAGTCCCCAACCCCAGTTCACCCATAGTCGGGCCTATTGAGGCCTCCACAGTTGCCTCTACGGAGGCCCGATGTTCCAGGCCTTCTCGCCGGGTGATGTTGCCCCGGCGTCGGGAGAGTCCTCTCAGCGGCTTGGGAACCCTGGAACGGCCGCTTCCGTACTGGAGGCCGCGGCTTCCGAAGCCAACAAGGCCGCGCCGGATGGAGCTCCACAACTGGCGATCTCAACTAGAGATCCCAGGCTCCCGGTGTAAAGTTCAGCGCCGCCACCCGCAGCTGATCGCTCCACAGTCCCGCAGCTCCGCGATGTTTTCCTCAGCGATCTTCAGCTCACCAGAGCTCCAGCGCGGCAACCCGGGCAAGGCATCGCCCTCTCCGCGATAGCGCTCCAGCGCTGTGCCGCCGCCGAAGCCGATGTTCTGGGCGGTCCCCGACAGGAGACGCCGCTCCAGGCCCGCTGGTAGGCCGCGAGGACGGGTCGAAGCTGCAGCCCGGAGAAAAGCTGCCTCTCCGACCAGGTAGGGACCCTGAAGGGTAGTTTCCCCCTCCCCCCCCCCCCACCCCACCCCCCACATAAAAAAGTCTAGACCTCCAAACAAAACACTTTAACTAACTTAAAATAAAAATAAAAGATGAAAAGACAGACAGCTGCTGGCTGGGCAGCCATGCACAGGACAGCGCCCCCTGGTAGTAGCATAATGAATTCTGAAGTGTATGGACACATCCTATCTGCTCAAGTTCAAACAAATGCCTCAAAACTCATTGGCTGGCGGTTCATTCTACAGCAAGACAATGATCCCAAGCATACTGCCAAAGCAACAAAATACTTTTTCAAAGCTAAAAAAAATGGTAAATCTTTGAGTGGCCAAGTCAATCAGCCGATCTGACCCCAACTGAGCATGCCTTTTATATGCTGAAGTGAAAACTGAAGGGGACTAGCCCCCAAAACAAGCATAAGCTAAAGATAGCTGCAATACAGGCCTGGCAGAGCATCACAAGAGAAGACACCCAGCAACTGGTGATGTCCATGAATTGCAGTCTTCAAGCTGTCATTGCATGCAAAGGATATGCAACAAAATACTAAACATGATTACTTTCATTTACATGACATTGCTGTGTCCCAAACATTATGGTGCCCTGAAATTTCTACATGGTGATACCAAAATGTATAAAAATGGCCTTTATTAAAATCTGACAATGTGCACTTTAACCACATGTGATTTTTTCTATTACAAATCTCAAATTGTGGAGTACCGAGGCAAATAAATAAATGATGGGTCTTTGTCCCAAACATTATGGAGGGAACTGTACTAGCAATGGAACAATTAAATTAATGGACCAAACGCAGGAAAAATGGGACTCAATTAGATTCGTCGGCATGGAGAGGTTGGGCCCAAGGGCCCATTTCCATTCTGCATGACTCTAGTCATTGCCTTGACATGTACTGCCAATATAGTCCCTGATCTGGCTGATACTCCAAGGGAAAACATCCTTTTTGAAATGCAGAATGTCTTGCATACCCATCATTCCTTCCTGAAAATGAATTGTTTCCTTATAATCAGGGCACAACTGGCTCGCTGTTGAGTCATTCTTCGTCCTCATTCAGAAACCAGTCCTACATTATGTCTCAGTTTAGTTTCTCAGACTGCAAATTAAAGATCTGTGAATGCACTCGGATTTGTGCAAGAGGTTCAAAGTCTCAATAATTACCTCGCCACCTGCTATAATATTCCACGTAGATTTACGCAATGCGATACGATTATAAAATGTGCCAAATACCTGCAGAAACATTCGACAGCCACAAAACCAACAACTAATAAGCTGTTAATTGGGAGTGTGCAGACATTGTGCTGCTATTCATTCTTTCAACCTTGCAGGTTAAAGGGGGGGGGGGGGGGGGGGTTTGGCTGGAGTGCAAGTAGCCAAAGTTATCATCATATTACTCTTTCTCTGCCATGTATCCACCACATGTGCCATAATACTTTCATAAACACTTTCACGTTTTATTCTTCTTTTAAGTTGGATTGATTATTGAGATAAACCCTAATGTATTCACTTGGCACATAGATGCATTTTGTTCTGTGGATTTATTACATCCAAAATAAACCCTTGACAATCCCAATTTGTGATGTAATGTTGGAATTGCAACAAAGTATTTCACCTTTAAAATGTCATCATCCTACACCACTGCTGACATGCCATTACCCATACTTGCATCTTACCGCTTGTAGTCAATTAATACGTAGCATTTCATCTGTTCATGTTTTATACCAGGATTTATCCAATAATAATCCAATTTAATTTAAAAAATAAAACGCACAGCTTGTGCACTCGCTTCAATCCCTTGTTGACAAACGAACACTGGGGACCAACTATTATCGAACAAACTAGGAGATCACATATACCGGCTTTAATAACTTGAGCTATGAAAGGAGAATGAAGGGTTGTGCTACTTGGCCTAAAATTATAATAAATTCATTATCTTTTATTTCCATCAAAAAACTGTTACAGGTACAAGTAGACCATAACATGGACCATGAATTCCAATAAATCAAAGTATTGTTTTAAAAATAACAGCAAACTTTATCTGCATAAAGTTATAACATAAACCGATAAAGGCCACAGGCATAGATAGGGTAGAGATTTAGTTCATTTGGCATTCCTCCAAAGGCTGGAACTTAACCAAAATATAGCGATGTTACAACACCTACCTTCAGCGGCGGTGCAGATCTGCCACTGGCCATGTGCGCGACATTGGCGCCTTTGAGGAGGGGGGGGCGGGATTAAAATGCAGGTTTGTATCGCTTGTCGAAGAGGGATTTCCTCGGGCTGCTAGCCGATGAAGAAAAATCGATCGGACTTGCGTTTCCGTTTTTTTTTTTTTTTTTTAATTAAATAAATCGCTGGACAATTTAATAATTGGATTAAAATAAAAGGCGACTTTGAACGCCCTCAACGCCTACAACGTGACGGATCGTAATAACAGGACAAAACAAAGGGTAAGCCGTTTATTTTACATATAATCTTGCTTCTTGGGATGGCTTTAATCTAATAATACATTGCGAAAATGTTATTTGGGCCACATACCAACCGGCAGTGTCTTTCCTGCCGATATGGGATTAAAACTCACTGCAGCGGCAAAGTTCCAATCGATCGCGTTCCAGAAACACTCACTCGCAAGATGATTTAAATGCTCATTCTTTTTGGACTATCATGTCATAAGAGCATCTAAATCGTCTATATTTTGTGTTATTTTCTATCCATAGTCAATGTTTTTATACTAAATATACATAACAGTTTTTGCCACTTGTATTGTGCAAAAAATAATAATTTTGATTATATTGAGTGGATGTTTCTGGATTAATTTATGGGAATTAAACATTAAATTCCTTCCATCTAGCATATAAATTCATGACAGTGAGATTTAAAAATCATGTTATATTGTGAATTCTTGTGTGAATGGGATTTCTTTGTTATTTGGATACCTAGGCTATTTAAAAAAAAAATCATTTTCTTAAGAATTGAATTGAATCCTTTATTTGTCATTCAGACCTTTCGGTCTGAACGAAATGTCGTTGCCTGCAGCCATACATGTAATAATAACAAAACACAATAAACACAAATTAACATCCACCACAGTGAGTTCACCAAACACCTCCTCACTGTGATGGAGGCAAAAGTCTTAGAGTTACTGTCTCTTCCCTCCTCTTCTCCCTCTGCGCCGAGGCGATACCCCACCGGGCGATGGTAAGTCAGTCCCGCGGATTCAAACTCCGCGGCCCGGGGGGTTGTCGAAGCTGCCCGCAGCTGTTGCAACGGGTGCTCCGGAAAACAGGCACCAGCCTGTGACCTGCGAGCTCCTGACATTTGTCCTCCATTGGCCCGCGGCCGAGCCCCGGATCCAGGTCGCCGCCGCCTCAGCCGCCGTAGCACCGTCTCCGCCCCGCACCGGGCCGCTCACACGGGAGCGCCTTCCAGCCATGGAATCTACAGGACATTCTTAATGGGATGTAGTGGGCAGAAAGGCATGTCATGCGTGGTTTGAAGAGCAAAAACTTGTAGTTTATAATGCCAAAATTGAAAAGTTGCGGACAAACAAGGTGTACAGAGTTGCTTATTGGTTACAATCTGAGGAGTATGATGATGCTACTGATTATGATATGCCAATGTACCAGCTAGCAACTGATCTCCTCCATAAAGACTTGGTCAAATGCTAGAAATTGTAATTTATTTACCTATCTGTTACGGACCTACAGCATATAATACAATAATATTAAAATTCTGATCTTGAGAATATCACATTTTTGAATTTTCAAGGCAGTATTTATTACTCTTTCTGTCACAACAGTCAATTTTGTAATTAGCTACAATTAGGTAATTAACTAATTATATGCTTTAATTTCAGGTCATCCAAGTAAGATGTTTTTTATTTGCTTCAGAATACTTCAATCTATAATAACTGAAAGTTTCATTCAGTTCTCTTACTTTTTAAGAAAGTTATGGGCTTTTGACTGTCCTCGATCACAGCTTTTGTGTTAAGTCAATGGAAAAGCAATAGGGAACAAGAGGCTAATTTCCGAGTATGAAAATGGCCATAACTCTTTTAATACTGAAGATATGAAAGTGAATTATGTGTCAAATTAAACTTCATTTTATGCTTTATCTGATGGGATAACTTGCAGACTTGATTTTTTAAATCTCAAAATTTTGTAACATTGCTACAAAATAACCCCTTGCCAAAGCAAAAAGTATTGGAGTGACTCAGCAGGACAGGCAGAACCTCACCAAACATGGGTAGACAATGTTTCGGGTCGGGATTGTTTTTCGGACTCGGGTCTGAAGAAGGGTCCCGATCCAAAAGGTGGCTTATCATCATATACAAAGAAACATAGAAAATAGGTGCAGGAGTAGGCCGTTTGGCCCTTCGAGCCAGCGCCGCCATTCAATATGCTCATGGCTGATCAACCAAAATCAGTACCCCGTTCCTGCTTTCTCCCCATATCCCTTGATTCCACTAGCCCTAAGAGCTATATCTAACTGGTGACCACGGCTTCAGGATGCTATAGGCCGCAGGCCGGTGGTCGGTGCTCTTCTCCGGCAAAGGATCGCAGACTACAGATGGTAAGTCCATGCCACGCCCACGGCTAGAAGCTCCGCAGACCACAGCCCCATGATGTCAAAGTCACCAGGCCAGCGATCGGAGCACTCCTTCCTGGTGACCCCCCAGCAAGGATTTGCCCCCGCTCCGCGATGGAAAAGTCAACGCTGCGCCCGCTGCTGAAGTTCTGGGCCCCACTCCGGGAAAGGCCGCTCCAATCCAAGCTGTTAGGCCGCGAGAGGGGAGGTGGAGAAGCGACATGGAAAAAGTCGCCTCTCCATGTGGAAGTGACTGAAAAAAGGTCTCCCCCTTCCCCCCCCCCCCCCCCCCTCCACCCCCCCTCCACCCCCCACATAACACACACCGAGAGACACCAAAACAAACACTTGGACACACTAAAAAAACGAACACGCTGCTGGCAGGGCAGCCGACTCGCTGCGCCCCAAACCGATCACTTGAAAATATCCAGTGAATTGACCTCCACTGCCAACCAGGGATCACAGTTTAAGAATAAGGGGTAGGCCATTCAGGACTGAGATGAGGAGAAACTTTTTCACCTTGAGAGTTGTGTATCTGTGGTATTCTCTGCCACAGAAGGCAGTGGAGGCCAATTCACTGGATGTTTTCAAGAGAGATATAGCTCTTTGGGCTAGTGGAATCAAGGGATATGGGGAGAAAGCAGGAACGGGGTACTGATTTTGGATGATCAGCCATGATCATATTGAATGGCAGTGGTGGCTCGAAGGGCCAAATGGCCTTCTCCTGCATGTATTTTCTATGTTTGGGGTTGGACAGGCTAGATGCAGGAAGATTGCTCCCGATGTTGGGGAAGTCCAGGACAAGGGGTCACAGCTTAAGGATAAGGGGGAAATCCTTTAAAACCGAGATGAGAAGAACTTTTTTCACACAGAGAGTGGTGAATCTCTGGAACTCCCTGCCACAGAGGGTAGTCGAGGCCAGTTCATTGGTTATTTTTAAGAGGGAGTTAGATGTGGCCCTTGTGGCTAAGGGGATCAGAGGGTATGGAGAGAAGGCAGGTACGGGATACTGAGTTGGATGATCAGCCATGATCATATTGAATGGCGGTGCAGGCTCGAAGGGCCAAATGGCCTACTCCTGCACCTAATTTCTATGTTTCTATGTTTCTATGTTTCTATGTTTTTATCCCTCAATGCCAGCACGACAAAGGACATTGTAATTGACAGCAAGATGCTAAGCAGTACACAAATAATATATTGATGGTGCCTAAGTAGAGATGGTGAAAGGTTCCTTGGAAAGTTCACCAGCAATTTGTCCTGAACCTGCCATATCGAAACAATGGTCAAGAAAGCACACCAATGCCTCTACTTCCTTAGAAGACTTAGCAAGTTCAGCATGTCCCAAACAACTCTTACCAACTTCTACAGATGCGCCATAGAAAGTATTTTATTAGGATGCATCACAGCCTGGCTTTGGAACAGCTCTATCCAAGACATTGCAGGGTGTAGCTCAGACCATCACCGCCAGCATCATCAAGGACGAGTCTCACCCTGGGCACTCCCTCTTCTCCTCTATCCCATCAAGGTAGAGTTACAGAGGTTTAAAAACAAACACCTCCAGATTCAGTGAGCTTCTTCCCAGCAGTTAGCAGGTAACTGAACGTTCCTCTTTTCAGCTGGAGTGTGGTGCTGCCCTCCCATTTTCCTTATTGGAAAGCTTTGAACTATCTTTAATCTGACTATCTTGCACTAAATATTGTACTCTATCCTTTTTCTGTGCATGGCTTGATTGTAAACATGTATATGATTATTAAACACAACTTCAAACTAACTCTGAACTATAACAGCCTATTGCACGTTATCTGTTTATTGATGTGTGTACATATATATTTTATGGTATATGGACACACTGATCTGATCTGTATTTATGCCTACAATATCCTGTTGTGCTGCAGCAATGCAAGAATTTCATTGTCCTATCTGGGACACATGACAATAAACTCTCTTGACTCTTGTATATTCTCTTCTTTGACAAGACAGCACACAAACAAAAGCTTGTCACTGTACCTCAGTACACATGACAATAATAAACTAAACTAAAGTTGATTTTACAAAAGTTAGTGCAGCAATTTTTGCTTTCAACCCGTTGCTGCTCTTATTGCAAGAGTGAAAGGGCTTACAAAAATAAATGAAACTTATTTGCAAGAATTACTGAGTTACATCTTGGGGAGTGCTACTAAATTTTAAAATATAACAAATTCTATTTATCTCAATTTTCCTCGAGCATAGTTAAGGAAAATAAAACACAACATGACGATAAATTCCATGCGTGCCCTGGCATCCCCGTGTTCCGGCCAAAAAAATACCCGAAGCCATCTTGCACTTATATGGCCACTTTGTTATAATTTTTTTTCAAATCACTCTCCCAACTTTGAAAAATCCAGTAGATGTGTATTTGGGCAAGTACTCCCAAGAACCCACTAAATATTAAAAACCTTAAACTGAAGGGAGACAGCAACTAAATTCTTAATGTGCTCTTATGTAGGGAGCTGCAGAACAAACAATAGGCTTTGTGAATCTACCCTGCACTTTTAAAAAATTGGATTTACACTTGAGATTTGGTCCCAAAATCCCATAGTATAAAAACCAAATGCCATTATATTATATTAACATATCAGCATTTTAACGAACAACCTGGTTATAAAATTACCCAAACTTTGAAAACATTATCAAATTCACATATTTGCATTGAATCTGTATTATGACACAGTATTATACCAGAAAGGCTGTAGTTAGAAAATCAAGCACGGGTTAGTATACTGAAACATCCCAAAAGCTGTTGATCTAATACAAACTTCCAAGTTAAGGAGAAGAAAATCCACATCCCAATTCTTTATGAACCCATTCTAGTGTGATAGGCATAAGAGCATTGTCCAATTTGCACTCAAACATTTACCCTGTTTATAAATTGTGCCATCACATAACCAGAGAAGGCTTTTAAGCAGATATCAATTTTTATTTAATTCACACACCTATCAGAAATCCTCCTCAACTGGGGATGCCTCTCCCACCCCTCTACACCAAGCATCCCCTTCCCCCACACACCTCACTCGTATGCTTGCAGTTCCAGCTTTAGTATATCAATTATGAGTAAGCACTTTGGCCAATTTCCCTTTCCCCTTCAGGGAACACAAAAACCTATTGTAATGACCTTATCTTCAACTCAAGGCTCAAATCTGGGAGCTACAATATCTTTGTGTGACACAGTTTATTTTGTCAAGGGAGTCATTAAAATAGTGTCAAAGAGTTTGCTTTTTGATAAAGAAAACGTAATGAACTGTGGCAATATTCTAAAAAACTAAATCATATTAAAGGATATTGGAGGGGAAGAGAGAGAGAAAAAAATCAGGGAGATTGAAACACACCCATAGTAAGGGCGGTCACAGTGGTGGAGCGGTAGATTTGCTGCCTTACAGCGAATGCAGCACCGTAGACCCGGGTTCTATCCTGACTATGGGTGCTCTCTGTACGGAGCTTGCACGTTCTTCCCGTGACCTGTGTGGGTTTTCTCCGAGATCTTCAGTTTCCTCCCACACTCCAAAGACGTACAGGTTTGTAGGCTAATTGGCTTGGTAAATGTAAAAATTGTGGGTGTACAATAGTGTTAATGTGCGGGAATCGCTGGTCGGCGGAGACCCGGTAAGCCGAAGGGACTGTTTCCGTGCTGTATCTCAAAACTAAAAAAAAAACTAAATAAGGATTATTATGGGCCTGTCCCACTTAGGTGACTTTTTAGGCGACTGCAGGAGACTATGCAGTCGCCACATGTTCGCGAGTGGTTGCCGGGAAGTCGCCTTCATGGTCGCGAGGAGTTCCCGCATTCTGGGAATTAGTCGCGGCCTCATTATGGTTGCCGTGAATTTTTCAAGATGTTGAAAAATTAGCGGCAACTGGAATGAAGCCACGATGGAGAGTAGCGAGAATTCTCGAGCCGTAGGTGGGTCGCCAGGTCCTAATGGATTGCCAGGAGGTCAAAGGTTCTCGGAGGTTCTCGTAGGTTCCAGCCGGTGCTGTCATTGGTGAATTTCATTGGCTCATTGAGGAAAAATAGGTAAGCAGTAGTTTTCAGAACCAAGGATAACCGACCGGTAATGTTAAATGTCCGCCGAACTTCACAGCCGTGTATCTCTGGCTTCTTAAAAGTTGTCTCCACTCCTTCTCCCCCCTCTTTTAAAGGACTTACCGTACACTGTGCTTTAGACGTCTTTTTACAGAGCCAACCTTCCTGTTCATCGCGGTGTGTGTCTGTTTCACCTTGGCTTTGCAAATTTTTTAGACAGCGCTCCCCCCGCTTGCCCCGGAAGCGATGTGTTTGTTTGTTTGTTTGTGTGTGTGTGTTCTACTCTGACAGTCGCTGTTCCAGTTGCCGGTTTTTCAGGCGACTGCCGGCAACTTGACAGTCGCCAGCAGTCCGCTGAAAAATCGCCTAAGTGGGACAGGCCCATTAGTCTAAATACTCAAAATATATATATATATATATATATAAAATTTACAATGCTCAATTCAAAACATCAATTCCTTAACAAAGTATGAAGGCCACAGTTTTTTCAGTACAGCACTTCAGAACAAACCCACACCAGACTTGGCATTCAATCCTAGTCAATAACAGGAACTCCCTCATAAATGCCCTGGTTTCCGGCTAGCAATTTTAGTACACCAGTCTGACAAGGTGAGGTTTATAGAATAAAACTGACAGTTGGCAACTGCAGCCACCAGAACTGAAGTAATGATATCTTTATAATAAATTACCATATGAGCACCAATGTTGTAATTTTTTGGATGTGCTTTCTTTTTAAGATGTCCAAAAATCTGCCAGTGTTTCATGTTTTCTGTTAATTCACAGTTTTGTGTGCATTGCATAGACATCATGTCAGTATATTGATGGTATTAAATTCCAAATTAAACATGAAATAGTGTGCATTACACTCAATAAACTATATTGCCAACGAAGCATATTCAATTCATTTAATTTTAGAAATGTAGTATGTTATATCTTGATGGACAAATGTTGCAACTTACGAAGTGCAAACAATACATTCCAAAATGCCAAAGTTTATATTGTTAATAATTTTACTAAATTAACAACATTACAAATTAGATTCTGTTCTCAAATGTTTTGCCTCTATTTCCTAGAATTTACAATGAACACCACGGCAAAGTGATGCGTAAAGATTGGAGGTGCATTTTCAGTGCGAGGCAAAACCTTATTTTTTTAATCCAACATCCAAAAGTTATGACAAAAGAAGAACCTTTGTCCAAGATTTCAAAATGATTACAGTAAAATTCCATTCATGTGGCACATTTTGAAATTCAGTAGTGCTGAACCAGTAGATTATCCGGACCATTGGATGTTATTCCAATAATAAACCCGATAGAAGCATAGAAACATAGAAAATAGGTGCAGGAGGAGGCCATTCGGCCCTTCGAGCCAGCACCGCCATTCATTGTGATCATGGCTGATCGTCCCCTATCAATAACCCGTGCCTTCCTTCTCCCCACTTGTCTAAGTGGGGATAGACTTGTCTAATTCACTTTTATTTTTTTAAATGGTTTCAAGCAGTAACAGATTTTCTGGTGAGTTTCAAGGGATCATGGAAAATGGGGGTCCAGTGAGCATTGAACTGTCAGGATTTCAAACTCATCGAGGTGTTACTGTTCTTTCATTCAGGAAGTTAAAAGATTCACCCACATAAATTAAATCAAAATTTAATTTGCCTTCAAACAGTCTGTTCGATTCGTGTTCAAACATACTGTATGATTTATACGGGTAAATGTCTGATTTCACTGGAGGGTGGATGTGGGGAGAGGGTGCAAAAGATGTTTACCAAAATGCAGCCTGGAATATACAAGGAGGACAGACAAACTTAGATCGTTTTTCTGGAACAACGAAGGTTGGGGGGAGACGTAACAAAAGTAATGACAGGTCTAGATAGGGTAGAGAGCTCGAACCTTTTTTCCAGGGTGGATGTGTCAAAGACAATAGGGCCTAGCTTTAAGTTAGGGGAGCAAAATATAAAAGATGTGCAGGCAAGTTTTTTTTTTTATACAGAGTGTGGTGGGTGACAGGAACACATTACTCAGAGGATATCTGCGAAGGAACTACAGATGCTGATTTATACCAAAGATAGACACAAAAAGCTGGAGTAACTCAGTGGGTCAAAAGAATAGGCAATGTTTCAGGTTGGACGTCGGAATGAGGAAGGGTTCTGCCCGAAACGTCACCTGTTCTTTTTCTTCAGAGATGCTGCCCGACACGCTGAATTACTCCAGCTTTTCGTGTTTATCTTACTCAGAGGGTGATGGGTACATGGAATGAACTGCAAGAGGATGCAGTTGAAGCAGGTACTTTCACACAATTTAAAAGTCTCAAAATGCCGCTAAATACATTGACAAACTTCTTCACTGTCGCAATTCCATCAATTTTGGCATCATCTGCAAACTTGCTAACAAAAGAAAAACATATATGTATGTATATATACTGACTAGAAGTCTGTGACTGGTAGAGGTTCCACAGGGATCTATTAGAACCTCTGTCTAGACCTGCAGAACTAAGAGACTTCTAGCCAGAATATCTCCCTTCCATCAGAACCCTCAGTCTTCTATAAATAAGCCAGTTCCAAATCAAGCAAGCCAGTTCTGAATTATTATCCAAGAAGACAATTAGTTAAGGGCCAAGTAATTATCAGCCTGTCTGGAATTTTCTAAACGAAGAAAGTCTGTACCCAAAGAGCTAGCTGAGCAAAATAACTAAAAGAGATCGATAGATAAAGTGGAAAGAAACCACCAGAGTGTTGGGTGAACTCAGCGGGTCAGGCAGCATCTATGGAGGGAATGAACAGAAGATGTTTCGGGTTGGGACTCTTCCTGAGAAATGTTACAGACTAGTTCACGCCAAAATTTAGTTTAGTTTAAAATTGCCACGTGTACTGAGGCACAGTGAAAAGCTTTTGTTTGCGTGCTGTCCAGTCTCGTTTAGTTTAGTTTAGATATACAGTGCGGAAACAGGCCCTTCGGCCCATCGAATGAGCACCAACCAGGGATCCTGCACATTAACACTATCCTACGCTAGGGACAATTTTTATATTTATACCGAGCCAGTTAACCTACAAACCTGTACGTATTTGGAGTGTGGGAGGAAACTGAAGATCTCGGAGAAAACCCACGCAGGTCACGGAGAGAACATACAATCTCCCTACAGACAAGCACCCGTAGCCAGGATCGAATTCACGTCTCTGCCACTGTGCCGCCTTCGGCAAAGTACGAAGTATCGTCAAAAGACTATACATGAATAGAATCAAGCCATCCACATTGCATAGATAAAGGATAAAGGTACAACATTTAGTGCATGTACTGATCATTGCTCATGACGTAAGGAAAGAACTCCAGGTTTTAACAGCTATTTAAAATGGTTTGTGGTATTTATTATGTTGCCACTGTTGCGAAGTTAAGTACTATATCGTGTATAGTTGCAATGTTCTGCAATTAAAGCCAAATGGATCAAGTGTAAGAATACAAAGAAATAAGAGTTAATTATTTGTAAAACATAGCACAGAAACAGCATTTAGCCTCAATACACATGGCAATGCTCAACAGGATGCTCCAAGCATCCCACTTCCTTTAACCCCATCTACAAATTCTGCCATTTCCCTTTTACATGGATTATCTGACTTCTCCCCAAATTTTTTAACAGCTTTTCCAAGTTACTCTTAGACGTAGCCAGTTCCACATTCATTTGATTGTGTACATAATTCCCTTTTGAATTGTCAGAGTAACAGAGTTGTCCAGCATGAATACAGGCCCTTTTGGGCCATCATCTCGACCAAGTTGGAATACTGGGCTCTATTTCCCCACATTTGGCCCATATGCCTTCCTAGATTCTTCCTATCCATACACTTGTCCAAATCTTTTTTTTAAGTCATACTTCTATCCACTTCTATAGCTTCCCCGGCAACTCATTTCAGATAAAGATTACGCTCCGAGTGCAAAAAGTTGGCAGGCATCCACCCGTCTGTCCTGCACGTAGGCGATGGTATCTCTCAGCAGCGCTAGGCTGTCTGAGATTTTCCTGCCAGGTACAGCACAGGTTTGGTCCGGGTGGATCACCCGTCCCAGAGCAGACTTGACCCGGTTGGCGATGGCCTTAGACAGGATCTTGTAATCTACATTCAACAAAGTTATGGGTCTCAATTCTTTATATCCTTCCTCTCCCCCTTCTGCTTGTAGATTAGGGTGATGCTGCCCTTCCTCATGGAGTCTGACATGCTGCCGGCTAGAAGCATGTCGTTGTACACTAGCAGCAGGTCCGGGCCCACCCAGTCCCACAGAGCCGAATACAACTCGGCCGGTAAGCCATCGCTTCCGGGAGCTTTACTCGAGTCAAAGGAGCGGATGGAGCCAGTCAGCTCCTCTAGGGTCAGTGGTTGGTCCAGACTCTCCCGCTTGCTGTCCTCCAAGACCTCCGTGATAGAGGACAGGAAGTTCTGGGAGGCGGTGCTGTTTGTGGCCTTTCTGTCATACAATTCTGTGTAAAAGGATTTGCAGACCCTCAGCATGTCTGTCTGCGAGGATGCTACCGAGCCGTCCTCCTCCCTAAGGCTGTTGATCACAGAGCTCCCCCTGTGAACCTTATGGAAGAAGAAACGTGAGCACGTCTCATCCTGCTCCACATGGCTGACCCTGGATCGGAAGATGATCTTGGAGGATTCAGAGGTAAAGAGCCGAGCTTGCCGGTCCTTCACCTCTCTAAGTTCCTCCCTCACATCCACCCCCCTCGACTGCAGAAGGAGCAGTTGTTGCAATTCTGTCTGGAGTTGGCACAATTCCCTCTGAATCTGTCTTGCTCTCTGAACCCCTTTGGCTATGAAGAACCTCTTAATGTTCTCCTTGGTTGCTTCCCACCAGTGTCGGGGAGTCAAAGAGGGGCCTCACCGTTCTCCAACATGCGTAGTCCCTCTTTAGCTCCTCAACGTTCTCTGGGGTCAACAGCTTCACGTTTAACTTCCACGTCCCTCTGCCTGCCTTCCGGTCCTCCTGTAGGTGACAGGAAGCCTGAAGGAGGCAGTGGTCAGAGAAGAACACCGGCGTGAGTTCGGTGTGTCTCACCGTGACGGCCTTCGTGGTGAAGACGAAGTCTATCCGGGATCGGGCTAAACCGTCCGATCTCGACCAGGTGAACCGCGGCTGGGACCCGCCTGCAGGGTCGCTGAAGGCGTCGTGGGCGGCGCGACTTTCGTCAGCAGCGGCCTCTGCAGTCCGTCTGCGTTTTTATTATTTTATGTCTTATGCTTTTATGTAGTTTTTGTTATTTTTGTTGGGGTATGTGTGTGGGGGGGTGGGGGTGGTGTGGGGGTAACTTTTAAATCTCTCCCTGCACGGGAGACCCGACCTTTTCTTTGTCGGGTCTCCGTTGTCGTTGGGGCTGCAACGAGGAGCGGCCTCCAACAGGAAGACCGGGGGCTGTGGTGCCGACTACTCACCTCACCGTCGCGGAGCTGGCCGAGTCCAGAGCGGGTGGAGCTGTGGTGGACGCTGCAACTGCGGGTTTGGCGGGCGGCACCGGGAGCCCGCGGGTCCCTGGAGGGAGACCGCTTTTCAGGGCTTCCGCAACGGCGACTTCTCCCGCCCGAGTTGCGGGGTTGAAGAGCACCTGAGCGGGGCTTTACAGCACTGCCCCGCGCGGCTTGGAATGGCTGCGGGACTGCGAGCGCGCGCCGGGGGCTCTAACATCAAGACCCGGTGTGCGGCCTTGCATCACCCGGCGTGGCTTTAATGGCCACGGGACAATTCGCCATCGCCCGCCGGGGGCGTTGACTTTGACTCTGACATCGGGGGGGAGAGTGCAGTGGAGAGATAAGTTTTTTTGGCCTTCCATCACAGCAATGTGATGGATGCTTATGTAAATTATGTTGTGTCTTGGGTCTATTTGTTTGTAATGTATGGCTGCAGAAACGACATTTCGTTTGGACCTCAAGGGGTCCAAATGACAATAAATTGAATTGTATTGTATTGTATTGTATTGTATTGTCGTGCAGCTTTGCGTCTTTTATCGTTTCCATCAGGAACTTGGACGTGCTGTCCAGTCTGTTGTCGGCACTGCCGGATCGTCCAGCCGCATCAATGATGCAGTTGAAGTCACCGGCCAGAACGAGCTGCCGGGACGTGGCCAACAGCACTGGGAGCTGCTGGAGAACGGCCTGCCGCTCGCTCCGCACGAGTGAGGCATACACATTAATCAGCCGGAGCGGAGAACCACGGTACATAACATCCACCACGAGGAGACGCCCCGCAACCACCTCCCTGACCTCAGTGATGGCGAAGTTCCCTCCCCGCAGCAAGATCCCCAGGCCGGAAGCACGAGTCATTGCCCCCCGACCACACCGACAGTCCGTGGGGCCACCATCGCGACCACCTCCGATAGCAGTGGAGGTGTGGCAACCGACACTCATGGAGAAAAGTCACATCTGCCTTGACCTTGGCCAGGTACTGTAAGGCATTTACACATCGTGCAGTGCTCTTCACACTGCGCACGTTTAAAGATGCCAGTTTGAGCTCCATTGTCCTTTAGAGTCACTGGCCATTTTCCTGTTCCCTCATGCCCACCGCTTCGGTGAATTGCCTCACCTTTCCTGGGCTCAGGTACCCGGACTCCTCAACGGGTTGGGTTTCCCGTGTCGTAACCCGAGGTGTCGTTGGGGGGGGGGCTGCTCATTTTACCCCCTTCTGGGTGCGCCGCTTCCCCCGTCTCTCGTGGCTGGGGCATGGTGACAGGCTTACTGCTCCCGGAAACTTGGAGCTGAGGCCCATTTGCCGCTGCACTGCTCCCGGTTGCCCGGAGCTGGGGCCCATCGGCCGCTACGATGCTCCCGGTTGCCCGGAGCTGGGGCCCATCGGCCGCTACAATGCTCCCGGTTGCCCGGAGCTGGGGCCCATCGGCCGCTACGATGCTCCCGGTTGCCCGGAGCTGGGGCCCATCGGCCGCTACGATGCTCCCGGTTGCCCGGAGCTGGGGCCCAACTGCCACTGCACTGCTCTCGATGCCCTGGGGCTGGAGCCCCTCGACCGCTGCTCTGCTCCCGATGTCCTGGGGCTGGAGCCCCTCGACCGCTGCTCTGCTCCCGATGTCCTGGGGCTGGAGCCCCTCGACCGCTGCTCTGCTCTGGGGCTGGAGCCCCTCGACCGCTGCTCTGCTCCCGATGTCCTGGGGCTAGAGCCCCTCGACCGCTGCTCTGCTCCCGATGTCCTGGGGCTAGAGCCCCTCGACCGCTGCTCTGCTCCTGATGTCCTGGGGCTGGAGCCCCCCGACCGCTGCTCTGCTCCCGATGTCCTGGGGCTGGAGCCCCTCGACCGCTGCTCTGCTCTCGGTCTCCTGGTGCTGGTGGACAATCGACCAGGTCCTTCTCCTTTCCTCCCCGGTTTTCTTCCTGTGTGGTTTCCCATTCGCCTCATCCTCCGACGAGGAGAGGTTGCTGCCTTCTGTCAGGGAGAGAGACCGTTTTTTGGGGTTTTTTTTGGGCTTGCCAACCCCTTCTGGCCTCTGCTCCGTGTGCTGACCTTTCTGGTGTTTTCGATACTTCACCGTCGTCCAGAACTGCTCTCCCCCCTCCTCCATCGACTCTCCCTCCTGGGCTTGGTGCTGGAGTTCTCCTGGCCCTTGGGGGCTCGAGGTGGTTGAGGTGGTTGGGCTGTCCTCATCCCTGTTTCCCCTTTCTGCTGGGGACTTGGCAGTGGTAGTGGGTGTCTCACCTACCCTGGGTGTGCTGGAAGCCGCCCCTCTTGTTGCCTGTGCGTATGAACAGGCTCTTTTTGGGCAGGCCCTGTAAAGGTGGCCTCCCTCCCCACACAGGTTGCAGTTCTTGCTGGCCTGACAGTCTTTTGTCTCGTGGCCCTCCATTTTGCAGTTTTTGCAGACCACTGCAGTGCATTGGGCCACCACATGCCCAGGCTTGTTACATCTTCTGCATAGTCTGGGCTGCCCCACGTAACTTAAATAGCCTCAGTTTCCTCCAATTGCGAACACCGAGGGAGGGTGGAGGAGAGTTCCTTCCTTGTCCACCCTCAGCTTCACCTTGACCTGCCGCTTGCTCGTCCAAATCCCTTGCAGGTCCTTCACGTCCACGCAGTTCCCTGCTCCGTCAACGTAGCGAGCAAGGAAGGTGAGGACATCCACTACGGGCACATGTGGGTTGAACATATGCACCGTGATCGGCCTTTCTTTTTGGTTTGGGAGGGTGAAGAGTGGCTGCACCTTCAGCAACGACAGCGGAGCTTCATTCCCCTTCTCCTGGAAATCCTTCATCAGCTTTTGCCATCCTGTCGGAAGCACAAAGGTAACGTCGAAGTATCCGTTACCCGGGAAGTCCTGGAGGCAGTAGATATCCCTGGGCTCGAACTTGCAGGTCTCCAGCAAGACCTTCTTTACAAACGTATCTCGACAGAAGGGCATCCCCTCGCTGAGGTCCTTCACACTAATCCTGAGGGTATTGCGGATACCCTGTCCTCTAGCTCCCATTGCTACGATTTTACACCGCAATCTGCAGCTCTTGTCCTTAATGGACCGCCAGGGCTGTTCTAACAAGAACAGATAGCCCCTTTCCCTGTTCTAATAAGAACAGACGCTCTCTTTTAACACTCTTTTACCACTGATAAGAACAGATACTACACTTGATCTTAGCCAAAAGGCCGAGAAGCGAGGCATGATGCCACCCAGCAGCATGCTTTCTATGGTGCATCTGCAGAGGTTTGCAAGAGTCATTGGAGATATGCTGAATTTCCTCAGTCTCCTGAGGAAGTTGAGGCACATTGGATGTTGTAGCAATGTAATATTAACGCCAAGTTGAACTTGAACCTCTCACCCATTTGCACTTTGTCATCATTGATGCTGATTAGGGGTTGTACTCCACTATGCTTCCTGAAGTTGATAACTGTAATGTATTCATACATATTCATGTATATGATAATGAGTTGGTGTTCAATATAAGCAGGGAATGTTGGGTAATAAATCTCTCTCTCGTGTTCCAGGTCACCTACGTGTAAGTTGTATTCATTCTGCCGTCCGGAATATAACAAAATTGGCGACGAGGATGGGATAGAGTTTGTGAACTCATCCTTTTAATACAGTGCAGGACTGTTTTGCAACATGCAGTATTGTTTAACATTTTAAACAGTAAATACGGAGTTGTGTCACAGTAGTATGCGAGCAGGACACGATAGGCTGCAGATCCTTCTATGTATGGGACTGTAGTTTAAAACAGCAGCTGCACAAATCGGAGAGAGTTTGACAGGCTATCTCTATGTTGTGCCTACGTCGCAAGAAGGTGTTCTTGGGATTGTATAAGATTTTTTTTACCGAGTTCCTCAAGCTGAATAGCCTTTGTACAGCTACGTTTTAGGTGAATTGTTACACCAGAACAGACAGGAAATCGGGGTTTTTGAACAGGACAAAGTAAATGTACATTTGCGCAGTCATAGGTGGTCTACCTAGGACTCAAAGTAGATGCCAACAGACAGTGAAGGCGAAAGTTGAAGCAATAGTGAATGCTCCAAAACCCAACAATGTGTCAGAGCTATGATCATTCCTTGGGATGGTGCAGTTCTATGCACGATTCCTTCTAGATTTAGCAACTGTCCTAAAGCCACTACAGCATCTGCTACAAAAAGATGTGAAATGGACGTGGGGAAACGAACAGCAACATGCATATGACATCTGCAAGGAAAACTTGACAAGTGACAAACTCCTTATTCACTACGATACGACACGCGAGATGAAACTTGCTTGTGATGCTTCAAGTTATGGTGTAGGTGCAGTGATCTCCCACGTAATGAATGACGGACAGACAAAGCCTATTGCTTTTGCATCCTGCACCCTATCACTGAGTGAGCGTAATTATGCACAGATAGAAAATGAAGCACTCAGCATTGTGTTCGGAATCAAGATATTCCATCAGTTTCTTCTCTAGTGACTGATCACAAGCCACTGCTAGTAATACTTGGTCCCAAGTCAGCTATACATTCCATGGCGGCATCAAGGATGCAGTGCTGGGCAATCTTGCTGTCCCAGTATGACTACAAGGTTGAGTACAGAAGCTCCAAGTGCAACACAGTTGCAGATGCGTTGTCCCGGTTGCCCCATGAGAACTCTGACGTGGGAAGTGAGAACTCCATCTACACTCTGCAAGTTGTTGATGAAGACTTTCCAGTGAGTGCAACAGATATTGCAGCAGAAACAAAGAAAGACACTGTGCGAAAGAGGGTTTATGAACAGACATTGGACTGAAATCAATAGTGGATTGAACTCAGTTCTGAACTCAGAGCTGAAGCCTTTCCATAATCGACACCATGAATTATCATGTGAGCAGGGATGCATTAAGTGGGGTTACAGAATGGTTGTACCAGAGTCTTTGAGAAACAAAATTATGAATGAACTTCATGCCGAACATCCTGGCATAGTAAGCATGAAATCAATTGTCAAAAATGTTGTGTATTGGCCTGGTATTGACAGTGACATCGAGTCACTGGTGAGCAAATGTAGCGTCTGCCAAGATTGCCGGAGTAAACCGCCAAAAACATCACTGCAACCCTGGTCATGGCCAAGTAGACCTTTTCAGAGAGTTCATGTAGATTTTTATGAAAAGGGTAATGATCATTTTCTGGTACTAGTAGATAGGCATTCTAAATGGATTGAGGTTAAGCATATGGAGTGTACCATAGAGGAGTTGAGATCAATTTTTGCATGCCATGGTTCTCGGGAAGAACTTTAATGATAACGGGCCTCAGTTTCGAAGAGTTCATGCAGCGGAATGGTGTAAAACACACACTTGTTTCCCCATACCATCCAGCCTCCAACAGGGCGGCGGAAAGCTCTGTTAGAATGACAATAAATTGAATTGTATTGTATTGTATTGTATTGTATTGTAATTGTCAAAGACGGTCTCAAGAAACAGGTTTTGCAGGGAAGTTCAAAGCTTAGCATGAAACTCGTTTGGCTAGTTTCTTGCAAAAGTAACAAACCACACAACACACAACAGGTTACTCACCTGCAGAACTGTTGATGAAGAGATGCTAAGAATACGCCTGAGAAAAAACAGTTGTCAAAAACACCATTTTGACTCCCTCAAAAAGGAGAGGTACTTCAATCCAGATGAGCAGGTTTGTGTTATCAGTCCTCCCAACAAGTCCAGTTGAGACAAATGGGATGTTGGGAAAATAGTGGATGTGTGTGGAACAAAAAGATACTTAGTTGGAGATAGGATCAAATGTGTTCATGTTGATCAAATGATTCCAGCCAAAGATGAACCAAAAACTGAGCATGAAGTCATAATCCCTGAATTTTTATCTGGAAGAGTTGGAAGAGACCACTGTGATGGAAACACAAAGTTCAGTCAGTACAGACAAAGGAACAGATTCTTCTAGTCAAAGTTAGGGTACTAAACCAGAGCCAAACAAGCCCACAGTTGACTCAACACCTAAACCTGTTACACCTGTTCCTGTTAGACGATCAGGCAGGATCCGTAAAACAGTATTCAGATTAGGTTTGTAAGTTAAATAACTCACTGCACAAGTAAAACAAAAATATGTAGATGTATAAAATAAATATATTATGTTCATCATTTAAGATTTCATAAAAACTGATTTAAATCGAGTATCACAACAACAAAATTGTAACTGAGTACTTAGACAATAGACAATAGACAATAGGTGCAGGAGTAGGCCATTTGGCCCTTCGAGCCAGCACCGCCATTCAATGTGATCATGGCTGATCATCCCCAATCAGTACCCCGTTCTTGCCTTCTCCCCATATCCCCTGACTCCGCTATTTTAAAGAGCCATATCTAGCTCTCTCCTGAAAGCATCCAGAGAACCTGCCTCCATCGCCCTCTGGCAGAGAATTCCACAGACTCGCCACTCTCTGTGAGAAAAAATGTTTCCTCGTCTCCGTTCTAAATGGCTTACTCCTTATTCTTAAACTGTGGCCCCAGGTTCTGGACTCCCCCATCATCGGGAACATGGTTCCTGCCTCTAGCGTGTCCAAGCCCTTAACAATCTTCAATGAGATGCCCTCTCATCTTTCTAAACTCCAGAGTGTACAAGCCCAGCAGCTCCATTCTCTCAGCATATGACAGTCCCGCCATCCCGGGAATTAACCTTGTAAACCTACGCTGCACTCCCTCAATAGCAAGAATGTCCTTCCTCAAATTAGGGGACCAAAACTGCACACAATACTCCAAGTGTGGTCTCACAAGGGATCTGTACAACTGCAGAAGGACCTTTTTGCTCCTATATTCGATTCCTCTTGTTATAAAGGCCAACATGCCATTCGCTTTCTTCACTGCCTGCTGTACCTGCATGCTTACTTCCATAGACTGATGTACAAGGACCCCCAGATCCCGTTGTACTTCCCCTTTTCCCAACTTGACGCCATTTAGATAGTAATCTGCCTTCCTGTTTTTGCTACCAAAGTGGATAACCTCACATTTATCTGCATTCAACTTCATCTGCCATGCATCTGCCCACTCCCCCAACCTGTCCAAGTCACCCTGCATTCTCATAGCATCCTCCTCACAGTTCACACTGCCACCCAGCTTTGTGTCATCTGCAAATTTGCTAATGTTACTTTGAATCCCTTCATCCAAATCATTGATGTATATTGTAAATAGCTGCGGTCCCAGCACCGAGCCTTGCGGTACACCCCACTAGTCACTGCCTGCCATTCTGAAAGGGACCCGTTAATCCCTACTCTGTTTCCTGTCTGCCAAGCATTTCTCTATCCATGTCAGCACTCTACCCCCAATACTATGTGCCCTAATTATGCCCACTAATCTCCTATGTGGGACCTTATCAAATGCTTTCTGAAAGTCCAGGTACACTACATCCACTGGCTCTCCCTTGTCCATTTTCCTAGTTACATCTTCAAAAAAATCCAGAAGATTAGTCAAGCATGATTTCCCCTTCGTAAATCCATGCTGACTCGGACCGATCCTGTTACTGCTATGCAAATGTGCGGCTATCTCATCTTTTATAATTGACTCCAGCATCTTCCCCACCACCTAACAGGCTAACTGGTCTATAATTCCCCGTTTTCTCTCTCTCGCCTTTCTTAAAATGTGGGATAACATTAGCTACCCTCCAATCCACAGGAACTGATCCTGAGTCTATAGAACATTGGAAATTTATCACCAATCCATCCACGATTTCTAGAGCCACTTCCTTAAGTACCCTGGGATGCAGACCATCAGACTCTGGGATTTATCAGCCTTCAGTCCCATCCAACACCATTTCCTGCCTAATGTGGATTTCCTTCAGTTCCTCTGTCACCCCAGATCCTCTGGCCACTACTATATCAGGAAGATTGTTTGTGTCCTCCTTAGTGAAGGCTGATCCAAAGTACCTGTTCAAGTCATCTGCCATTTCCATGTTCCCCCTAATAAATTTACCTTTTTTGGTCTTCAAGGGTCCAACTTTGGTCTTAACTAATTTTTTCCTCTTCACATACCTAAAGACGCTTTTACTATCCTGCTTTATATTCTTGGCTAGCTTACCTTCGTACCTCATCTTTTCTCCCCGTATTGTCTTTTTGGTTATCTTCTGTTGTTCTTTAAACATTACTCAATCCTCTTGCTTCCCATCTTTGCTACGTTGTACTTCTTTGCTTTAATTTTTATACTGTCCCTGACGTCCCTTGTCAGCCATGGTCATCCCTTTCTCCACTTGGAATCCTTCTTCCTCCTAGGAATGACTGATCCTGCACCTTCTGTGCTATTCCTAGAAACACCTGACATTTTTGTTCCACTGTCATCCTTGCTAGTGTATCTTTCCAGTCAACTTTGGCCAGCTCCTCCCTCATGGCCCCATAGTCCCCTTTATTCAACTGCAACACTGACACCTCCAATCTACTCTTCTCCCTCTCCAATTGTAGATTAAACCTGACCATGTTTATGGTCACTGCCTAATGGCTCATTAACCTCGAGGTCCTTTATCAAATCCGATTCATTACATAACACTAAATCCAGAATTGCCTTCTCCCTGGTAGGCTCCAATACAAGCTGTTCAAAGAATCCATCACAAAGGCACTCTACAAAGTCCCTTTATTGGGGTCCAGTACCAACCTGATTTTCCCAGTCTACCTGCATGTTGAGATCTACCATAACAACCACAGCATTACTTTTCCTACATGCCAATTTTAACTCTTGATTCAACTTGCACCCTTTGTCCAGGCTACTGTTTGGGGGCCTGTAGATTAGTCCCATTAGGGTCTTTCTACCCTTACAATTCCTTAGTTCTATCCATACTGACTCCACATCTTCTGTTTCAATGTCACCCCTTGCAAGGGACTGAATTTCATTCCTCACCAACAGTTCAACCCTACCCCCTCTGCCCACCTGTCTTAGATTTAACACAAAGATTAGATTAGATTAGATTCGTTTATTGTCATTCAGACCTTTCGGTCTGAACGAAATTTTGTTTCCCTGCAGTCATACATGTAATTTAACACACAATCAACACAAATTTAACATCCACCACAGTGAGTTCACCAAACACCTCCTCACTGTGGTGGAAGGCAAAATCTTAAGGTCTCTGTCTCTTCCCTCTTTGTTCTCCCTCTGCGCCGAGGCGACAGTTCAAACTCCGCGGGTGGTCGCTGCCTCCGCCACAACTCCGAGGCCGAGTCGGGTCTCCGCTGCCGCTGCCGCTGCCTCCGCCACAGCTTCGGGGCCGAGTCGGGTCTCCGCTACCGCTGCCTCCGCCACAGCTCCAGGGCCGAGTCGGGTCTCCGCTGCCGCTGCCTCCGCCACAGCTTCGGGGCCGAGTCAAGTCTCCGCCGCCTCCGCCACAGCTTCGGGGCCGAGTCGGGTCTCCGCTACCGCTGCTGCTGCCGCCGCCACAGCTCCAGGATCGAGTCGGGTCTCCGCTGCTGCTGCCGCCGCCACAGCTCCAGGGCCGAGTCGGGTCTCCGCTGCTGCTGCCGCCGCTACAGCTTCGGGGCCGAGTCGGGTCTCCGCTGCTGCTGCTGCTGCCGCCACCTCCACAGCTTCGGGGCCGAGTCGGGTCTCCGCTGCCGCTGCTGCTGCCGCCGCCGTCACAGCTTCGGTGCCGAGTCGGGTCTCCGCCGCTGCTGCCGCTGCTACAGCTCCGATGCCGCCAGCTCCGCCATTAGGCCTCGGCGCAGACGGAGACGGGGACGGGGAATACGACCGAAGAAAAAGTCGCATCCCCCGAAGGAAGAGACCAAAGCATGTTTCTCCCACCCCACCCACACACATACATACACAACTTAATAAAACAAAATTAACTAAAACATGACAAGGAACAAAACGAAAGAAAAAAAACAGACGGACTGCAGGTGGGCCGCAGCTGTTAAGCCAGCGCCGCCATCTTGGTACAGTGGTAAGCAGAGCAGTGTAATGTATTCATACATATTCATGCATATGTTAATGAGTTGGTGTTCGATATAAGCAGGGAATGTTGGGTAATAAATCTCTCTCTCGTGATCCAGGCAACCTGCGTGTAAGTTATTATTCATTCTGCCGTCCGGAATATAACAATAACTAGCTCCCTCGTCTTGCTGGCATTGAGGGAGAGGTTGCTGTTCTATATCTCCCTCCTGTAATCCATCTTGTTGCTATTCATGATCCAGCCCACCACAGCTGTGTCATCTGCAGACTTGTAGATGGAGTAAGAGCCGAATGTAGCCGCACGATCGTGAGTGAATAGGAAGTAGGGAACTGTGAACATATCCTTGCGGGATACCGGTGTTGAGAATTATTGTGGATGAAGTGTTGTCACCCATCCTCACTGATTTGGCCTGGTGGTCAGAAAGTCAAGGATCCAGTGGTCCACAGGGCTAGAAATTAACGGTTGCCCTGGTGCCAATGGCGACCTAAACTCGCGCTGGGCAACCTAAAAGCCGTGCCATTTTGCCCGGCTTGGCAAGCACCCGGGACACCTATCGTTCAACTCAGAGCAGGCCCCCCTCTCTATCTCTCTCTCTCTGTCACTCTCCGTCTCCGCCCGCCATCCGTGTCCGGGCTGCCGGGATCCACTCTATGATCTTTGGCCGGGTCTCGGGTCTCCGCTCTCCGCCCGTTCTTCATCCGCCGGCACGGCCGGCCGCCTTTCACATGCGCACTGCCACGGCCTGCACATCCTCCCCCTGCACATGCACACAACCATGGCCAGCACATCATCGGCCGCCCAGCACATGCGCACTGCCACGGCAACTGATTGGCGCCGGGCACTTTCTCCCTCCCTTTGCATTGTGGGAGATCTGGCCGCCATTGCTGTCCGGTGGCCTCCTCGCCACGACCGCTGAAAACCAACGCAGAATCACTCCCTGGAGTTGGAGTAACTCCCTGGAGTAACTCTTGCTTCTTGGTTTCTTGGACCTACAAAAATATTCCAAATGCAATTTAAACTGGAGTGGACCCTCCACTACCAAACTTCAAACTCTGAAAAATAACAGCCTATTGAACTTTATCTGTTTATTTATTGTGTATATATATATGGTATATAGACACACTGAACGTTTATCTCCTGTTCTGTATCATGTTTACATATTCTGTTGTGCTGCAGCAAGCAAGAATTTCATTGTCCTATCTGGGACACATGACAATAAAACTCTCTTGACTTGGACTTAAGCAAAAAAGGGTACTTGGGAAAAAGAGCTACGTTAAATTTAGTTACGTCTGATTTGGTAACTATGGTAGGGTGAAGACTATTCCATGCTTTAATTGTGCGGGGGAACTCCATGGAGCAGCCAGCATCTCTGGATAGAAGAAATTGAGTGACGTTTCGGTCAGAGACCCTTCTTTAGATTTCCTCTGGTTTTAGTTTTTAGTTTAATTTAAAGATACAGCGTGGAAACAGGCCCATCAGCCCATCGGGCACACCGACCACCGATCACCCGTACACTAGTTCTATCCCACACATTAGCGACGTAAGTCAAGAGTCAAGAGTGTTTTATTCTCTACGTCCCAGTTAGAACAATGAAATCCTTACTTGCAGCAGCACAACAGAATATGTAAACATAGTACTCTGTAAACAATGTTATAAACGAGAAAACAAAACAGTGTTCTATCGTATAGTATCATGTGTGTAGGAAGGAACTGCAGATGCTGGTTAACTGAAGATAGACACAAAAAACTGGAGTAACTCAACAGGTCAGACAGAATCTCTGGCCAAAAGGAAAATAATACATTTTGGGTTGGGTCTGAAAAAATTCCTGCACACCTTTGGAATGTAGAAAGAACCAAGAGCACCCAGAGAAAACCCATACAGACAGCATGCATATTCAGGATCAATTCGGGGTCTCTAGCATTTTAGACACAAACTTTATGGCCAATGTACTGCCCCATAGTCTTTAACTGAATTAAAACATACAGTAGCTGTAAAGGGGGACATAACGTCACTTAGAGATTTAAGACTGAAAATTGATCGTTTTTTCTAGTAACCAAAGTTATCAACGTATCATTTTTCGTGTGTTGGAAAACAAAATATAGTGGCACAGCTGGTAGACTTGCTGCCTCACACACCAGAGATTAGAGTTCGATCCTGTCCTCGGGCACTGTCTGTGTTGAATTTGCACATTCTCCCTGCAAGCGTGTGGGTTTCCCAAAAACGCATTGGCTTTGTAGGTTAACTTTGTAGGTATCTGTAAAATTGCCTCTAATGTGTAGGGAGTGGGTGAGGAAAGTGGGATAACAGAAACTTGTGTGAATGGGTAGAGCAAAGGAAATAGGCGACGTTTCGGGTCGAGACCCTTCTTCAGACTGATGTGGGGGGGGGAGAAGAAAGGAACAGGTGGAGACAGTGGGCTGAGGGAGAGCTGGGAAGGGGAGGAGAAAGCAGGGACTACCTGAAATTGGAGAAGTCAATGTTCATACCGCTGGGGTGTAAACTGCCCAAGCGAAATATGAGGTGCTACTCCTCCAATTTACGGTGGGCCTCACTCTGGCCATGGAGGAGGCCCAGGACAGAAAGGTCGGATTCGGAATAGGAGGGGGAGTTGAAATGCTGAGCCATCGGGAGATCAGGTTGGTTATTGCGAATCGAGCGGAGGTGTTGGGCGAAGCGATAGCCAAGCCTACAATGTAGAGCAGCTGACACCTAGAGCAGCGGATGCAATAGATGAGGTTGGAGGAGGTGCAGGTGAACCTCTGCCGCACCTGGAAAGACTGCTTGGGACCTTGAATGGAGTCAAGGGGGGAGGTAAAGCGACAAGTGTAGCATTTCAAGTGGTTACAAGGGTAAGTGCCAGGAGAGGGGATGGTATGGGTGGGAAGGGACGAATTGACCAGGGAGTTACGGCGGGAGTGGTCTCTGCGGAAAGCCGACAGGGGAGGAGATGGGAAGTTGTGGCCAGTGGTGGGATCAACAAAAACGCTGGAGAAAATCAGCGGGTGGCACAGCATCTATGGTGCGAAGGAATAGGCGATGTTTCGGGTCGAGACCCCCCTTCAGAATGGGAGGGGGAGTTGAAGTGCTGAGCCACCGGGAGATCAGGTGAGGTGTTGTGCGAAGCGATCGCCAAGCCTGCGCTTAGTCTCACCGAGGTTGATCATACGCTGAATAATCCAACCACATTTTTGTTTGGAAGTGGAAAGAAATAATAGAAATTGCATTCATTACAACGTGTAAAAAGAGTTGAGATACTGTATATACTGTAATATAATTTTGCTGCATGTCATTGTGATATATATCATGTCTTGATTGGTGAATATATTTAGTTTATGACTTTATTTGAAGCAGAAATAATATGTGAATGCTTCATTGAGCATAATTCCGACTGGTAAATAGCACTTCGTCCGAGCACATTATCGCACGCGTAATGCAAGCCATCTTAAATGACCACCGAAATTGTAATTTGCCAACCTAAAAAGCTGCCTAGGTTGCCCGGCTGGAAACAGAGAAAAAAAGTTAAGTGAGAGCCCTGGGTATAGTTGGGTGCTGATTCCTAGGACCAGACACTTTGAGAGTAGTTTGGTTAAGATTATTAAAGGTACAGTCAATAAATAGGATGAAGAGAATTTAGCAGAATGGGAAAATATAAAGATTCTATGTTATTATTAGCTGGAGAAATTAGGTCATAGAGGAACGTACAAACTCCCGTACAGACAGCACCCATAGACAGAATCGATCCCGGGTCATTGGCGCTGTAAGGCAGCAACTCTACCTCTGCACCACCGTGCTTCCCGATTTATAGCATTATAGGTTGATACCATTATAGCGTTTAAGAGAGTTAGACAGGTACATAGAGGGTTATGGGCGAAGTACTGTTAGGTGGGACTAGTATGGATGGAGGCATGTTGGTCAGCGTGGACAAGTTGGGTTGAAGGGCCTGTTTCCATGTTTTATAACTCAATTGCAGTCCAACTGCAGTCCGTCTGTCTTTTTTTTGGTCTCGTTAAATGTATGTTTTTAATTCTTGTTTTTATTATTTTTTAGCTGTGTATATGTGGGGGGTGGGGGAAACCATTTAATCTCTTCCCTGTTCAGGGACCCGACTTTTTCCCTGTCGGGTCTCCGATGTCGTTGGGCCTGACATCGTGGAGCCGGCGGCGACCTCCAACTGGAACCAACCTGAGGGCTCCAGTCCTCTGACTGCTGACTCGCCATCGCGGAGCTGGCCGACTTCGGAGCGTGGAAAGCTGTGGTGGCGAGCGGCTGCAACCCGACTTCGGAGCTTCGGAGGCTCCGGCCGCAGGTCCGGCGGACAGGAACATCGGGAGCTCGAAGGTCCCTGGTTGGAGACCGCTTTTCCGAGCTCCCGCAACAGCAACTTCTCCCGCCGGAATCGCGGGGTTTAAATGACTCAGAGCGGGGCCTAACATCGCCCGGCGCGGCTTAAACAGTCGCGGGACTTACCATCGTCCGCCGGGGGCTTAAACATCGTGAGCCCCAGTCGCCTCGATGCTGCAGTTAGACTGCTGGACCGCAAGAGAAGAACAAAGGGAAGAGAAAATACTTTTGCCTTCCATCACAGTGAGGAGGTGTTGGAGATTCACTGTGATGTTAATGTAACTGTGATGTTTGTGTAAATTGTGTTAAGTGTGGGTCTTGGTTTTTTTTTTGAAATGTTAAGACTTTAGGAATTAAATTTCGTTCAAACCAAGCTGTTTGAATGATAATAAAAGGCATTCTATTCTAATGACTAAAGGACCGGTCCCACTTTCATGACCTAATTCACGACCTCTGCCGAGTTTGCCCTTGACTCATACTCGCAGCATGGTCGTCACGAGGTCATAGGTAGGTCGTAGGTAGGTCGTGATGCTAGTCGTAGGTACTCGTGGCATCAAGTAGGTTGGGGCGTTTTTTCAAAATGATGAAAAATGTCCACAAGTTAAACACGTTGTGAATTAGGTCGTGAAAGTAGGACAGGCCCTTGAGTGTCAATAGAAGTGATTGCTTGTCAATTTCAATTGCCTCCTACAGTGAAACTAACAGACTGTTCTTAGGAGACAATGGCATCTGAAAACTGAATAAGTAAAACGTGGACAGTTTTCCTAGTAGAAACAAGGAACTGCAGACGCTGGTTTACACAAAAGGACTCAAAGTGTTTGAGTAGCTCAGTGGGTTAGGCTTTTCCTAGACTTTTTCTGAACTCAAACAGTTTTTTATTCTGCTTTAGTAGTTTCTGTAGTTTTCCAGTTCAATATCCAAATCGAGTTTTAATCAATTCAGTCAGGATAATATAAATATTATTTGCAAAATCATCAATCGCGTTATATCCAATTAGCGTCATGGAAAGACACCTTATAGCAGGACTTCTTATAGTGAATTCTGAAAAAGTGCGTTTGATCTGCAACATTGTTTCTATCTCTCTCTCTATAGAAATTAAAGTCAAAGAGCACAGTCATAGAAACAGGCCCTTCAGCTCAACTTGCCCATTCTGACCAAGATTCTCCCATCTACACTAGTCCCACCTGCCACGTTAGGGCCATATCGCTAACCTTCCAGAGCAGCCTACCATGCGGAACCTTATCAAATGCCTTGTTGATGTCCATATACAGACATTCATGGCTTTGCCCTCATCAACCTTTTTGGTTATTTCTTTTAAAAAACTCAATACGATTCGACCAGACACAATTTCCCACCTACAAAACCATGCTAATAATCCCTACTCAGCCTCTGTCTATCCAAATGCACACATACCTTATCCCTCAAATACTCTCCAGTAACTTGCCTACCACAGATGCTAGGCTCACTGATCTGTAGTTCCCAAACTTTTCCTTGCAGCCTATTTTAAATATAGGTACAACATTAGCCACCCTCCAGTCATCTAGCTCCTCACTCATGTCTAATGTTGATTCATACATCTCAGCCAGGCTGCTTGCATTTACTTGTCTAGCTTTCCACAGAGTGCTCAGATATATCTGATCAGGCCCAGGCGATTTATTTACCTTCATGTGTCTTAGGATGTTTAGCACCTCCTTGACCATAATACAGACTGGCCTCAAGATATTTCCATTATCTGCCACGTTCCACAGTCTTCATGTTTCTCTCCACATTAAAAACAGAGGAGAAATGCTCATCGAGGAACATACCATTCTCCTGCGGTTCCACTCAGAGATGACCACTTTGGTTTCCGAGGAGACCTTTTCTCCCTCTAGTTACCCAATTTCCCTTAATGTGCATACAATCTCTTTGGATTTTTCTTAATATTATCTGCCAGATCTATTTGCTGCCCCATTTCTGCCCTCGTGATTTATTTCTTACAGTGCCCTTCCAAAATGTTTGGGACAAAGACCCATAATTTATTTATTTACCTCTACTCCACAATTTGAAATTTGTAATAGAAAAAAAAAATCACATGTGGTTAAAGTGCACATTGTCAGATTTTAATAAAAGCCATTGTTATACATTTTGGTTTCACCATGTAGAAATTACAGCTTTGTTTATACATAGTCCCTCCATTTCAGGGCACCATAATGTTTGGGATACATGACTTCACAGGCGTTTGTAATTGCTCTTGTGCGCTTAATTGCCTCATTAATGTAGTTGTAAGACAGCTCTCAGCACCTAGTCTTTCCTCCATTCTTTCCATCACCCTTGGAAACTTTTATTGCTGTTTATCAACTTGAGGACCAAAGTTGTGCCAATTAACTTTGTGAATTTATGGAATTCCCTGCCACAGAGGGCAGTGGAGGCCAAGTCACTGGAAGGATTTAAGAGAGAGTTAGATAGAGCTCTAGGGGCTAGTGGAGTCAAGGGATACGGGGAGCAGGCAGGCACGGGTTATTGTTAGGGGATGATCAGCCATGATCACAATGAATGGCGGTGCTGGCTCGAAGGGCCGAATGGCCTCCTCCTGCACCTATTTTCTATGTTTCTATGAAAGTCAACGAATCCATTATGAGACTGAGAAACAAGAATAAAACTGTTAGAGGCATCAGCCAAACATTAGGCTTACCAAAATCATTAAGAAGAAAGAGAGCACTGGTGAGCTTACTGATCGCAAAGTTACTGGCAGGCCAAGGAAGACCTCCACAGCTGATGACTGAAGAATTATCTCTATAATAAAGAAAAATTCCCAAACACCTGTCTGACAGATCAGAAACACTCTTCGGGAGGCAGGTGTGGATTTGTTAATGACCACTGTCGGCAGAAGACTTCATGAACAGAAATACAGAGGCTACACTACAAATCACTGGTTAGCCGCAAAAATAGGATGAACAGGTTACAGTTTGCCAAGAAGTAATTAAAAAAACATCGGAAAAAGGTCTTGTGGACAGATGAGACTAAGATTAATTTATATCAGAGTGATGGCAAGAGCAAAGTATTGAGGAGAGAAGAAACTGCCCAAGATCCAAAGCATGCTACTTCTTCTGTGAAACACAGTGGCGGGTGTGATACAGACAATAGACAATAGGTGCAGGAGTTGGCCATTCAGCCCTTCGAGCTAGCACCACCATTCACTGCAATTATGGCTGATCATCCACAATCAGTACCACGTTCCTGCCTTCTCCCCATATCCTTTGACTACGCTATCTTTGAGAGCTCTAGCTAACTGTCTCTTGAAAACATCCAGAGAATTGGCCTCCACTGCCTTTTGAGGCAGAGAATTCCACAGATTCACAACTCTCTGGGTGAAAACGTTTTTCCTCATCTCCGTTCTAAATGGCCTACACCTTATTCTTAAACTGTGGCCCCTGGTTCTGGACTCCCCCAACATCGGGAACATGTTTCCTACCTCCAGCGTGTCCAATCCCTTAATAATCTTATACGTTTCAATAAGATAGCGTCTCATCCTTCTAAATTCCAGTGTATACAAGCCCAGTCGCTCCATTCTTTTAACATATGATAGTCCCACCATCCCGGGAATTAATCTTATATGTTTCCATAAGATCCCCTCTCCTCCTTCTAAATTCCAGTGTATACAAGCCCAGTCGCTCCATTCAAAATAGAGGAGGAGCCTTGGGGAGCGGCTGCTAACCAGCAGCCGTCCGTTTAACTCTTTTTTTTGTTGAAGTTTTTAATAAGTCTTGTTCTTCGTCTGTTGGAGAAATGGATTTCTTAATGTGGTGGGAAGGAGGTAATTATACTTCTAGGTCCCTACCTGGTCGGTGAGGCAGCTTTTTCTCCGGGCTGCCCGTCGACCCGTCCTCGTGGCCTACCAGCGGACGTGGAGCGCCGTTTCCTGGCGGGGACCGCCCAGCACCTCGGCTTTGGTGGCGGCACAGCACTGGAGCGCTATCGCGGAGCAGAGCGGGCGATGCCTTGCCTGGGTCGCCGTGCTGGATCGACGCGCTGGAGCTCCGGTGAGCTGTGACCGCTGAGATCAACACCTCCGGGCTGCGGGTCTGCGGAGCGTGAGTGGGCGGCGCCGACTCTAACATTGGGAGCCTGGGAGCTCCAACCCGGCGCGGCCTTGTCGACTTCGGAAGCCGACAATCCCCTGCTAGGAAGTGGCCGTTCCAGGTGGCTCAGCCGCTGTGAGGACTCTCCCGACGCCGGGGCAACAGCACCCGGCCAGAACGGGCAGGAACATCGGGCCTCCGTAGAGGCAATAGCGGTGGCCTCAATAGGCCTGACTTTGGGTGAACTGGGGATGGGGACTGGACATTGTGCCTTCCCCCACAGTGGTATCCACTGTGGGGGGATGATTTTTCTGTGTGTAAGTTAATTTGTTAGTCTGTGTCCAAGATGGCTGTCGGAAGGGAGAGTGGACGCTGGCGCGCTTTAGCTGCGGCTGCTCTCTCTTCACATTGTGTTTTTTGATTTTTTGAAGTGGAGCGATTTCTATCTTTAATTTGTGTATTGTTGATGTCCTTATTATTTATTTTTCTCCGACTATATGTTTTTTTTCTCTTCTGTTAACTTTTGTAAGGTGTCCTTGAGACTTTGAAAGGCGCCCGAAAATAAAATTTATTATTATTATTATTATTCTTTCAATATATGACAGTCCCGCCATCCCGGGAAATAACCTTGTGAACCTACGCTGCACTCCCTCAATAGCAAGAATGTCCTTCCTCAAATTTTGAGACCAAAATACTCCAGGTGTGGTCTCACTAGGGCCCTTTACAACTGTAGAAGGACCTCTTTACTCCTATACATAAATCCTTTTGTTATGAAGGCCAACATGCCATTAGCTTTCTTCACTGCCTGCTGTACCTCCATGCTTACTTTCAGTGACTGATGAACAAGGACACCCAGATCATGTTGCACTTCCCCTTTTCCTAACATGACATTTTTCAAATAATCTGCCTTCCTGTTCTTGCCACCAAAGTGGATAACCTCACATTTATCCATATTAAATTGCATCTGCCATGCATCTGCCCACTCACCCAACTCGAGTCACCCTGCATCCTCATAACATCCTCCTCACAGTTCACATTGCCACCCAGCTTTGTGTCATCTGCAAATTTGCTAATGATGCTCTTAATCCCTTCATCTAAATCAATAATGTATATTGTAAATAGCTGTGTCCCAGCACAGAGCCTTGCGATACCCACTGGTCACTGCCTGCCATTCAAAAAGGGACCCGTTAATCCCTACTCTTTGTTTCCTGTCTGACAACTAATTTTCTATCCATGTCAGTACCATCTATACTATTACTAAAACTCTCATCTTGACCACTTCCGGTCCTACGATGTAATTACATTTGCACAAAAAACGCCTCCCTATATCGTTAGGATTTTTTCGCCACCTTACTCACCGTTCTCCCCTCCTCTAAGCACACTAAGTTTTGTTCCGATCGGCGAAATATGAGAAAAGTTATGAAGGTTTAAAAAAATCGTGAGATCAGCAGATTGGTCTTCTCGCCTGTCACTCACCACATAGGTACGCCCCTTCCGTCACCCACTGGAGAAAAAATCCACGGAGGCGGGGCTGAGTAAGCAAGCCATGCTAATTGAGTCCGCAATAGTGGTCGGAAACGCCGCTGCATGGAGTCGGGTAAGCCGCTGCTTGGAGCCGCTGCTGGTGGTCGCTAAGTGGTCCCCTCCCCACACACCCCTCCCACCCCTTTACTCCCCCCCTTCCCCCCACCCCACACCACCCACCTCCCCCCCCCCCACACCTCACCCCCCCCACATCACCCTCTCCCCCCACACTACCCCACCCCACACTACCCCACCCAAACCCCCCCACACCACCAACCCCCCCCCCCCCCACCACCGTCTCCTCCCCCTCCCTCCCCCTTCTCCCTTCCTCCCTTCCTCCTTCCCCCTACCCCTTCCTCCTTCCCCCTCCCCCATGATGGAAATACTGGAGGAAAGACTAGATGCTGTCATCTCTTATACCTGCATTAAGGAGGCAATTAAACACACCTGAGCAATTACAAACGCCTGTGAAGCCATGTGTCCCAAACATTATGGAGTAGAGGCGAATAAATAAATGATGGGTCTTTGTCCCAAACATTATGGAGGGCACTATACATAATGTAAGTAATGACAAAGGGAAACTCACACAATACAACAGTTCAACTAATTTGTGTACCATAAATTATGATCATAGATTCATCACCCCTTATGCTCGCAAAGAAGGGCTGAAGGGAGAGATATAAACTTATCCCTGTCAGGTTTTAACGCAGGTACACAAAAATGGTGGAGAAACTCAGCGGATGCAGCAACATGTATGGCGCGAATGAAATAGGCAACGTTTCGAGCCAAAACGTGTCTGAAGAAGGGTTTCGGCCAAAAAAACGTTGCCTATTTCCTTCGCTCCATAGATGCTGCTGCACCCGCTGAGTTTCTCCAGCATTTTTGTGTACCTTCGATTTTCCAGCATCTGCAGTTCCTTCTTAAACAGGTTTTAACGCATATAGATTGAAAATAAAATAAAATTACTGGCTTGCTGAACATATGAACCAACAGATGCAAAAAGCCTGTAACTTTAAGTCTTATTCACAAAGTTTAGTTGGCAGAGGGGAAGGGAATGATGAGTAGAATTATCCAAAATATCCTGATGCACATATCAAATAAATCACCACATAAAGCTGGAAATACACTGACACTTCGGAGAAATGGGTTCAGGTCAGAGATTAAATAAAAGCAAATTGCAGGGTGAATAATATTAAACAATAATCGATCTTCAACGATATTGTGTAGACTGGCTGCGTTGGCGCCAGTGAAGTTACATGTACTGTACATCCAAGGAGGATGCAGTCAGACAAACATGCGCCTGGAATGTATGTACCTGCCCAGTGATGCCGGTGATGATGGCAACTTTCTTCCTTCCAGATGAAGCTGCCGCATCGTCGCCGCTCGCTGCCAACGCACACTTCAGCCCGTCCATCGTTGCCATCGTGTCCCCGTCACAAACCTGCCTGCTTGCGGCTCCTAATTCACGTCTCCTCTCCCTGAGATTATGTGACTCGCACTTCCGCGTCGCGAAGGAAGCGGCCCCGGCACTCGGTGGCAACGGGGCTGGACTCAGCGCCGCCCCTAGCAACCAAACAGCCCAGCCCTGCAGCTTCCCTGGTCCTCCAGCTGCAGAGACACCGGCAGGTAGTGGCGACCAAGGCACCCCACTGCCAAGCACAGAAAGATACCAGAAACCTGAAATGCCAGCTGAAAATACTGGAAATATTCAACAGGTCAGGCAAAGAGAAAACGTTAACATTTCAAAAATAAGTAGAAATTTGCAGCTCTTATATGTTGTTCATGAATTCATAAATTATAGGAGCAGAATTAGGCCATTTAGAAACATAGAAAATAGATGCAGGAGTATTCGGCCCTTCGAGCCTGCACCGCCATTCAATATGATCATGGCTGATCATCCAACTCAGTATCCTGTACCTGCCTTCTCTCCATACCCCCTGGTCCCTTTAGCCACAAGGACCACATCTAACTCCCTCTTAAATATAGCCAATGAACTGGCCTCAACTACCTTCTGTGGCAGAGAATTCCAGAGATTCACCACTCTCTGTGTGAAATCCCATCAAGTCCAATCTGCCATTCAATCTTGTTCAAGAAGGAACTGCAGATGCTGGAAGATCGAAGGTACACAAAAATGCTGGAGAAACTCAGCGGGTGCAGCAGCATCTATGGAGCGAAGGAAATAGGCGACGTTTCGGGCCGAAACCCCTTCTTCAGACTGATGGGGGGTGGGGGGGAGGAGGAAGGAAAAAGGGAGGAGGAGGAGCCCGAGGGCAGGGGGATGGGAGGAGACAGCTCGAGGGTTAAGGAAGGGGAGGAGACAGCAAGGGCTAGCAAAACTGGGAGAATTCAACGTTCATGCCATCCGGACGCAAGCAACCCAGGCGGAATATGAGGGGGAGTTGAAGTGCTGAGCCACTGGGAGTTCAGGTAGGTTATTGCGGACTGAGCGGAGGTGTTCGGCTGAAACGATCGCCTATTTCCTTCGCTCCATAGATGATGCTGCACCCGCTGAGTTTCTCCAGCATTTTTGTGTACCTGCCATTCAATCTTGGTTGAATTATCTCTCCATCCTAACCCCACTCTCCTGCCTTCTCCCCATAACCCCTGACACCCATACTAATCTTGACTTGGCCTCCTCAGCCTTCTGTGGCAAAGAAGTCCACAGATTTACCACCCTCTGACTAAAGAGGCTTAGTTGTTCTGCTTGACAAAGAAGGTATGTCTTTAATGTGACCCTTGAAAGACGATAACATAATTTAAAAATTACAACTGAGCCTCCTATATCCTCCATCCTAGTCATCCATCCATAATAATATTATTATTATTATTATTAAAGATGGGATAGCAGCACATTTGGAAAGTGGTGAAATCATAGGGCAAGGTCAGCATGGATTTATGAAAGGTAAATCATGTCTGACGAATCTTATAGAAGGATGTATCTTAGAGGATGTAACTAGTAGAGTGGATAAGGGAGAACCAGTCGATGTGTTATATCTGGGGTTCAGTATTGATGTGGATAGAGAACTGGCTGGCAGACAGGAAGCAAAGAGTAGGAGTAAACGGGTACTTTTCACAATGGCAGGCAGTGACTAGTGGGGTACCGCAAGGCTCAGTGCTGGGACCCCAGCTATTTACAATATATATTAATGATTTGGACGAGGGAATTGAATGCAACATCTCCAAGTTTGTGGATGACACAAAGCTGGGGGGCAGCGTTAGCTGTGAGGAGGATGCTAGGAGGCTGCAAGGTGACTTGGATAGGCTGGGTGACTGGGCAAATGCATGGCAGATGCAGTATAATGTGGATAAATGTGAGGTTATCCACTTTGGTGGCAAAAACAGGAAAGTTGACTATTATCTGAATGGTGACCGATTAGGAAAAGGGGAGATGCAACAAGACCTGGGTGTCATGGTACACCAGTCATTGAAAGTAGGCATGCAGGTGCAGCAGCAGTGAAGAAAGCAAATGGTATGTTAGCATTCATAGCAAAAGGATTTGAGTATAGGAGCAGGGAGGTTCTACTGCAGTTGTACAGGGTCTTGGTGAGACCACACCTGGAGTATTGCGTACAGTTTTGGTCTCCTAATCTGAGAAAAGACATTCTTGCCATAGAGGGAGTACAGAGAAGGTTCACCAGACTGATTCCTGGGATGTCAGGACTTTCATATGAAGAAAGACTGGATAGACTCGGCTTGTACTCGCTAGAATTTAGAAAATTGAGGGGGGATCTTATAGAAACTTCCAAAATTCTTAAGGGGTTGGACAGGCTAGATGCAGGAAGATTGTTCCCGATGTTGGGGAAGTCCAGAACAAGGGGTCACAGTTTAAGGATAAGGGGGAAAACTTTTAGGACCGAGATGAGAAAAACATTTTTCACACAGTTTTTCACACGGTGAATCTCTGGAATTCTCTGCCACAGAAGGTATTTGAGGCCAGTTCATTGGCTATATTTAAGAGGGAGTTAGATGTGGCCCTTGTGGCTAAAGGGATCAGGGGGTATGGAGAGAAGGCAGGTACAGGATACCGAGTTGGATTATCAGTCATGATCATATTGAATGGCGGTGCAGGCTCGAAGGGCCGAATGGCCTACTCCTGCACCTATTTTCTATGTTTCTATGTTTCTGTGCGCAAATGCAAATCTGACATGATGTATCGGAGTATGCAGCAATCTTCAGGGCAATTCATGTGTCTCATCGATGTCTGTCATCTAAAAGATTTTAGGGTCAGGTTAAAAAATAAGCTTGCAGATGTGAATTAGTACAGATGGTCAAAAGCTTGAACTGAAATAAATTGCTTTAAGAAATGTGGAATGAGGCACAGAGGTGTGGGATTTAGAATTTAGCATTTTACTAGTTGAGGAATAACTCAATAGTCAGTGTGCCCCAGATCCAAAAAATTCCCTATGAGAGTGAATCTAATCTTCAGGATTAATGAGAAACTGTTCAATACCTGGTGACTACACTCCATCCCCAAACTTTGTAGTTGATCTATTGTATTGCAGACATGGTTTTGATTGCCTACACTCGGAAGCTGTGCTCTAAACCTTTATCATGAAGCATACAAGACGGTGGGCCTTACATTAAAAATCTACAAGGCATAGGTCCTTTGCCATACAGCTCCAGCTGCACCACATTGTCCACTAATATTGAAGGTTCATAGCGACATCATGTCATAAGTGACAGGAGTAGAATTAGGCCATTCGGCCCATCAATCATGGCTGATCTATCTCTCCTAACCCCATTCTCCTGCCTTCTCGCCATAACCTCTGACACCTGTATTAATCAAGAATCTATCTATTTCTGTCTTAAAAATATCCACTGACGGCCTCCACAGCCTTCTGTGGCAACGAATTCCATAGATTCACCACCCTCTGACTGCAGAAATTTCTCCTCATCTCCTTCCTAAAAGAACTACCTTTAATTCTGATGCTATGATCACCAGTCCTAGACTCTCCCACTATGGAAACACCTTCTCCACATCCACTCTATTCAAGCCTTTCACTATTCTGTGTGTTTCAATGAGGTCTCCCCACATTCTGCTAAAGCCCAGCGAGTACAGGCCCAATGCTGACAAACATTCATCATATGTTAACCTACTCATTCCTGGGGTAATTCTTGTAAACCTCCTCTGGACCCTCTCCAGAGCCAGTACATCCTTCCACAGATATGGTGCCCAACATCTCTATTTGCCAGCGCCTTACAGAGCCTCAGCATCACATCCCTGTTTTTGTATACAAGCCCTCTTGAAATAAATGCTAGCATTGGTTTGATTTCTTTACTACCGATTCAACTTCAGATTAAATTTTTGGGAATCCTGCACCAGCACTCCCAAGTCCCTTTGCACCTCCGATTTCTGGATTCTCACCCCCTTCAGAAAATAGTCTACACCTTTATTCCTACTACCAAAATGCACGACTCCACACTTTGCTACACTATATTCCATATACCACTTCTCTGCCCATTCTCCCAAGCTGTCCAAGTCCTTCTGTCGAGACCCTGTTTTGTCTACACCGACTGCCCTTCCATATCATCCGCAAACTTGGCCACAAGCCTTCAGTCTCCTCTTCCAAATCATTAATATACAACGTGAAGTGTAGCGGCCCCAGCACCGACCCTCTGTGGAACTCCAGTAATCACTGGCAGCCAACCAGAAAAAGCCCCCTTTATTGCCACTCTTTGTCTCCTGCCATCCAGCCAACATGCATATCCATGTAATAAAGTGAAGATCTTGGAGAAAATTCTCTACTTCACATATCTCCAGAATAATCTCTTGGTAAAAAGAGACAAAGATGAAGAAGTTCTCAGTTTATTTTCAAATTCACCATCTTCAATGCCTCAGCATAGCCTTTCATCATTGAGAAAATAGGTCTATTAAAATGAATACATCAGAACCTCAGACTTGATTTGCAAGCTGATGGTTTAAGCTCTGAGATTTGGACTACTTCAGCAGGCACCTTAAAGAACACGAAAAGTGTCTTTGTAAAATCAAATTCATTAGGATAAAGGAACCGACATAAGGTCATCATCTCCAGCATTGAAATCTCAGTAACTGTAGATTTTTCCCGTAGCCAACAAGAGGGCGAGACGGTCGAATCCTACATTGGCACCCGCAAAAGCATTGCGGCCAGATGCCACTTCCAAGACTGCGACGTACTCGTCCGCGGCAGACTCATATATGGAATTCTGAATGACAAGAGAATGAGAAATTAATTACTCCGGGATGAGGAGCTTACACTAGATAAGGTTGAACGTGCCTGCCGGGTTGCAGAATACACTGACACCCATACCAAAGCCATGGGACCGGGACCACACTCTGCTTACGATGTCCATGCCTTCTATAGGTCCCCGCGACAAACATTAACAACCCCTCGACAACCGCCTACAGCCCCAGGGAGGGTAACCGATCCTCTTGTCCATAATTGTGGTAATTGTGGTGGCTCACACCCGGAATTTCGTGAGCAATACCTCACTTATGGCAAAACCTGTCACTATTGTAAAAAGAAAGGCCATTTTATCCGGTGCTGCCGCGCTCTGCCAACAGGGCCAGCCACAACAATCTCTTTATGCGCTTGAGGCCCACACTTTCCCACGAGGCACTGACAGAATCAGCATTTCCAGCAGAACCACGACCGCAGCACCTGCAAGAAGGCAGCTAAATCATACATTCTTGTTTACCCCGATTCACCGTCTACAAACAGTGATCCCATGACAACGCTCAGCATCAACATACCAGAATTGCTGCAAAGATAGATACCGGAGCGAGATGTAATGTCGTCTCTCTTACAGACTTCCAAAGAATTCACAACACGAAACTGTCATAATAATAAATAATAATAATAAATTTATTTGTATAGCACGTACAAAAACAACTCACGTTGACCAAAGTTCTTCACATCAGTGCAGGTACTAAATTTGATACAACGGTAGACAGACCTAATGATGCATACATAAAATGTTTACAGAGCCCCCTCAGCGGGGCTCAAAAATGCTTGGGAGTAGAAATTGGTTTTGAGTCGTGACTTAAAGGAGTCGATGGTGGGTGCAGTTCTGATGAGGAGCGGGATGCTATTCCACAGTTAGGTCATGAAAACAAACTCAAAAGTTGCATCCATTTGATGGGGGGGGAGTTGCAACCAGTTGGTACGGTCACATTACGATGCCATCTAGCGTCTCAAGTTTGCATTCTACACTTTTTCATTGTTAGAAGGGAAGTGCCCCTCTTTCTGGGCATTGATGCATGCCGCGATATGAACCTAGTCTTCTTCGGCAAAGCTGTGTACCAGCTGTCGACCTCTCGAAGTCCCACCCAACAATTATTCGAACAATACAAAGACCTTTCTGATAACCAGCTGGGCAAGCTTCCCACACAATACAGCATTGCAACCAACAAGGAAGTCATACCTGTGTTCAAGAAGGAAATGCAGATGCTGGAAAATCGAAGGTACACAAAAATGATGGAGAACTCAGCGGTGCAGTAGCATCTATTGAGCGAAGGAAATGGGTAACGTTTTGGGCCGAAACCCTTCTTCAGAAGGAAGTCATATCTGTCGTTCGTTCTCCTCACCGAATCCCGCAAGCAATGAAGGACCACGTCAAAGTTGAATTAGACATAATGGAAACACTGGGCGTAATAGCCCCTGTCAACGACCCCTCCTCCTGGGTCTCCACCATGGTCGCAGCAATCAAGAAGAACAAAGAAGTAAATAACGATCTGCATCAACCCAAAGATTTAAACACTGCCATCAAACAACCGCACCACCCGATGCGGACAGTGGAAAAGGTCGCAGCCAACCTGGGTAAATCCACAATCTTCTCTGTCCTCGATGCAAATAACTCATTTTGGCAAATACCGCTAGACCATACATCCTCCATGTTAACCACATTCGGGACGCCATTCGGACGCTACCGATTCTTATGAATGCCATTTGGCATCAATTCAGCCAACGTACTATGGAACAATCCTTTACTGGCTACCCGTGCGACATAATCGTGGACGACATCCTGATCGCCGGGCGCAATGCACAAGAACATGACTCAAACCTGAAGCAGGTCCTGGATCGTGCCAGGGAGGTAAATCTCAAACTCAACCCTCTCAAGTGCAAGTTTCAGGTCGACAAAGTGACTTATGTGGGCCACGTGTTCACCAACAACGGACTCAGGCCAGACCCGTCTAAAACCATTGCCATTAACGAAATGCCAGCTCCTACGGGTGTGACTGCTCTACAATGATTTCTATGTTTGGTAAACTACCTGAGAATATTCATCCCAATCTTCAGCGAGCTGTCAGCCCCGCTGCGACAACTGGCCTACAAGGATACACACTGGTCCTGGCACCAACACCAGCAGAGGGCATTTGAAACCCTCAAACAACTAATGTCCAACTCTCACATACTTTGATGCCAAGTTACCCGTCACCCTCACCTGTAATGCCTTCCACTATGGACTAGGCGCTGCTTGCCAACAAGATGACGGGAAGAGTCCCAGACCAGTTGCCTATGCCTCCCGCACCATGACCGACACTGAACAGTGCTACGCACAAATTGAGAAGGAGCTACTCGCTGTAACCTTTGCCTGCAAGAAATTCAAGAACTTTATCTTCGGCAACCCGATCATGGTCGAAACCGATCACCAGCCCCTGGTCAGTATCCTCAGTAAACCGATCCACAGGGCACCAGCCCGTTTACAACGCATGATGATGGAACTACATAGATAGGACATCAGACTAACCTACAAATGCGGTAAGGACATGCACTTAGCTGACACCCTCTCATGGGTACCTCGCCCAACCTGCGAAAAACATCTGTCTGATGATGAGCACAAGGGGTAGACGGTTATGATGGTCTCCTGCCTCCCATCCGCGGGCTTAGACATCCTGGTGGCACAAATAGCTGCAGATGAAACGCTACAATCGCTGGCCACTGTCATCCGCCACGGCTGGCCAGACAAACAGCACCACCTGCCGCAGGTGTCCGCCCATTTTACACTGTCCGCGATGAACTGGTCATTCAAGACGCCGTTATAATGAAAGGACATAAGGCAGTCATCCCGATGTCTCTTCACAGCAAGTACTTCTATATTGTCCATGGAAGTCATCCTGTTGCAGAAATAACCCTCTACCAGGCAAAAGATGCTTTTCTGGCCTGAAATGGCTGACTACATTCTTGAGAAAGTTGCTGCCTGCCCGATTTGCAATAGCCTGACCCCGCACCAACAGAAACAACCACTTCTCCCGCACCCCACACCGGACTTACCCTGGTCCACAGTTGCAGCCAACATCTTTGAGCGGCACGGCAAACAATACCTGGTTCTAGTCGATTTCCTACTCAGGATGGTTCGAAATCGACTTGCTCAGTAGCCCGACCTCAGCCATGGTCATTCAAAAACTAACTTGCCACTTCTCTGTCCACGGAGCCCCCCTAAAGCTAAGCAACTACTAGACCCACAAGTTCGTGCACTGTCAGTGATCCAATCCCAGCTCCAACGCCGCCGCGACATACAAAGAAAATACTACGATAAAACCAGCTCTCCGCTTCAACCACTCAACAAGGGACAGGTTGTTCGCATACGGTCACTCCGAGGTTACAACCGCCTCGGAGTCATTCTGGGGTCAGCCGCAGAGCCACGCTCCTACTTGGTCAGTATTGACAACGGCATCTATCGGCGAACCCGCCAACACCTCCTCCCGGTTAATGAACCGGCACCTCCACGTCCTTACCCGGACCAGCCCGCCGGTCTTCCCTCACGCTCCGCGAATGCTACTCCAGCTATTCCTCTGCTGGTGCCAGCGCCATCCCTGCTTCCCCGGTGCCCCCATCTTCACCGGTGTCTTCTCCTCCGCGTTCGCCCGATAAGGGACTTGCTCCCTCGGAGAAGGTTGAGGTGCACGAGGGATATTATCGTACACGTGCGGGTCGTGTCTGCAAGCCAAACCCGCTGATTGGAAAATTTACCGGCTACACTTGAACTGTGCATTACTCGTCTTGTAGTAGCACGTACACGTAAAATAATAATACCGCACCGTATACTGGTGTTTTATAATATGCTCCACTCTATATATGCTTTGCTTCTTAAGAGGAAGGATGTAGATTAACCCTTATTAATTCATGACATTTATAATCTCCACTGCACATATGTGCATGCCACCCTTTACATGGTATTACAGTACTACACAGCTTTACACTGGCAAGGTCAGCCTGCTCGCTCTCTCTCTCTCTCTATCCTCTCTCTCTCTCTCGCACAAGCCAGCAGAGGTAGATGAGAATGGCTGGCTGTTGGAATGTTCCTGTTTGCCTGTGGAATAAGATTGATCTTCACTATGGTGTTGCTGTGGATCATTCATAAACAGTAACTCATTCAGCTATTTAGAGAGGGGGGGGTGGGGGGGGGGGGGGGGAGGAGAGAGAGAGAGAGAAGAGAGAGAGAGAAGAGATCGAGATAGAGCTAAGAGAGGAGACTATAACGAGACGATAGAGAGCATGAGATGAGAGATATTAAGATCATCGAGTAGATAGATCGATAGCTCGTCTCTCTATCATCTCTCTCGCATATCTCTCGTCTCTCTATATACCTCTCCTCTCTCTCTCTACTCTCGTCTCTCTCTCTCGCGCGTCTCTCTTGCTCTCTGCTCTCTCTCTCGCTCTCTCTCTCTCTTCTGCTGACCTCTGATCTTCGACAGACGCGCAATATACTGCGAGCGAGCAGCGAGCCGAGAGGATACTTATAGCGAGAGAAGAGAGAGAGAGAGCCGAGGCACGAGCGTACTGCGAGTCACTCTGCGACATCATCACTCGGGTTCTCTCTCGAAACCCGAGCGGAAGCGCGAGCGTACTGTGTTTTTTCAATCAAGAGCAATGGGGGCGGAGCTGGGCGCTGCGCTGCGGACAGCCGGCCGAGTGCTTGTGGACTGTGAGTCAGGAGGCGGCAAAATGACTGTGAGTTTGGGGGGGGGGTTAACGTAACTCGCCATCGGCTTCAATCCAGAGCCCCGGGGGGGGGGGGGGGAACGGTGGCTGGGGCGGCAGGCTGATGGACTGTGAGCGAGAAGAGCCATTGTGACGTCATCAGCTCATTGGATTTTATAAAGATCTCAGATTGGTGAACAATTTTAGTAAAAAACTCGGGAAATAAAGAATCAAATTTTCAGATGAGGGGATTTTTGAAATCATGAGGTAAAGCTTCACCGGAATATGTAAAAATGTTGCCGTTAGCGCGTCGTGTTTTCGAGGAGATGTGAAACACAATCAAACACGGACGACATAAACATCCAAGATCAGAGTTTTATAATATAACTAGACCAAGTGCAGACCCGTTGGGTCTGTTCCTGCAACGCACGTTTGCGGGGGGAGGGGGCCTGCAGCGTCACACAAACAATAACTGAGAGAGGGATGAGGGGAGAGTGGTGAGGAGTGAGGGGTGATGAGAGAGTGGTGAGGAGAGAGGGAGGGAGAGAGGGGAGAGAGAGATGCGGAGAGAGAGAGAGAGAGAGAGAGATAGGGGGGGGGGAGAGAGAGAGAGAGAGAGAGAGGGAGAGCCAAATAGTTAGACCAAGCTATACTTACCTTGGTCTAACTATTTCAGCATCAGGGAGCTTCAATATGGCAGTGAATGCACTAAAAGAGAAAGCTCGAAGAGCTCTGTATGCAATAAAAAGAAGATTCTACAACATCCAAATTCCAATTAAAATCTGGCTTAAAATATTTGACAGTGTAATCCAGCCTATTGCGCTTTATGGTAGTGAAGTATGGGGTCTGCTCAGTCACCATAGTTATAGTAAATGGGAAAAACATACAACGGAGGCCCTGCATGCGGAATTTTGTCAGAACATCCTCCGTATCCAAAGGAAAACACCAACAAACGCATATACAGCGGAACTAGGCAGATACCCACTGTTAATAAATATCCAGAAAAGAGCACTAAATTTTTGGAATCACCTTAAATCTAGCCCTCCAGATACCCTCCAGTTTAAAGCCCTTCAAACACAAGAGGGGAACCCAGAAAAGAGTTCCCTGTGTCAGTTGGTACTGAGACTAACCCTATTCAGTTAAACCTTATCCAGTTAAACCCTGACCGGCCTTAGATCAATACTGACCCCCAATCACCAGTTAGAGTGAACCAAATTATCAAACAATGTAAAGAAACGTATTTGGAACCTTGGGATAAAGAAACCAAAAGCCAAAGCAGATTAGAACGTTACCGTGCCCGAAAAAGAGATTATAAATTGGCAGGCTACCTCTCAACTGTTAGAGACATAAAGCAGAGACAGACCATCACCAAATACAGGTTAAGTGACCACTATTTGGCAGTTGAAAAAGGAAGACAGAAGAGATTCTGGCAACCAAGAACTAGATGATACATCAAAACTAAAAATAATCCTTGGCGAAGGAAATACGGCACACCTTGATGCACAATACGTAACAGCATGCCACAACCTGAGAGACGGTGAATGACCAACATGCACATATGTACGCACACACTAATTGACATTAACTGACACTAAGAAATTAATATTGAATTGCTAAACTTGCTATTGTGTTGTACTGCTTACAGCTGCAAGAACGTGTAGCAATCAATAAAGGGCTATAGGCTTATTGCGAGTTTATGTACAGGGACATATTTATCCATGCACTGTATACTTGTATTTATATTTATGCATCTTAAATATGTATGTCATGTTTTATACTTTGGCAATATAACAATGTATTTTTTATCATGCCAATAAAGTTTTTAAATTGAAAAAAATTGAATTGAGAGATAGAGAGAGGGGAGAGAGAGGTAGATAGAGGGGGGAGGGAGAGAGGGGGGAGGGAGAGAGAGAGAGAGAGAGGGGAGAAGAGAGAGAGAGGGGGAATAGAGAGAGGGGAGAGAGAGAGAGGGGGATAGAGAGAGGGGGAGAGAGAGGGGCGAGAGAGAGGGCAAGAGAGGGGGTGAGAGGGTGGGTGAGAGAGTTGGTGAGAGATAGAGAGAGAGGAGGGGAGAGAGAGAGAGAGAGAGAGAGAGAGGGGGGGGGAGAGGGGGGGGGGGGGGGGGGGAGAGAGATGGGGAGAGAGAGGGGAGGGAGAGGGGACGGGGAGAGGGGAGAGGGGGAGAGAGATAGAGAGAAGGGGAGAGAGAGGGAGGGAGAGAGAAAGTGAGGGAGAGAGAGAGGGTGAGGGAAGGGGATAGAGAGAGGGTGAGAGGAGGGGAGAGAGAGAAAAAGAGAGGGGGAGAGAGAGGAGAGAGAGAGAGAGGGGGGGAGAGGGGAGGGAGAGAGGGGACAGATAGATGGGCGAGGGGGAGAGAGGGAGAGAGAGAAAGGGAGGGAGGGAGAGAGAGAGGAGGGGGAGAGAGAAAGAGGGGGAGAGAGAGAGGGGGAGAAAGAGGGGATGTAAGAGAGGGGGAGGGAAGGGGAGAGAGATAGAGGAGGGGAGAGAGGGGGTGAGAGAGATAGAGGAGGAGGAGAGAGGAGGAGGAGAGAGGGAGGGGAGGGGGAGAGAGAGGGAGAGGGGAAGAGGAGAGGGGGTGAGGGGGAGAGAGGGAGAGAGAGAAAGGGAGAGAGGGAGGGGGAGAGGGATGGGGAGAGGGGGGAGATAAAGAGAGGGGAGAGATAGAGGGGGGAGAGAGGGGCGGAGAGAGAGAGAGAGGGGGGGTGGAGAGTGAGAGGGAGGGAGAGAGATGGAGGGAGAGAGAGAGAGGGAGAGAGAAAGAGAGAGAGGGGAGAGTGGGAGAAGAGAGTCACGTCTCTGAGAGCCGCCGATCTGTGTCACTGCCTATCCGCTTACTCGCAAGCCGATGCAAAGCCAATTACAGTTGTCTAGTTCTGCGGATCAAATAAGCGCGACGTTTTTAAACAGTTATGCAATAATCTTTTCAAAAAGAATTATTCAAATATAAATAAATGTTGAAAACATCGTCTACGTTTGGAAAAAATAAGAACAGCGTTTACCTATTGGAAAAATTGTAAATCGAAATAATGAATATCAAAAATAAAAAGATTTTCAAAACAAACGTGTCAAATGAAAAATAAAAAACCGGAAATTATCATCTAATGACTAGCAGGAGCTTAAAAGTGGCAAATTCCTAAAGTAAAGCAGGAACAAATGGTCTTGTTTTTCCAGTGCTGGTTGGTAATCTGGATGAAGTGAAAATGTTCAAAGAATCCTGAGAGCTTTATTCTGGAACAAGAAACCATATATAACCATATAACAATTACAGCACGGAAACAGACCATCTCGGCCCTACAAGTCCGGCCCTACAAACCTGTGGTCACAGTTGTAAAAATGGCGGAAAAAGTATACTTTGGGATCAAAAACCAATTGGAAAGGCAAGTCAGATGCAGTAGTAACAAAATATTAGTTGCACAATTAACCTTCTTCTTCTTGCGTATGTCGTGCACACCCTAAAATTGTAGGTCAACTTGTTCTATTGGATCTTGTTTGTGCACGTTGGGTTAATTGCATTAGTCGAAACAGGGCGGACTACGTGAAAGTTGCAATCTCCCACCCCACAATTAAACTATTGTGACCTGAACAGGGGAATGAAGGCTTCATTAGTCAACAACAGGAAAACCAGTTTGGAATTCAAGAGTCAAGAGTGTTTAATTGGTATGTGCACCAAAAAGGGAACAAGGCAGCAGCATAACAGGCCACGATGCAACCAGTCAATATTACTATTACCGTACTCGTGGAGAAGTTAAAGAGAGTATTCGTCAACATCTTGATCAGTTGGGCAGGTGGGCTGATGAATGGCTGATGGAGTTTAACATGGAGTGGAGTTGGGGATGGCATCAAACAGGAAATTAGAAATGCGTGCAACAAAGGTAAAACAGTTATAATGGGTGACTTCAATCTACATATAGATTGGGTGAATCAAATTGGCAAGGGTGCTGAGGAAGAGGATTTCTTGGAATGTATGCGGGATAGTTTTCTAAACCAACATGTAGAGGAACCAACGAGAGAGCAGGCTATTCTAGACTGGGTATTGAGTAATGAGGAAGGGTTAGTTAGCAGTCTTGTTGTGCGTGGCCCCTTGGGCAAGAGTGACCATAATATGGTTGAGTTCTTCATTAGGATGGAGAGTGACATCGTTAATTCAGAAACAAGGGTCCTGAACTTAAAGAAAGGTAACTTTGAGGGTATGAGACGTGAATTGGCCAAGATAGACTGGCGATTGATTCTTAATGGGTTGACGGTGGATATGCAATGGAAGGCATTTAAAGACTGCATGGATGAACTACAACAATTGATCATCCCAGTTTGGCAAAAAAATAAATCAGGGAAGGTAGTGCATCCGTGGATAACAAGGGAAATCAGGGATAGTATCAAAACAAAAGATGAAGCGTACAAATTAGCCAGAAAAATCAGCCTACCAGAGGACTGGGAGAAATTCAGAGACCAGCAGAGGAGGACAAAGGGCTTAATTAGGAAAGGGAAAATAGATTATGAAAGAAAACTGGCAGGTAACATAAAAACTGACTGCAAAAGCTTTTATAGATATGTGAAGAGAAAAAGATTAGTTAAAACAAATGTAGGTCCCTTGCAGTCAGAAACGGGTGAATTGATCATGGCGAACAAGGACATGGCAGACCAATTGAATAACTACTTTGGTTCTGTCTTCACTAAGGAAGACATAAATAATCTGCCGGAAATAGCAGGGGACCGGAGGTCAAATGAGATGGAGGAACTGAGTGAAATCCAGGTTAGCCGGGAAGTGGTGTTAGGTAAATTGAATGGATTAAAGGCCGATAAATCCCCAGGGCCAGATAGGCTGCATCCTAGAGTACTTAGGGAAGTAGCCCCAGAAATAGTGGATGCATTAGTCATAATTTTTCAAAACTCTTTAGATTCTGGAGTAGTTCCTGAGGATTGAAGGGTAGCTAATGTAACACCACTTTTTAAAAAGGGAGGGAGAGAGAAAACGGGGAATTACAGACCAGTTAGTCTAACGTCGGTAGTGGGGAAACTGCTAGAATCAGTTATTAAAGATGGGATAGCAGCACATTTGGAAAGTGGTGAAATCATTGGACAAAGTCAGCATGGATTTATGAAGGGTAAATCATGTCTGACGAATCTTATAGAATTTTTTGAGGATGTAACTAGTAGAGTGGATAAGGGAGAACCAGTGGATGTGTTATATCTGGACTTTCAGAAGGCTTTCGACAAGGCCCCACATAAGAGATTAGTATACAAACTTAAAGTATACGGTATTGGGGGTTCAGTATTGATGTGGATAGAGAACTGGCTGGCAGACAGGAAGTAAAGAGTAGGAGTAAACGGGTCCTTTTCACAATGGCAGGCAGTGACTAGTGGGGTACCACAAGGCTCAGTTCTGGGACCCCAGCTATTTACGATATATATTAATGATTTGGACGAGGGAATTGAATGCAACATCTCCAAGTTTGCGGATGACACGAAGCTGGGGGGCAGTGTTAGCTGTGAGGAGGATGCTAGGAAGCTGCAAGGTGACTTGGATAGGCTGGGTGAGTGCGCAAATGCATGGCAGATGCAGTATAATGAGGATAAATGTGAGGTTATCCACTTTGGTGGCAAAAACAGGAAAGTAGATTATTATATGAATGGTGGCCGATTAGGAAAGGGGGAGATGCAACGAGACCTGGGTGTCATGGTACACCAGTCATTAAAAGTAGGCATGCAGGTGCAGCAGGCAGTGAAGAAGGCGAATGATATGTTAGCATTGATAGCAAAAGGATTTGAATATAGGAGCAGGGAGGTTCTACTGCAGTTGTACAAGGTCTTGGTGAGACCACACCTGGAGTATTGCGTACAGTTTTGGTCTCCTAATCTGAGGAAAGACATTCTTGCCATAGAGGGAGTACAGAGAAGGTTCACCAGACTGATTTCTGGGATGTCAGGACTTTCATATAAAGAAAGACTGGATAGACTCGGTTTGTACTCGCTAGAATTTAGAAGATTGAGGAGGGATCTTATAGAAACTTCCAAAATTCTTAAGGGGTTGGACAGGCTAGATGCAGGAAGATTGTTCCCGATGTTGGGGAAGTCCAGAACAAGGGGTCACAGTTTAAGGATAAGGGGGAAATCTTTTAGGACCGAGATGAGGAAAACTTTTTTCACACAGAGAGTGGTGAATCTCTGGAATTCTCTGCCGCAGAAGGTAGTTGAGGCCAGTTCATTGGCTATATTTAAGAGTGAGTTAGATGTGGCCCTTGTGGCTAAAGGGATCAGGGGGTATGGAGAGAAGGCAGGTACAGGATACTGAGTTGGATGATCAGCCATGATCATATTGAATGGCGGTGCAGGCTCGAAGGGCCGAATGGCCTACTCCTGCACCTATTTTCTATGTTTCTATGTTTCTATGTTCAGCTTCTGTCAAGGAGAAGCTGTATTTCACCCTCGTTAGACCTCATTTGGACTACGCAGTTGCAGCTTGGGACCCATACACAGATAAAAATATTTCATCCATCGAACGTGTCCAAAGACAGGCAGCTCGATTTGTTACTAACACCTATGAGAGAGAAGCGACTGTCACCAAACTTCTGAATTCTCTGGGGTGGAACCCTTTCCAAGACAGACGTGAAGCTCACCGTTTGACCTGTTTTTACAAAATGTTAAATGGTCAGTTAGACATAGATCACAAGACCTACAACAACCCCAAACCAATTAGGTGCAGACGAGGGCATTCGATCCAATTTGTGATCCCAGCTACAAAGACAGATGTGTACAGCAATTCGTTCTTCCCACGCACAATTAAAGCATGGAATAATCTCCACCAAACTATAGTTACCCAACCAGAAGCAACTAAATTTAAAATAACACTTTCTTCCCAATAACACTTTCTGGCTTAATCCCTCCCTTCACCACCTCCAGTTTAAATTCCAGTTGGAATATTTTGGAGGGCCAAATAACCAAGAACCAAGAACCAAGAACCAAGAGAGTAGTGATCCTCTTGCTTCCTGGGTCTGGCGGAGACTGAGTGAGGCACGACACTTCCGGGTTTTATAGTCCCTCCCCCCTGCCGCCAGCGGGGGCAGCAGAGAGAATGGTGATTTAAAAAAACACATTAATATCTCTCTGATTTTTAATTGATGGGAATAATCCTCCGGTCCAGGCAGGCAGATGGTCGCTCTGAGCGAGGTGGCCAAAAATGACGGCTGTAGGTGGCGGCGTTCTCTCGGAAATCACAGCACAGCGAGCCAAAAGCGGTCAAGATCTTACTTTTAGTAATATAGATGAGAGGAATAGATAGGGTAAATGCACAGAGTTTGTAACCCATAGCAGTGGAATCAAGAACCAGAGGACACACGTTTAAGGTGAGAGGGGCAACTTTTTTGCACAAAGGGTGGAGGGTATATGGAATGTGCTGCCAGAGGAGGTAGTTGAGGTAAGTACTATCACAACATTTAAAATACATTTGAACAGGTACATGCATAGTAAAGATCTAGAAGGATATGGGCCAAAAGGGGGCAGGTGGGACTAGTGTAAGTGGGATATCTAGGTCAGCATGGGCAAGTTGGGCCAAATGTTTCCATGCTGTATGACTATATGACATACCAAATTTGATGAATAACAAATGCAAGATAAGCAATGATCTTGTTGTGACTAACAGGTTGTGTTAATTGTCCCAGAACAACCCGCATGGAATCTACTGAGTTTAGAGAGATAGGAGGAAAAGGATAACCATAATCAAGGCCAGGTATCCTTGTACAAAACCACACAGTACTCCACATGGCAAGTTAAAAAAAGTTAAGTGGAAATCAGAGCTTAGATAAAGATTTTGTTTCAAATCATATAGTCAAATCATAAATTGGCTAGATGTCTGCCTTCCTCTGGGAAGATCCATGATGTCAACTACCTCCAGGTAGAATGGAAAGATTCACAAGATGAATGGCCAACATTTTGACTGCAGAACAGAGTCTAATACAGGATCTAGACCACTTTAAAGAGATAAAAGGTGGAATATCATTATTAGTTTCTATTCAGCAGGCAGCATCGCAAGCAGAGAAGAACTGGCTTCAAAGCATTCTGGATAGCAATAAATCTCAACAAGGTAGATATTACAGAAGATAGTGATGACTTAATGCACACATCACCCTAGATCACATAAATTAATGAGGGAGTAGGGTGCTTTATGTTGTAAGAGTGGGTGACACCTCAGATTTATGACAGAAAAAGCTTGAGGCGGATACAAAAGAATGCACCACTAACCCGATAGAGCACGAATATCACAGTTCAAAAACAGGTCTTGGGAGATGCCACCAATCAGAACTAAATCTGGAAGGGCAGTTCATCAATTTAAGAACCTGCAGGACTTTGGGTCAGAATAAAATATAACCATATAACCGTATAACAATTACAGCACGGAAACAGGCCATCTCGACCCTTCTAGTCCGTGCCGAACACGTATTCTCCCCTAGTCCCATATACCTGCGCTCAGACCATAACCCTCCATTCCTTTCCCGTCCATATAACTATCCAATTTATTTTTAAATGATAATAAACGAACCTGCCTCCACCACCTTCACTGGAAGCTCATTCCACACAGCCACCACTCTCTGAGTAAAAAAGTTCCCCCTCATGTTACCCCTAAACTTCTGTCCCTTAATTCTCAAGCCATGTCCCCTTGTTTGAATCTTACCTACTCTCAGTGGGAAAAGGTTATCCACGTCAACTCTGTCTATCCCTCTCATCATTTTAAAGACCTCTATCAAGTCCCCCCTTAACCTTCTGCACTCCAAAGAATAAAGCCCTAACTTGTTCAACCTTTCTCTGTAACTTAGTTGCTGAAACCCAGGCAACATTCTAGTAAATCTCCTCTGTACTCTCTCTATTTTGTTGACATTCTTCCTATAATTAGGCGACCAAAATTGTACACCATACTCCAGAATTGGCCTCACCGATGCCTTGTACAATTTTAACATTACATCCCAACTTCTATACTCAATGCTCTGATTTATAAAGGCCAGCACACCAAAAGCTTTCTTTACCACCCTATCTACATGAGATTCCACTTTCAGGGAACTGTGCACAGTTATTCCCAGATCCCTCTGTTCACCTGCATTCTTCAATTCCCTACCATTTACCATATACATCCTATTTTGATTTGTCCTGCCAAGATGTAGCACCTCACACTTATCAGCATTAAACTCCATCTGCCATCTTTCAGCCCACTCTTCCAACTGGCATAAATCTCTCTGTAGACTTTGAAAATCTACTTCATTATCTACAACCCCACCTATCTTAGTATCATCTGCATACTTACTAATCCAATTTACCACACCATCATCCAGATCATTGATGTACATGACAAACAACAGTGGACCCAACACAGATCCCTGTGGCACTCCACTAGTCACTGGCCTCCAACCTGACAAACAACCATCCACCATTGCTCTCTGGCATCTCCCATTCAGCCACTGTTGAATCCATCTTGCTACTCCACCATTAATACCCAACAATTGAACCTTCTTAACCAACCTTCCGTGAGGAACCTTGTCAAAGGCCTTGTTGAAGTCCATATATACAACATCCACTGCTTTACCCTCATCAATTTCCCGAGTAACCTCTTCAAAAAATTCAAGAAGATTAGTCAAACATGACCTTCCAGGCACAAATCCATGTTGACTGTTCCTAATCAGGCCCTGTTTATCAAGATGCTTATATATATTATCTCTAAGTATCCTTTCCATTAATTTGCCCACCACTGACGTCAAACTAACAGGTCTATAATTGCTAGGTTTACTCTTAGACGCCTTTTTAAACAATGGAACAACATGCGCAGTACGCCAATCCTCTGGCACGATTCCCGTTTCTAATGACATTTGAAATATTTCTGTCATAGCCCCTGCTATTTCTACACTAACTTCCCTCAATGTCCTAGGGAATATCCTGTCCGGACCTGGAGACTTATCCACTTTTATATTTCTCAAAAGTGTCAGTACTCCCTCTTCCTTGAAAATGGATCAAATTTAGATTTTTTTCCCCTTTTTGTTAATAAAAACAGGATGTAACATAAGCGGAAATGTAAATTAATTGGTACTACTCTAAGAAATGTGTGATATCTAAGTGGTTGTAATATTATCTTGGAATTGTAAATGAGAACGTGTTTCCTTAATGATGTCAGCTCTTGCTTGATAAAGCATCTTTGTTATGAGCTTGAAGAACAAAGTGCCCTAGTGACCGAGGGATAGTGAGCCACTTTCATTACCATAGCAGTGTATGGTAAACTGAGATGCTTCAAATAACGTAAGCCTGGAAGATGACAGTTGCAAACGGAACATTTTGCCAATGGTGCAGTGGTAATTGTAGCAATGGGCAAATTTCATATTCTGACTGAAGCATAGAGGATTCAAACTGTATTCCATTCTGATATTTTGGGCAGGAGAACACTTTGGGAAGATATTGCCTGCTGTGTGTAGATCTTTCTCTATAAGCCTTCTGATCAGTTCCTTAAGGGGCGCCGTCCAGTTGGGTATGGCTGCCCAGACTACAGCTGTCTGTCTTTTCACTTCTTTCTTTTATTTTTAGTGTGTTAAAAAGTGTTTTGTTTGGAGGTCTATTCTTTTTTATGTGGGGAGTGGGGGTAGGGGGAAACTGCTTTTCCTGGTCCCTACCTGGTCAGAGAGGCGGCTTTTCTCCGGGCAGTATCTTCAACTCGTCCTCGCGGCCTACCAACGGGTCTGGAGCGGCGTTTCCTGAGGGAACCGGCCAGAACCACAGCTTCGGTGGCGGCACAGCGCTGGAGCGCTATCGCGGAGTGGAGCGGAGCGGGCGATGCCTTGCCCGGGTCGCCGCACTGGAGCTCCGGAATGCTGAGACCGCAGGTGAACAACGCGGAGCTGCAGGACTGTGGAGCGGCCAGCCGCGGACGGCGGCGCTGACTTTGACATCGGGAGCCTGGGATCTCTTGGCGAGATCGCCAGTGGTGGAGCTCTGTCCAGCGCGGCCTGTTGGCTTCGGAAGCAGCGGTCTCCAGTAAGGAAGCAGCCGTTCCAGGTGTCTCAAGCCGCTGAGAGGGTTCTCCCGACGCCGGTGCACCATCACCCGGCGAGAACAGCCTGAAACATCGGAGGCCTCAATAGGCCCGACCATGGGTGGACAAGGGGATGGGGACTGGACTTTGTGCCTTCCCTCACAGTGGGAACCATTGTGGGGGGATGTTTTTATGTTTATTGTTAAATTCTTTAATGTTGTGACTTATCTTTATTTGTGTGCTGCAATGGCAAGTCAAATTTCACTACACCAATTAGTGTATGTGATAATAAATGTCCTTTGTATCCTTAGACATGATGAATTCCAAGAGATATATACCATATAATGTGGAGATATTTGCGAGCAATCAGTTAGTTTAAAGTCTATCGATGAACAACAAGCATCAGTCACATTGTCTTCTGATCTCATCCTGCTCTTCATCATCCCGGATTATCTATCTAGCTTTATCTGAATAAGAGTTTTATCTGGGTATACTAAACACTATTTATCAGGCTACTTTAATACTTTAATCCAGACTGTGTTGGCATCCCATTTGTAGCAGAAATGCTCAGCTGCATGATTTTCAATCAAGAAATGGATTGGAGACAGTTGAACATTGTTGCTTTCCAGGAGATTGAGCAGTGTGTTAGATGTTAATGGATCAAGGTATTTTCTCTTGGTTTCTTTCACCAGATAACAAGCATCAAAGCAGAACTGTTAAACTGGAAAAGATAAATGATTACAGTTATGTATGTTTAGACGTTTGGGTCAACTTGCCACAATGCAAGCCTACAGATATATTTTAAATTTAGGGGTATCATATTGTAGGAAGTACAGTCTTGTAAGAATTTACTGGATAAAGTACATCATGTAAAATAAATACATTTCTCACAACAGTGCAATACTAGAAAATGTCTTAAATCTTTTGGAATACTACAGCCTTTGTGGATTATTCCTGAGCAGGCTGATGTTTATAAATAGCAAAATGGCAAAATATACCAAGAAATAGGCCTCTCCCTGTGCCTGTCTCCTTTTCTCCACTCTTTGCTTAATCTCCCGTGCAGTTTCTATCAGTGTTTGCTTATGTTCCAGCGTGTCTGAATCTATATTTCAGCAAACCATTAGTCAGCATTTCTTCCCGGTTCAGATGACCTTTCAAGTCCACAAGCTCACAAGATGCATTTCAAGTCCACAAGCTCACAAGAAATTTACACAATCTGAAAAGCTATCAATTCAGTCAAATTGACTTTATTGTCAGTATCATATAATTTGAAACTTTAGTCAATAACCATCAAAATATTGTTTCACCCAGACTTTGAACTGCTGTAATTAACCTGTCTACACAATGTTAGGTACATTTGTAGTTACACGGAATAATGTCTGCAGTCCAATGTGTACATTCTAAGGATGGGTTCAGCATGCAGCCAAATATTTGAAAATTTATGAAAGGATAAATGAACCTGAACATACTCAGGACCAACATATGAGGCTATAAAGAATGCTTTGCTGCAGAAGATATACACGTTACACTTGAGTGGGTTCAACCCTCCAGATGTCTCTCTTCTCTATCTCCCAAGTTTTGAATATGATTTCTCTTCATTTATACAATCTTGAGTTACATTAATCCATTGGCATCTGCATACAATTATTTTTTAAATAATCTTGATGCTTTTGTCATTATTACATAAAAGGAACAGTGTTAATTAAATAGTACTGTTGAATCTCTAAGAACAAGTAATAAAGCAAATTCTCAATCACAAAAACCTGCTTTCAAATTACACCATTAATATAGTCAAAATATCCCAACATGCTTAAGATGAGCAAAAGTAAACAAATCTAACACTAAGAAGATCTCAGTGCAGAACATTCTTGTGAGACTAAGATTGAAAGGCAGAGGTTTCATTAATGTGTTTCTGAACTTAAAGGTTTATACAGAGGAATACAAAACCACCAAAGGAGGGATGACCAAAATGGAGGAAAACTATGTTTTTGGATATTTTTAGAAATCGATCATTATAGAGATAGAAAGTAAGGAAGATATTAATGATTTAGAAAGTAAGGCTGATTTTAACTTGATAACATGATTGTAGAGAGTCCATTACAATTAGCACAGAGCTGAGGAGTGAAAAATGTTTGGTATAATTTAAGATACAGGTAGCAAAATCTTGATGAACTGAAGTTCATGCATAACAGAAGATGTGGACTTATCCTGCCATCATTGGAGGAGTTATGCCTGGGCTCTAAAAATGCCACCAGTAAGGATAATAATAATAATAATAATAATAATAATAATAATAATAATAATAATAATAATAATAATAATAATAATAATAATAATAATAATAATAAATACTTTATTAATCCCCTTATTCAGGGGAAATTCAGATGTCCTTACAGCACACTAATAAAAATACAACTTAGCATTAAAGAAGTTTAACATTAAAACATAAAAACATCCCCCCACAATGGTTCCCACTGTGGGGGAAGGCACAAAGTCCAGTCCCTATCCCCATGTCCACCCATAGTCGGGCCTAATTGAGGCCTCCACAGTCACTGCTACGGAGGCCCGATGTTAAGTAGCTATATTGTATTCAGTAGCTATAGTACAATTGAAAGATTTTTAAACGGGATATCAAACGGAGCATTTTCTTTGTGTCAATTATTACACTTTGAAACTGTTGTGCAATTTTAACATGATAGAATGGTTAAAAAGAATTCACGCATCTGTCTGTTGGACTCTTACTTCAGTAAATAGAATAATCCTCAGTCTGGTTCAGGAGTTTAAACAGAATGGAAATAAGACACTGACTTGAGAAGGATATTAGAAATATTCTAGGAAGTCCAGAAGAGCAAAGAAAGTATTGTTGTGAAATTTAAAAGAAAATTAGGCCTGAAGAATCTCCAACAGTAAAGTCAAGGAAAACCCTAACATTTTGTATAAGTACATAAGGAACAAGAGGATAACTAAAGAAACAATAGGAAGGGCTATGGTCCAAATGGGTAATCTATCTGTGAAGGTGAAGGGTATGGATATAAACGTAATGGATACTTTGCAGCTATCGTCACAAAAGTGGGTACTCATGCTGATAAAAAAAGACACAAAGCGTTGAAGTAACTTAGTGGGTCGGGCAGCAGCTCTGGAGAACACAGATAGGCGACGTTTCGGTCGGGACCCTTCTTCAAACCCGAAATGTCACCTACCTATGTTCTCCAGAGATGCTGTCTGACCCATTGAGTTATTCTAGTACTTTGTTTTTTTTGTTGTAAATCAGCATATGCAGTTCCTTGTGGCTACATACTCATGCTGATGTTATCATTAGGGAGGAAGAGGGTGATATATTGAATAGGATAAAGAGTATTGTCAAGTCTAAAAATAACATGTCACAAATTGTTAAAGGAAACAGGGAAAAAACATATGGAGGCTTAGACCATCATTTTCAATCCTCCTTTGTTATTGGACAGGAACTGGAGGAATGTTCCTCCAGTTGTACAATATCTAAAAGGAAAGGAAGGGAGAAACCGATCAACTGCTGGCCAGCTAGTTTAACTTTAGTTGTGGGCAAATTATTGAATTCCAATCTTCGGAACAGTATGAAAGGCATTCATTGGGAACAGTATACAAAGGCATTCCCGTGGAAGTGTTGCATAGCCAGATATGCCAAGTTTCAGCTGAATCATTAAAACTACACTTCATCTATCCTCTCAGGTAAATGGAAAAATATAAAATGGGATTATTTGATTAAAAATTGAAAATTTGTGGGCCAAGATTTAAACCCTCAGCCAATAAAAGTGTTAAGGTGAAATTGGACTCAGTTGCAGGGAGCAGTTACATAGGGTTTATTTTACGTTACCCCATCCCCAACTACTCTACATGGAACTGAGTGCAAGCTTTCTGACTGCCTTCCCAATCCCCCAAATTTACTATTATGCATTGCCAATGGCTTTATGTATAATCTGCCTTTCAAAATTCTTATCTGAAACCTCTCATGCAGAAATTGCATGGGACTTTGCCCTTTGCATGGAACCTACTCTTTCTTCTTTACCCTATTCCCTGACTACATGACACATATAACTGATGCCTCACTGCATACAATAACATTTCAACTATATATGTTGTCATTATCTGTTTGCTGGCTATGAGCAAAAAAAAAAGTGTCCTCATTATCATTGTCTTGTTTTCCTTATATATTGCTTGGCTAGGGTTTCAGTACGTGAGAAAATGAAATAGGGAGGGGAATAAGGTTGTATTGCAGCGAATAGGGTCGTATGAAGTATATGCTTCCCTCATCTTAATCAAAGGGGATAGGAGTAAAAATAACCTTATCACTGATGAGTTCCATGCTTATGCTACCTACTGCATGTGATGGTGGCCCATTGATGGCCATCACCCATCCATACCAGAGCAATGCAGTTGTTGTAGATCAGTCAGTACTAGTTGATCTGATCCATGTCATGTTTTACTGCATACCACTGCATACCACTGCACACTCAATCAGCTATCTACCCTGCTAGTCCAGCCTCTAGATAGATTCATCATTGAGCTTGAGCTTACAACACCAATGTATTTGAGCTCGGTGTGCTTTCTTAATAACCAACTTATACTCATGCAGGGATTCTGAGTTATTTGACAATCTCACATGGTGTCAGAAGTGGAATCTCGTATGGCTATGTCGGTGTCCCGGACTTTGTGCCAAAGACTAATGGAGAGACTGTGGGTTCATAGAAACATAGAAACATAGAAATATAGAAATATAGATCGTAATGGCTCCCCGATGGCCATAGAGCCACCAGCACTATTGGCGAAATCATCAATTAGACCGCCGATGATGTCACCAGTGAAGTCTCCTACAAAGACTGGTGAACAACCGCCCGATTTGATGTCACCTGCCCATCCAGCAGAGGGCCTGTACCGTAAGCATATAGGATGGGTTTGTCGGCTTAACCCTAAATACAAAGACTGTATTAAATACTGATTACAGGTTTCCATTACCTAGGCCACATTGTATTCCTCCTTATTCATATCCTTCACGGTTTAGTCGCAATTTATAAAGCACTGTATCTTCCTACTCTACATTGGAAGTTTTAGTTGTATGCTTATTTGGTTGCATGATTTATTATACTTAAGAAGGAGGATGTAGATCAGTCAGTACTAGTTGACCTGATCCATGTCATGTTTTACTGCACACCTCTGCACACTCAATCAGCTATCTGGTTCGAGTGTCTCATATATGATCTAAGGTACACAAAAATGCTGGAGAAACTCAGCGGGTGCAGCAGCATCTATGGAGCGAAGGAAATAGGTAACGTTTCGGGCCGAAACCCTTCCTCAGACTGATAGGGGGTGGCGGGGAGAAGGAAGGAAAAAGGGAGGAGGAGGAGCCCGAGGGCTGGGGAATGGGAGGAGACAGCTCGAGGGCTAAGGAAGGGGAGGAGACAGCAAGGGTTAACAAAATTGGGAGAATTCAATGTTCATGCCCGCCGGATGCAGGCTCCCCAAGCGGAATATGAGGTGCTGTTCCTCCAATTTCCGATGTTGCTCACTCTGGCAATGGAGGAGACCCAGGACAGAGAGGTCGGATTGGGAATGGGAGGGGGAGTTGAAGTGCTGAGCCACAGGGAGGTCAGGTAGGTTCTTGCGGACCAAGCGGAGGTGTTCGGCGAAACGATCGCCCAACCTCCGCTTAGTCTCACCGATGTAGATCAGCTGACATCTAGAGCAGCGGATGCAGTAGATGAGGTTGGAGGAGATACAGATGAACCTCTGTCGCACCTGGAACGACTGCTTGGGTCCTTGAATGGAGTCGAGGGGGGAGGTAAAGGGACAGGTGTTGCATTTCTTGCGGTTGCAACGGAAAGTGCCCGGGGAGGTGGTGGTACGGGAGGGAAGGGAACAATTGACAAGGGAGTTGCGGAGGGAGCGGTCTTTGCGGAAGGCAGACATTGGGGGAGATGGGAAGATGTGGCGAGTGGTGGGGTCACGTTGGAGGTGGCGAAACTGACGTAGGATTATTTGTTGTATGTGAGGATATTGTATATTATTGTATATTGTACATGATTGTATATTATCTAGCCTGCTGATCCAGCCTCTACTTAGATTTGTCGTTCTTCAGCTTACAACACCTATGTATTTGGTTGATGGTCAGTCTCAATCGTGACCTTATTCCCGTTGCCTATGCTTCTCGCACCATGACTGACACAGAACAACGCTACGCCCAGATTGAAATGGAGCTGCTAGTGGTCGTTTTGCTTGCAGGAAATCTAATGACTTTATCTTCGGGAATAAGGTCACGATTGAGACTGACCATCAACCCCTAATCAGCATTCTGAGCAAACCGATACATGCCTCTCCAGGACGCCTCCAACGTATGTTGCTACAGCTACAGAAGTATGACGTTGTTCTAACCTACAAACGTGGCAAGGATATGCACCTGGCTGATTACATTCATGAGAAGGTGACATCCTGTGCATTGTGCAACAGTTTGGCACCACACCAACAAAAGCAGCCACTTCTCTTTTTTTAAATTTTTTTTAAAATTTATTTATTAGAAGTAGACATATTATAAAATGTAGTTACATATTGTAGTAAAAAAAAACTTTTCATATACATCAGTCATACATTATTTAAATTTTCCATTATCAATTACTTCTGCTTCTAGTATTTTTATTTTTTATAGAAAGCGAGAAAAAGAGGGTAGAAAGTTACAAATAAAAAGAAAGCAAAAAAAACACACAACAGAAAAACAAGGGAGGTGGAATGGGTTACCTGTAATACATCAATGGAGATAGGTTCGTAGGTTATAAAGTATAGCTTTTCATCTGTTCCTGAGTTCAAGTATCAGCCGGGTCCTCGTGCTGAGCCAATCTATCCCTTCAGATAGTTAATGAATGGAGCCCAAATTTTATGGAAAAGATCTTGTTTGTCCATTAAGACAAGTCTAATTCTTTCTAAGTATAGGGTCTCCGACATTTCCGTAATCCACATTTTAATTGTGGGGGTTGTAGGGCCTTTCCAAAATTTTAATATTAATTTTTTTTCCGGTTATTATACTGTAATTGAGGAAGTTTCTTTGGTTTGTTGTGAGTGTTAAGCTTTGTTCTGATATTCCAAGTATTATTAATTTTGTGTCTGGGTCCAGTTTTGTATTAATAACTTCTGAAGTTATTTCAAAAATATCTGTCCAGAAATGTTTAAGTTTTATACAGTTTGCAAACGTATGTGTTAAATTAGCCTCTAAATGTAGACATTTATCACAAATAGGAGAGATTTGTGGGAAGATTCTATTTAGTTTTATTTTAGAGAAGTGTAGTCTATGTAAGACCTTGAATTGTATTAAAGTATGTCTGGCATTTAATGAACATTGATGTATTTGTTGTAAACTTTCGTCCCACATATCTTTCGTGATAGGATGACCTATTTCATTTTCCCATTTGTATCTATATGATTCGGTCGGTGGTACCTCGTTATTTAGTAGGGTGTTATAAATATAAGCTATTAGTTTTTCAGTATTAGGATGCTTGTTCAGACATTCATCAAGAATTTCTGATTCCCTATTCCTGTAAACTTGTGTATTAGATTTAACATAATCTCTAATTTGTAGATATCTGAAGAAATTATTTGAGTGCAGTCCATAATTCAGTTGTAACTCTTGAAATGAAAGAAAAGTACCTTTCCCATAAAGATGTCCTATATTTTTGATTCCATGATTTTTCCATTGTGTGAAACCTTTGTCCATAAAGGATGATTTGAATAAAGGATTATTTACAATGGGAAGGCAGAGTGGTATATTATTCAATTTTAAATCTTTTTTTATTTGTTTCCAAATTCGTATTCCACTATGTATTATGGGGTTTTCTTTATAGGTTTTTTTGTGCAGTTTTGTGGGGGCAAATATGATCGGTCCAATTTCAAAAGGTAGACAGTCTTCCTTTTCCATCATTAGCCAATCTGGTTGTTGATCCATTTCTTCCAGCCAAAAATTCATGTTTTTAATATGGACTGCCCAAAAATAAAATAAGAAATTTGGCAAAGCCAGACCTCCATTTATCTTTGATTTACATAAATGTTTTTTACTTATTCTATGATTCTTATAATCCCAGACAAAACTTGTAACAATGGAATCGACTTTTTTGAAAAAAGTTTTTGGGATATATATCGGAATTAATTGAAGTAGGTACAGCAGTTGCGGTAAAAAAATCATTTTTATAGCATTAATTCTCCCAAGCATTGAAATGGGGAGTGTTTTCCAGTATTGAATATTCTTATGTAGTTTATTCAGTAAGGGTGGGAAATTTAGTTTAAATAAAGAGGTATATGTCTTAGTTACATAGATTCATAAGTATTTAAATTTATCTTTAACTATTTTAAAAGGGGATTGTTGTATTGTATGTAAATTGAATTTTGTTATTGGCATGATTTCGCTTTTATTCCAATTGATTCTATATCCCGAAAACTGACCAAATTGAGTTATTAGATTTAACAGGTTTGGAATACTAGTTTCTAATTTTGTAATATATATTCGTGTATCATCTGCATATAAGGAGATTTTATTCCTTGTGTCTCTAGTATTGTATTCAAATATTCCTGGATGGTTTCTAACGCTTTCTGCTAGGGGTTCGAGTGCAAGAGCAAATAATAGTGGGGATAGTGAGCATCCTTGTCTACAGCCTCTAGAGAGATTAAATTTAGTTGATAACATTTTGTTTGTTAATATTCTAGCTGTTGGGTTAGAATATAACAATTTAACCCATGTACAGTACTTCTCTCCTAGTTGAAATTTTTCCATCACCGAAAATAAATATGGCCATTCTACCTGGTCAAATGCTTTTTCAGCATCTAACGAGATAATTGCTAGCTCTGCGTTAGGGATTCTATTGGAGTATATAATATTAAATAATCTTCTCAGATTAAAAAATGAATACCGTTTGGGGATAAACCCTGTTTGGTCGGGATGTATTAATTTGCTGAACACTAAGCTCAATCTATTAGATAGAATCTTAGTTAATATTTTCTGATCAGTATTTAAGAGGGCTATAGCTCTGTATGAACCTGGGTCTTCAAGATCCTTGTCCGTTTTTGGTATAAGTATGATTGTAGATTCATTTAGAGTTTCTGGGAGTTTCTGTTGAGTATATGCGTATTTGTACATTGTCTGTAGGCGTGGGGAAAGCAAATCATAATTTTTTTAAATAAAATTCCGAATTTAGACCATCGGGTCCTGCCGGCTTTCCGTTTTTTAAGGACTTTATTGATTCTTCAATGTCTTTTATCGTAATTTCAGCCCCTAGCAATTCTCTCTCTTTCTAGATCTAGACCCGCAAACTTACAATTCTGTAAAAATGTTTCCTGCAGCAGCCACTTCTCTCACACCCAGTTCCCGATCTCCCGTGGTCCACAGTGGCAACTGACATAGAAACATAGAAATTTTTTGAGTGGCATGGCAAACAATACCTGGTTCTAGTTGCCTCGTATTCCGAATGGTCTGACATCGATCTACTCAGTAGCCCCACCTCTGCAGGGATAGTCCAGAAGCTAGCACGCCATTTCTCTGATCACGGGTCTCCGTATCAACTACTGTCTGATAATGGCAGTCAATTTACCAGCCAGTACTTCAAAGACTTTGCTGCACGCTGGGGTTTTCGCCACATCACCAGCAGCCCCGAATGCGCGCAGTCGAATGGGCTAGCTGAACGTGCTGTCAGGAATGCCAAACAATTGATGGAACGATCCCACAGGGCAAAATCAGATGTGTATCTGGACCTGCCCAACCTGCGAAACATCTCCCGCGACCCGATATTGGGTTCACCCGCTCAGCGTTTAATGTCAAGCAGACCCGAGCCACATTGCCTGTGGTGAAACAGGCACTGGTACCGCATGTGTTCCCACCATCAGAAATCCAGTCCAGACTACAACAAAAGTGCGACGTTCAGAAAGGGTGGTATGACAAGACGAGCTGGCCACTTCCTCCACTAGCCGAGGGACAGGTGGTGCGTCTGCAAACCGACAAAGGTCACGACCACCTCGGTGTAATTTCTGGAACTGCCTCCGAGCCAAGTTTATATTTGGTTAATGCCGATGGCAGCACCTACAGACGTAATAGACAGCACATCCTGCCTGTGAACGAACCATCACCACCACCGTATTATCCTGGCCGCACAGGTATAATTCCATCCCCATCCAGCGGCATCGGCCCGACCGTACCAACACTACCATCCGCTTCTGATCCGGTCACTTCGCCTACGGCCACACCGCCTCCACCTGTGCCAAAGTCTCCTGTTTCATCACCGGGGATGCTGTTTCAATCTCCTGCAGTTATTCTCCCACCGATCGTGTCTCCGATGACGGGAGAAGATGCAGGACTGTACCGTACACGTGTAGGTCGCATCTGCAAGCTCACAATAAAGTACCCGGGCTACGTTTGAACTTCCTCCAGTTTATTGACACATACTGTATGTATTTTATGTCATCAGTAGTTCTTACATTTTGCATTTAATTATTTAAGGGGAAGGATGTAGATTAGTGTGTCTCTACTATATACATATCACCACACAGATTACGCATGCTGCACATTCCTTATGTAGTCCAGTTCAGATCTTCATACCTACCCGCCCATAAGCCTCTCTCTCTCTCTTAGATTAGATGTATGCCATGGAGATGAAAGCACAAGGTGTTTCCTCCGTGGAATTACAAATAAAAGACCATGAGTTCTAAACTCTATGTGTGAGTCTGATCATTTCAACAGCATCTATCAATATCCATGTAAAAAACTTGCCTTGCAAATCTCATTTCTCTCCCTCACCATAAATCTATGCCCTCTAGTATTTGATGTTTCCCACATGGGGAAAAGACTATCTACATTCTCCCTGCTTCTCATAATTTTATATTGTTCTCTCATGTCCCTCAGCCTTCAATACTCCTTAGAAAACAATACAAGATTGTCTAATCTCTCTTTGTAGCTAATACACGTCAACCCAGGCAACATCCTGGTGAACCTCTTTGGCTTCCTCTCCAAAGCCTCCACATCCTCCCTGCAATGTGGCAATGAGAACTCCACACAATACTCCAAATGTGGACTAACCAAAGGTTTAGGCCACTGGAACATAACTTGCCAATCTTTATACTCAAAGACCTTATCTATGATGGCAAGATCATAGAAGATGATAAAGAAGAAGATGCCTTCTTTATCAATCATTTCCACTTGTGTTGCCAATTGAATCGCATGACCCTTCTTTACATTAATGCTGTTACAGTCCTGCCATTTACAGTATATATTCCTCTTGCATTTGCACCACCAGATTGATTCCTGAGATGTCAGGACTTTCATATGAAGAAAGACTGGATAGACTCGGCTTGTACTCGCTAGAATTTTGAAGATTGAGGGGGGATCTTATAGAAACTTACAACATTCTTAAGGGGTTGGACAGGCTAGATGCAGGAAGATTGTTCCCGATGTTGGGGAAGTGCAGAACAAGGGGTCACAGTTTAAGGATAAGGGGGAAATCTTTTAGGACCAAGATGAGAAGAAAAAAAATTCACACAGAGAGTGGTGAATCTCTGGAATTTTCTGCCACAGAATGTAGTTGAGGCCAGTTAATTGGCTATATTTAAGAGGGAGTTAGATGTGGCCCTTGTGGCTAAAGGGATCAGGGGGTATGGAGAGAAGGCAGGTACAGGATACTGAGTTGGATGATCAGCCATGATCATATTGAATGGCGGTGCAGGCTCGAAGGGCCAAATGGCCTACTCCTGCACCTATTTTCTATGTTTCTATGTTTCACATTTGTCCAGATTAAACTCCAACTGCCATTTCTCCGACCAAATTACCAATTCATCTATATCCTGCATAATCCTTTGACAAATTCCTTCACTATTCACAACTCCACAAATGTTCATGTCATCTTCAAACTAACTAATCAGACTAACTACATTTTAATCTAAATTTATGACCTCTATCATTTACGACCACACCAATTTTGTATCAAACTTACCAACTCACCGTAGATCTCATGTTCTGCATTGATCCAAGGGGCAAAAGTAGTTTTCTCCTGTAAAATACTTTGAGGTGAATTGCAATTGTGAAAGAAATGTTTTCAACCAAGTAAAATATTATGCTTAGATGGAAATCATTATATGATTAAATGATTTAGCATTTTAGACATATATGCTATAAAAATATAGATTTAAAAAGATTAAGTTGTCTTTCTTAGCACTTTACATCTACCTAAAGAGGCAAATGATTTTTTTAAACATGAATAAATTATTATTTTATTGGAAGTAAATAATTTCCTGTGCAGAGTTCTTGGCACCAAGCCTGGCTTTGAGATTAAAAAGACACAAAGGAGGTTCACAGGTCATAAGCATGACTGGCATAAATGCATATTGCATACAAAAGTACACCTTTGAATTACAGTGTTCTCAGCAACAGCTTGCCACTTTTGATATTATTCAATATTTATTGGAAAGTCTAAGTATATTTCTCCTTTGTTTTGCCACAGAGAATGACATGAAGATCAGGGAATCTGGGAAAGCTAATGGAGAAGTCTTAAGGACTTAAGGTATTATAGTCTAGACGGTGCTAAGACGTATGCAGGTAAATAGCTGCCACAGGAGTATTCTATTCCGTTTTGATCACCAAAGATGCTTTTAAGCTAGATGGGGTGCAGAGAAGATATACAAGTATGCTGCTAGGACTCGAGGGATTGAGCTATAGGAGAGATTGGGCAGACTATGACTTTATTCCTTGATGCTGGAGGCTGAGAGATATCCTACAGACATGCATAAAATCAAGGGGAATAGATAGGCTGAATGCGCAGACTTGATAGAGGTTTTTAATATGATGAGAGGGATAGACAGAGTTGACGTGGAAAAGCTTTTCCCACTGAGAGTAGGGAAGATTCAAACAAGGGGACATGACTTGAGAATTAAGGGACTGAAGTTTAGGGGTAACATGAGGGGGAACTTCTTTACTCAGAGAGTGGTAGCTGTGTGGAATGAGCTTCCAGTGAAGGTGGTGGAGGCAGGTTCGTTTTTATCATTTAAAAATAAATTGGATAGTTATATGGATGGGAAAGGAATGGAGGGTTATGGTCTGAGCGCAGGTATATGGGACTAGGGGAGATTATGTGTTCAGCACGGACTAGAAGGGTCGAGATGGCCTGTTTCCGTGCTGTAATTGTTATATGGTTATTATATGGTTATTCCAAATGATGGGAATCAAGAACGAGAAGCCATTGATTTCATGTGAGAGGTGAAAGATTTCATGTTCCAGGGCCATTCTGCCCATCAAGTCTACCCTGCCATTCAATCATGGCTGATCTATCTCTCCCTCTAACCTATTTTCCTGCCTTCTCCCCATAAACCCTATTAAGATTTAATAGGATCCTGAGGGCAACATTTTTCACACAGAGGGTGGCGAGTGTATGGAATGAGTTGCCAGTGGAAGTAGTTGAGACAGATACAATCACAGCATTTAAAATATTTTTGGACAGATACATATATAAGAAAGACTGAAGTGATATGGCCAAGGGAAATGGGAGCAAATGGGACTAGTTTAGATGGGCCAGCATGGAAAAGTTGGGCCAAAGGGCTTATCTCATAGCTGTGTAACCTGCGATTGCACACAAGGGCATTGTGCTCCATAATTATTAAAGTATAAAAAAGAGATAATTCGAACTAGGTCAAATGAATTGCAACTTCATATTTATTGTTGATGAGCTCTCAGCTTGAAATATTTATATGTGCAGAAGTTAAATAGTTTAAGAAAGTGGAATAACACAGAACTTGTGTGCACGGGTGATCGATGGTCGATATGGACTTGGAGGGCCAAAGAGCCTGTTTCCATGCTGTATCTGTGTTATCCCACTTATCCATTCCTTACAAACCCACATGTTTTTGGGATGTAGGAGGAAACCGGAGCACCCAGAGGATACCCATGCAGTCACAGGCTTTAAACAGAATCATCCACTATAATAGGGCAATAATTGCGAGGAAATTCCACACAAACATCATCCAATGCCAGATCAACCCAGATATCTGGCATTGTGAGGCAGCAGCTATGCCAACTGTGCCATTGTGCTGCCTAAAATGCTTTTAGTTTACCACAATGGACGGTACTGTATAACAGATAGCAAGTGTGCAGGATCTAAACATTTAGAAACATTCTACAGAGGACAACCTATTTATCATCAGTTTTACAGTTGAACCTCTGAATAAAATGTAATTTCCTTCTTAACTTTCATGCAAACCAGCAGAATGCCCTATATTGTTAATATTGGCCAAATTAGAAGTATTATAAAATGGAGGATGTCTGCATTTGCAGGGCCAGTTACAAGCTGTGAGCTGGCGCCAGAAAGTCTAAACCCGAGATGGCCAGATGTCCTTACTTTGTTAAAATGTATAAGGGTTTGCCGAAAGAGATAAGAAGGTCTACAAATGCATTGGTTCTAGAAGGGGGTGTAAAAAGGTATTGTAAATAATATTGCAGATTGTTGTGCTGCTGTTTGATGTTTGGCTGAAGTGTGAAACTTTGTTTGAATTGTTTATGCAACCTGGGAAAATGTTGCATTACTTTAGTTAACTGACATCCTCCTAGAAGCTTCTGCAGAAACTTTGTAATGGGGTACTTTGTAATTGGGTTAGGGAACTGTCAATAACTGTATAATGTAATTGATATGTGTGATTGGCTTGTAGGGGCTGCCCCCCTCCATATAGTTCTTCCCCAAGGGTCCGATGGCCTATAAAAGATTGAACCCCATGAGGATCGGTCAGTCTTCTGGAGGTGCACTTGGGATCGTGTGACTTGCTGGAAGTGTCTGCTTGCACGAGGCTGAAGGGCTTGAACGAGCAGAGACAAGGATTGGACCCGCAGTGGTTAGGTATTGTATAGGTAGCGATGTTACAAAACCTACCTTCGGCCATGTGAGCGACTTTGGTGCCTTTGGGGGGGGATTAAAATGCAGTTTTGTACTGCTTGTCGGAGAGGGATTTCCTTGGGCTGCTAGCTGATGAAGAAAAATCGATCAGACTTCCGTTACCGTTTTTTTTTTAAATCGCTGGACAATTTAATAATTGGAATAAAATAAAAAGCGACTTCGAATGCCCTCAACGCCTACAACGTGACGGATCGTAATGATAGGGCAAAACAAAGGGTGTTGTATATTTTACATATAATCTTACTTCTTGGGATGGCTTTAATCTAATTTTAAATTGCAAAAATGTTATTTGTGTCCCATACCAACCGGCAGTGTCTTTCCTGCCGATATGGGGTACAAATTCACCGCAACCGCAACGTTCCAATCGATCGTGTTCCAGAAACACCTACTCGCATGGTGATTTAAATGCTTTTTTTTTGTATAATCATGTCATAAGAGCATCTAAATCGTCTATATTTTGTGTTCTTGTCTACCCATAGTCAATATTTTAATACTAAATATACACAACAGTTTTAGCCACATGTATTATACAAAAAATCATAATTTTGATTATATTGTGGATGTTTCTAGATTAATTTATGGGAATTAAACATTAAATTCCTTCCATCTGGTATATAAATTTATGACAGTGAGATTTAAAAATCATGTTATATTGTGAATTCTTGTGTGAATGGGATTAGTTTGTTATTTGGATACTTAGGCTATTTAAAAAAAATATCCTTTTCTTAAGAAATGGAATCTACAGGACATTCTAATGGGAAAGTAGTGGGTGGAAAGGCATGTCATGCGCGGTTTAAAGAGCAAAAACTTGTAGTTTATAATGCCAAAATGGAAAAGTTGCGGTAAAACAAGGTGTACAGAGTTGCTTATTGGTTACAATCTGAGGAGTATGATGATGCTACTGATTATGATATGCCAATGTACCAGCTAGCAACTGACCTTCTCCATAAAGACTTAGTCTATTGCTAGAAATTGTAATGTATTTACCTATCTGTTACAGATTTACAGCATATAATACAATAATATTAAAGTTCTGACCTTGAGAATATCACATTTTTGAATTTAAGACAGTCTGGGTGTTTATTACTATTTCCGTCACAATGGTCAATTTTGTAATTAGCTACAATTAGGTAATTAACTAATTATATGCTTTAATTTCAGGCCATCCAAGTAAGATATTTTATATTTGTTTCAGAATGCTTCAATCTATAATAACTGAAAATTTCATTCAGTTCTCTTAGTTTTAAAGAAAGTTATGGGCTGTTGACTGTCCTCGATCACAGCTTTTGTGTTAAGTCAATGGAAAAGCAATAGGGAACAAGGTGCTAATTTCCGAGTATGAAAATGGCCATAACTTTTTTAATACTGAAGATATGAAAGTGAATTAGCTGTCAAATTAAACTTATTTTTATGCTTTATCTGATGGGATAAATTGCAGACTTGATTTTTAAAATCTCAACATTTTGTAACATTGCTACAAAATAACCCCTTGCCAAAGCAAAAAGTATTGGAGTGACTCACCAGGACAGGCAGAACCTGAAGTTAAGACTGAGGTGAGAAAAAACTTTTTCACCCAGAGAGTTGTGAATTTGTGGAATTCCCTGCCACAGAGGGCAGTGGAGGCTAAATCACTTGATGGATTTAAGAGAGAGTTAGACAGAGCTCTAGGGGCTAGTGGAATCAAAGGATATGGGGAGAAGACAGGCACGGGTTATTGATTGGTGACGATCAGCCATGATTACAATGAATGGCGATGCTGGCTCGAAGGGCCGAATGGCCTCCTCCTGCACCTATTTTCTATGTTTCTATGTTTCTAGGAGACGAATTATGGCTGAAGTTGGAACATTGAAGGGAGTGAAATGTACTGAAAAGATTATTTGGCAGTGTGGTAATAACGACAGGGCGAATGAGTTAATTGGATTGTGGAGAAAATATTATGAAGTGCAGAAAGCTAGTAGAGAAGCTGTGAGAATGGCTAACTGGGAAGAAGCAGCTTCAAAGCTTGGAATAAAACTGGAAGATGATGAAGTAAATCGACCTCCAGGCACCAGGGGAGAGGGGTCTGGATGTATAAGAGAGCATAAGGAACAGGAAAGAGATAGATTTCCTGAAGTGAAACTGGCACCGGTAAATTTAGAGTTTAAGAACTCGATGGTTGGCATTGGCTTTGAGGGGGGAGAAGAGGAATATTTGAAAGATTGGGAAAGTGTTAAAATTAAACATAGAAACATAGAAACATAGAAATTAGGTGCAGGAGTAGGCCATTCGGCCCTTCGAGCCTGCACCACCATTCAATTTGATCATGGCTGATCATCCAACTCAGTATCCTTTACCTGCCTTCTCTCCATACCCCCTGATACCTTTAGCCACAAGGGCCACATCTAACTCCCTCTTAAATATAGCCAATGAACTGGCCTCGACTACCTTCTGTGGCAGAGAATTCCAGAGATTCACCACTCTCTGTGTGAAAAATGTTTTTCTCAACTCGGTCCTAAAAGATTTCCCCCTTATCCTTAAACTGTGACCCCTTGTTCTGGACTTCCCCAACATCGGGAACAATCTTCCTGCATCTAGCCTGTCCAACCCCTTAAGAATTTTGTAAGTTTCTATAAGATCCCCCCTCAATCTTGTAAATTCTAGCGCGTATGGGCGGAGTCTATCCAGTCTTTCTTCATATGAAAGTCATGACATCCCAGGAATCAGTCTGGTGAACATTCTCTGTACTCCCTCTTTGGCAAGGATGTCTTTCCTCAGATTAGGAGACCAAAACTGTACGCAATACTCCAGGTGTGGTCTCACCAAGACCCTGTACAACTGCAGTAGAACCTCCCTGCTCCTATACTCAAATCCTTTTGCTATGAATGCTAACATACCATTGGCTTTCTTCACTGCCTGCTGCACCTGCATGCCTACTTTCAATGACTGGTGTACCATGACACCCAGGTCTCGTTGCATCTCCCCTTTTCCTAATCGGCCACCATTCAGATAATAGTCTACTTTCCTGTTTTTTGCCACCAAAGTGGGTAACCTCACATTTATCTACATTATACTGCATAAAAGAAGCTTGCAGCCTCCACCATATTCCTCTTGCGTTCCCCGGGCTCCACCCATACATTGTATAGCTTGTGCACACAACAGAAATTCAGAGCCTGCAGCACCTTTAACACCACCTGCAGATTCCACAATAAAGCCTGCTTTACAAATAGGATTCTTTGACTCCATCTGCTCCATTATTGGCAGATAGTCCAATAGCTCACGGTACCAGGAGTAGAACAAAGAAGTTAGTCCCAGTATTTAATGAGAGAGAGGTTATTAGAGACATAGAAACATACAAACATAGAAAATAGGTGCAGGAGTAGGCCATTCGGCCCTTCGAGCATGCACCGCCATTCAATATGATCATTGCTGATCATCCAACTCAGTATCCTGTACCTGCCTTCTCTCCATACCCCCTGATCCCTTTAGACACAAGGGACACATCTAATTCCCTCCTTAAATATAGCCAATGAACTGGCCTCAACTACATTCTGTGGCAGAGAATTCCAGAGATTCACCACTCTCTGTGTGAAAAATGTTTTTTCACACAGAGATATAGTACAACCACTAGATAATTTTTGCAAGCCTAAACCTAGACGAATTAAACAAGCAGCGAGTGAACGGAGAAGGTCTTTTAGGAGGTACTGTAATCCCCCTACTGAAGAAGAAGATATATCTGAGGGTGAGACAATAATTGAAGATTCTGAGATAGATCCCGAGATGGCAAAAAGTATAAAAGCAAAACAAGTAACTCATAGGCAGTTCCCCGTCAGGGAAATGCCAAACCCTGCTTTTGATCTGGTTAGTGCAGTGGGTCCAAATAATCCCCGTCCAATAAAAATCTATTCCCCATGGAAGCCCAATGAGATGACGGCAATTCTGAGCCAGTTACCCGATCGTAGAAAATCACCTGCTTCCTTTGTGGATCACTTTAGAACCATGGAATTAATGGAAAAGATACTTAGAGATAATATATATAAGCATCTGGATAAACAGGGTCTGATTAGGAACAGTCAGCATGGATTTGTGCCTGGAAGGTCATGTTTGACTAATCTTCTTGAATTTTTTGAAGAGGTTACTAGGGAAATTGACGAGGGTAAAGCAGTGGATGTTGTCTATATGGACTTTAGTAAGGCCTTTGACAAGGTTCCTCATGGAAGGTTGGTTAAGAAGGTTCAACTGTTGGGTATAAATGCAGGAGTAACAAGATGGTTTCAACAGTGGCTGAATGGGAGACGCCAGAGGGTAATGGTGGATGGCTGTTTGACGGGTTGGAGGCAGGTGACTAGTGGGGTGCCTCAGGGATCTGTGTCGGGTCCTTTGTTGTTTGTCATGTACATCAATGATCTGGATGAAGGTGTGGTAAATTGGATTAGTAAGTATGCAGATGATACCAAGATAGGGGGTGTTGTGGATAATGAAGAGGATTTCCAAAGTCTTCAGAGTGATTTAGGCCATTAGGAAGAATGGGCTGAAAGATGGCAGATGGAGTTTAATGCTGATAAATGTGAGGTGCTACACCTTGGCAGGACAAATCAAAATAGGACGTACATGGTAAATGGTAGGGAATTGAAGAATGCAGTTGAACAGAGGGATCTGGGATAACCGTGAAGGTGGAATCTCATATAGATAGGGTGGTAAAGAAAGCTTTTGGTATGCTAGCCTTTATAAATCAGAGCATTGAGTATAGAAGCTGGGATGTAATGTTAAAATTGTACAAGGCATTGGTGAGACCAAATCTGGAGTATGGTGTACAATTTTGGTCGCCCAATTATAGGAAGGGTGTCAACAAAATAGAGAGAGTACAGAGGAGATTTACTAGAATGTTGCCTGGGTTTCAACAACTAAGTTACAGAGAAAGGTTGAATAAGTTAGGTCTTTATTCTCTGGAGCGTAGAAGGTTAAGGGGGGACTTGATAGAGGTCTTTAAAATGATGAGAGTGATAGACAGTTGATGTGGACAAGCTTTTCCTTTTGAGAATAGGGAAGATTCAAACAAGAGGACATGACTTCAGAATTTAGGGACAGAAGTTTAGGGATAACATGAGGGGGAACTTCTTTACTCAGAGAGTGATAGCGGTGTGGAATGAGCTTCCAGTGGAAGTGGTGGAGGCAGGTTCGTTGGTATCATTTAAAAATAAATTGGATAGGCATATGGATGAGAAGGGAATGGAGGGTTATGGTATGAGTGCAGGCAGGTGGGACTAAGGGAAAATAATTGTTCGGCACGGACTTGTAGGGCCGAGATGGCCTGTTTCCGTGCTGTAATTGTTTTATAGTTATATGGTTATAATGCGTGTATACCACGCCGACTCCCGAGATTTATGGACAGTGATCCAGCAGATAATGACTTTGACTGAACATACTAGATTCCTAACAACCGTAGGACACCCGACACATGATGCACTGGCAAACGTAATAGAAGACAATAGTGCAAGGGAAGAGGTAGTTCTAACTGCAATTGCGAATGCTCTTCAGAAACCAATGGTCAATTGGTTTCTGAAGAATATTCGCAAGGGCTAGAATCTTGGATGTAAGACCGAAAAAGGGCGAGGGAGCAGATGAATTTTAGAAAGATTTTCAGAATTGTACATGGACCAATCCGGTGACCTAAATTATCGAAATGGAGTAAATTTTCCTCAGTACTGTGCAACCTTACTGAACTGCCTTCCAACTAATGTGGCCGAATCGATTAAAACTAATAATATGGACTGGTCGGAATATAGTTCCAGTCAAATGGCCAGAGCTGTAAGATACAACTGGAAAGATGTTAAAAAGCAGGAAGGTCAGCCTGCAGTGAAAACAAAGACAGAGTACGTGGTTAACAAGGAAACACCAAAATCAGACTTAGGACTGGGGAATCGTAGAGTAATGACAGATCGTAAATTTGAAAATTGGAAAAAGCAATTCCCAGCGGATTACTTCGATGATGTACCTGCCTTAGAGCAGATTTCCCCAAGACCAAATTCGAGAAGGAATAAAATACTGGGACCAGATCAGTGTTATATTTGTGCTGGGCCAGGACATTGGAGTCGAGCATCTCCAATTAGGGAATGAATGGCAGGAAGGGGTCAGAGAGAGGACTTCCAGGATCAAAGGAGGAACACTTGGGATCCTAAAGAATACAGAAACATCCGAGATCCCAGGGATTGTAGGAGGTCTCTAAATCCTGGAGACTTCAGGGATCCAAGAGAGCAAAGAGTAAGCTGGCCAGGAGACCAGAGACCCAGAAGACAGACACCTTTTTCACAGACCAACCCATTTTCACCGTCCTGATCAGCCAGCCAGTCCAGAATCAATGGACAAGATAACATGACCCCTACCCATCAAAGTAATTTATCCTTTTGAAGGAATTGGATGTTTGGATGCACCATTATAGTAAAAACTGAAGATTATACAAGGAAGGCAGTAAGAAAAGATAGTCAAGAGTCAAGGAAGAACTGTAAACAGCCCCATACATACCCAGAGAGACATTTTAAAGTAAAGAAATACCCCAGGAATGTACGAAAGATGATGAGGCAGACTAATAGTTTAAATAACAAGTCACCCTCGGAAAAGTTGATGTTAACCATCCAGGAGGTTGTTCAGTTCCAGGAGAAGGCTAGTAAAGAGAGAGAACCACTATTGCCTATGGGTGCGTTCAAAATATTATAGAAGGATTACATTGAATTCGAGGAGGTGCCAGGTATATAGTAGCAATGTTACAAAATTTTGAGATTTTACAAATCAAGTCTGTAATTTATCCCATCAGATAAAGCATAAACATAAGTTTAATTTGACATCTAATTCACTTTCATATCTCAAGTATTTAAAAAGTTATGGCCATTTTCATACTCGGAAATGAGCATCTTGTTCCCTATTGATTTTCTATGGACATAACAAAAAAGTTGTGATCGTGAACAGTCAAAAGCCCATAACTTTCTTAAAAATTAAGAGAACTGAATGAAATTTTCAGTTATCATAGATTGAAGCTAAATGTCCAAATAATATTCACAAATAATTCACAATAAAACATGATTTTTAAATCTCATTTACATTAATTTATAGGCCAAATGGAAGGAATTCGGTGTTCAATTGCTGTAAATAAATGCCCATTTAAATCAGCTTTCCAGTGGGTCCCTGTGGAACGCGCTGGTTTAGAACGTTCACATTGCGGTAGATTTGTGCCTCAAATGCCGAGAAAAATACTGCGCGATATATTGGGCCCAAATTGAGCTACTCGCAATATTAAATTTTGTATAAAAGGATCTTTAGAAGCCATTTTGAATGTAAAAATATACAACCTACCTTCTGCTATTTTCTTTATGAGACCCTGCGGTTGCTGACGGTCGCGGGTTTAAAGATTGATTTTTAAACTACTATAACTATTATTCAAGGCCTTTAAACCTAATAATAGCTTTTGCGACGGGGTCTATCAGCGATTTTTCGTTAGTAATTAACTAGGCTGAACATTTTCGATTGGAACAGCTTAGAGAAAATCGCGTTTTAAACCCGCCCCCTCTAAACGGCGCCAAAATCGCGCACAACCTCAGCGGCAGATATTCAGCGACGCTTCAGGTAGGCTTTGCAACATACCTATATATAGGTACGTGTTTGTCAAAGTCGATGCATTCGGCCGGTGGATCAAAACTTACCCAACCCTTGATAATAAAGTGGCTACTGTTATCAAGGTGTTAAAGAGAGCAATTATCCCTAGATTTGGCATCCTTATTCAACTTAGTTTAGATAATGGTCCACATCCTATTGGAACAAATTAATGTGAACAGCTGGGGATCCAGCAGCAATTGTACTGTGAGTATTGACTACCGGACGTTATTGTTAATTAAGATTTAAGGGAGTGCCATATGTTTTTGGATTGTTGATATCTTTTGCTCTCTATATTTACTGTAGTTTATAATGTTACAGAACTATAGTGGTTGAATGAGTGGAACCTATTTATGTTTGGTGTACTGTACTCTGAGACCTGTATTCACCTTGAGGTCTATTGAAGAAATTGAGAAAGCATGACTACAAGTCGACTTCTTATAGTTCCAGATAGAAATAATGAGTTCTTCTCTATCCAATTCCAAGTGTTGAGCAGTCCACAATCTATAATTATATAATTGGTTTAGGTTTTGACAATCCTGTTTCATGAAAAGAAGAAATGGATTGTGATGCTGGCAGATTGCTTCTGATAATGACAATTAGATGATTGGCTATGGGATTCTTGTGTTTCGTTTTGTGCTGAAGCTGAGCTAAAATCGGTAATTTTTGAGAAACTTAATTGGTTTGGATGTGTTAGACCAGTCACCATTAGTTAGGAAGGTACACAAAATTGCTGGAGGAACTCAGCGGGTGCAGTAGCATCCGCTGCATCATAGATGCTGCTGCACCCGCTGAGTTCCTCCAGCAATTTTGTGTACCTTCGATATTCCAGCATCTGCAGTTCCCTTTTGAACACCATTAGTTAGGAGCTCTAAATAGAATATGACAGCCTGAAGGGTTTCCAACAGTTCTTAGGCAGGTCATCTAACTTCCAGACCTAATTTCTACCATTGAATAGACTGACGCTGAGCTGTACTGTATCTCAACTCAAAACACCCATGTATGTTCTATATTCCCCTATCATTAACAAAATCTATTATTTAAAAAATGTTGGTCTTGCCTTAAACTTTGTTCATAATGCTCTGCATAATAAATTACATGAAGTATTGTGACAGCTGTAAAGGCATATGAAAGTGAATTTTACAAGGATATTATTGGCACTGGAAATAGAGAGGGAATGAGGGAGGGGGGGGGTGGTAGTACTGTTTGGAAACGGGCCCTTCGGTCCATTGAGTCCACGCCGACCATTGATCACCTGCACACTAGATCAATGTTATTCCACTTTTGCATCCTACACACTAGAGGCAATTTACAGAAGCCCATTAACCTACAAATCTGCATGTCTTTGAAATGTGGGAGGAAACTGAAGCACCTGGACCAAAACCACGCGGTCAAAGGGAGAGCATGCAAACTCCGCATAGACAGCACCTGTAGTCAGAATTTAATCCAGGTCTCTGTCGTTGAGGCTGCAGCTCTACTGCTGCAGCACTGTACAGCCACTTTCTGAATTTTCTTCAAGTTAAACATGCCATGGGCCCCTCACATAGGCACCAGTTATGAGCGCCTTTCTGCTGGTAACGTTGAACAGTCCTAGTTCCAAACATACGTAGGCATCATCCCCCAACAGCAGGAGTTGTAACACCCCTTCCTACACATCAGTATCTACACACAGGGACCTCAACAGCCCTTCCAGGTGAGACAGAGGTTCACATGCACCTCCACTGTCTGCTGCATTCAGTGCTTCTCATTTTACAGTGGGGAGACCAAGTGTAGATTAGGCTATTTTGTGGAACATGCGCTCGTTCCATCAAGGCCTATTGCATTTCCTGGTTTCTGACAATTTTAACTCTCTTCCCCTTCTGATTTTTCTGTCCTGAGCCGCCTCCTTTGTCAGAGTGTTGTCACATGCAAACTGGAAGAACGACAGAAGTTCGGGATGACAGATGGCACAATGGGCTAAGTGTTCGGCTGGCAACCGGAAGGTAGCCGGTTCGAATCCCGCTTGGAGTGCATACTGTCGTTGTGTCCTTGGGCAAGACACTTCACCCACCTTTGCCTGTGTGTGAATGTGTGTGAATGTGTGTGAGTGATTGGTGGTGGTCGGAGGGGCCGTAGGCGCAGATTGGCAGCCACGCTTCCGTCAGTCTGCCCCGGTGGCTACAGAAGTAGCTTACCACCACCGAGTGTGACTGAGGAGTGAATGAATAATGCGATGTAAAGCGCCTTGAGTATTAGAAAGGCGCTATATAAATCCCATCCATTATTATTATTATTACCGGCTGCTGGACTTGTAGAAAGGCCAGATCAGACCCTTAAAACTAAAATTGGCTAAATTAGAGGCAAAGTGGAATTGGTTTGATTAAAATTACTTCCCATAGCTTTATTTCAAATAAGAGTCAGGTCTGTAGGGAAATCTAGACTGAGCCCAGCTGAAATCATTATGATAAACCCTTAGGAATACCCTAGGATCAAAATACAATGAAAATAATCAACATTCATCATATGACTGCAGAGATGACCGACTACATTCTAGCTTTGACTCTAGTGTTGAGAGAGTCATGCTGCATATAGTGAGATGCATTTTGTTAATGGTAGAAGGGAGGAATGCATGGGTACATCACCACTGCAATAGTATCAGTGGAAGCATGGAATGCTGACATTCTTTATTCCAGATTCTCTTAGAAACTTCATACTCTGCTACGGGTCGAACACAGGTGAACTTATCAAAATGAATGGAGGGGATTTACGCCCATGAAAACTCGAGAGGTGAAGACTCCTCAGACAGATATCATGAAGCTACGCCTACGCAAACTTGGGAAGCTTGGTGGAGTTCTGGGAAAATACAGCAGCATCTTCTTGTTAAAGATATCTGTTAGAATGAAGCAGTCATTATTGTATTTTGGTTATCATTAATGATGCGTTATCATAATGATAAAATGGAGGAATGTTAATATTGGCCAAATTAGAGGTGTTATAAAATGGAGGATCTTTGCATTTGCAGGGCCTGCTTGGACTCTTTCTGTGAAAGGTTGCAAGCTGTGAGCTGGCACCAGACTCTGAGAATCATCCACCATAATAGGGCAGATCGTACGAGGCATACCAGCAGGCACTTCCACAATGCTAACAATTATGGGCTTTTTATATTAGAAGAAAAGCAAGTTCTTTTCCAGCTGATGATACAAAAGCTTCTGTCAGGCAAATAATATAAAAGCTTGAGAACAGATACCACCAGATTCAGGAAAAGCTTCTTTCCCACTGTTACCAGACTATTGAAAGGACCTCTCACAAGCTATTGGTGCAGTTCCAATCTCCCAATTTACTTTGTTGCGGATCTTGAACTATTTTAACTGCACTTTCTCTGCAGCTGTAATACTACATTCTGCATTCTGTTACATTTCTCTTTTTGCTCTACTTGTTATACTTGTGCCAGTTTGATTATACTCATGTATGGAATGATTTACCTGGACAGCAGGCAAAACTGTATATATACATGTGACAACAATACCAACTGGCTTAGACTTATCTGAATGCTGTAGGTTCTTCAGTTGATCCAGCAGGTCCCTCTGCGGTGATGTTGAGCCTCACATAGATCTTGGTGACCTATTGGAATCTCCCATCCCTTGTGTTGATGGAATGCATTTAATACCACTGATCCAGGCAGTACCGATGTGAATCGGTGCACCTGTATGGTTGAATGGCAGGAGGCACAACTTTGCCTTCCGGCCATCAGGCCATGCTGTTATGGGATTAGTTCTGAGGGAGCTGGGTTCATCTCTCTCAGTTCGGATTCAGGAATGGACTTGGGCAGATTTCAGTGAAACACTGAGAATTATTAACTGGGGCAGGGGATATAGTGGAATGTCACTGCATATGTGTCAATGAGATCAAAAAATAAAGAGCTGGGTAAACTGCAGATTAGTTAGCATTTGTGGAGGGAAATGGACAGGCTACTTCTTCTGTCTGTCCATTTTCCTCCTCAGAGGCTGCTGGCCTCCTGAGTTCGTCCAGCACATTTTTTTATTCCTCCAGATTGGAACACTTGTAGTCTCATGTGTCTCTGTTAGTGAGACCATGCAGCCGAATAGTTTGGAACACAAAAGGCATGGGATATAGGATTCACTAAGTAACTGTTTTTAAGCATCATTCAACTAATGGTGGATCCAGCAATGATAATATTTTAGCGACAGCTAACGAGCTCTGGGTGGGGGCCATTCATGCATGGAGCTGCCAATTATGGTTGTAAAATATCTCGACTGCTCTCTGGTGATCAGTGGATCTGTCCCATCATGAATGAGTTGACCCTGGCAACACCAGTCCATTTCATGGCTGGTACAATCAATGCTCCAGGTGCAGCCTTTTATGGATTCAGTTTAGTTTATTGTCACAGTAAAAAGCTATCCCACCATCAGCCTTATAGACTGTTCACAGTAAAATTCCAAAGGATAGATCAGTCAATTGTGTCTAGTGCCATATTTTGCTCAGTGTCATCCCTTAATTCCACTGTGTGTACAGTACAAAAATTGATTTAATGGCCAAGTTTTTGACTTATGAGCAAAGACATTTGAAATGTGTGTAACTGCTGGAAGTAGCGTACCAGACTCAAGCTAATAAGCTGCCCATATTCTCACTTCACAAAATCAAGTGGCCAACTTTTGCATTGAAAGGAATTATTGGCCATGACCTGAGGGAAATCAAAGGAGTTATGTGGACTACACTTTTCCCCCATCCTGCCTCTTGGAAAAATGCAACAATCTTCTCTCAATTCCTCCATCTCCACTGCATCTGCTCGCAGATGGGACCCTCACACACATCTCCTCTGTATCCCATAGTTCTGCTCGAGCTCCCCCTCCCCCCAGACGCAACAAGGATAGAGTTCCCCTGGTCATCACCTTTTACCCCACCAACCCCCACATCATCCTCCGACATTTCAATCCTTCCACTGTGATCCCACCACTAATCACATTTTTCCATCTCCACCCCTTTCCACCCTCCGTAGAGACCGCTCCCTCCTTAGTTCACAACCCTTCCCACTCAAACCCAGGTAGTTTCCCTTGTAACCACAGGGCATGTATCACCTGCACAAATATACCTCTATCCTCACCTCCATCCTGGAACCCCAGCAATCCTTCCAGGTGAGACAGTGGTTCACATGCACCCCCTCTAACTTCATCTACTGCATCCAAAGTCTCTGATGTGAGCTCCTGTACATCGCTGAGACCAATTGCAGACTCGGCGACCATTTGGCCGAACACTTATGTTCGGTGCGCAAAGGCCTACTGGATCTTCCAGTTGCTAACCATTTTAACTCCCCTTCCCATTCCCATGCTGACCTTTCTGTCCAATGCCATATTGAGGTCGCACACAAACTGGAGGAACAACACCTCATGTTTCGCCTGGGTAGCGTACAATCCAATGGTATGAAAGGTGAATTCTCCAATTTTAGGTAACTCTTACAAACACCTCCCGCTCCCCTCCCCACTCACTCTTCCCCTCTTACCCTCCTCCTTCCTCCACTAAAACTCAGTTAACTAGTTCCACAGTTCGCAACTAAGTATCACTCTGGGTTTAGACCAGTCTCGAGTCAACAGTCAGCCTATCAGGAAACCTCCTTGCCTGCGGTCATCTGTTGCCAGACCTGATTTGTCCGGTTTATTTCGTTTTTTATTTATTTATTTAAAAAAAATATTTTTATTTATTAGAAATACAGTAAATTACAATAGTACAAGCCAGATATATCTTATTACATTTATTGTACCCCTTCATTTTTTAAGCTTTAAGGAAAGATAGAAATAAAGAAAGTAGAGAAAGTGAGGGAAAATTGTGTTAGTGTAAAAGAGTGATCAATAAAAAAAACCCCATTAGTTATGGAAAAGAGTTAAGAAATGTGAGGGCGACTCGGCTCAGGGCTGGAACGGTGCTCCGGTGGCTGAGACGGCATTCTGGCGGCGGCGGCCTGAGTCCGGGGTTCAGCCGCGGGCCAGTGGACGACATCGTCAACAGCTGCGTCCGCTGGACTGGAGGGCGGCAGCTTCGACCACCCCGGGCCGCGGAGTTTGAACCGGCCCGTTCGCGGAGCTCGGTGAGCCGCGGGACTGATTTACCATCGCCCGGTGGGATATCGCCTCAGCCCAGAGGGAGAAGAGGAGGGAAGAGACAGCAGCCCTAAGATTTTTGCCTCCATCACAGTGAGGAGGTGCTTGGTGGACTCACTGTGGTGGATGTTAATTTGTGTTTACTGTCTGTTTTGTTGTTTATTATTATATGTATGGCTGCAGGTAACGACATTTCGTTCAGACCGTAAGGTCTGAATGACAAATAAAGGATTTAAAAAAAATAGACCCTAGAAAAGAAAGAAAGAAAAAAACAAAAAAAAAACAAAAGCTCTATTATGAAAACCGCGCAAAAGGGATATACCAATTTCGTATTTTTCCTCCCCCCTTATTTTCGTATAATTCCTCCCCCTGTTTATTTATTTGCGTCCAGTTTTTACCCTTCCCTCCCGACTACAATCAGACTGAATAAGGGTCCCGACACGAAACTTCACCTATCCAGTTTCTCCAGAGTTGCTCCCTGTCCTGCTGATTTACACCAGCACTTTGTGTCTATCATGGTTATATCTTATTGCCCTTCATTATTTGGAACTAAAATGTTAAAAGTAGCAAATATTTCCTTCTTTTTTCGAAGACAAGTTTTGATTCTTGGATAAAATAGTTTTTTTTAATGTAATGAATGAAGACAACTCCTTAAAATGTTTGACTGGGATATAATATATTGTACATGGTAATTAGTAGGAAATGGTTTGGCTCAAGTCCCCTAGTCTCTAGCAGGTGGCTCTAATTACACTGAATTGCTGCCACGCCATGTTTAGTCTGTGAGGTGTGACTATAATAGTTGCCAGTAAATTAAAACTAACAGAGCTGTCAGCTTACTCACACAAAACGAATGGTCTGAGTTGCTACATTGTTTGCAAATACCGTGCATATGTGCATAACTGTACTCCATACTGTTGATGGCTTGGATTTCAGAAGTGTTAAACCATATCAAGCTTCCAATTCCACCACATCGGTGCTGTGACTTTTATGATATTTTAAAGCAAGCCAATTAAATGAAATAAAAAATGTTTCTTCCACAATTCCAGTTAAATGTTAATTTGTCATGTCAAGATTGACATCTGCATTAAAAAACAAAGGCAAAGTAAAGATAATTTACTATGACAAGGAGGTGCAAAATGTATTTCACTTTTGTCAAAGCCCAGTAACCCCCATAGACCCACATAGACCCCATGAGTTACTGGGTGCCTGCGTTAAGAAATAAAGTCTACATTCTGGCTGTCTCGCTGAATTATTTTGCACATAAAATACATTGTATGCTGCGATTTGGGAAGAAAACTTTGCAGCATTATGCATTGAGAAGGAATGCTGTAGTGTAGATTCTTAAGAAACACCTTCATTTTAATAGTTCTTATCTCAATTACACCTTCAACATGAGGCACCAAATGGTAATGTAGAACTTTACTGAAGAGAGAAGCACAATGAACCAAGGGTGAGTCATTGTCATTTGCAAATAAAGCTGATGAGCGGACAGCTTTCATGCAGATTTCATTCCTACTCCTCTCCTGCCCTATATCACCAATCATTTTGCCTCAGGTATATGTTACAGTTTAGTAAATGATCAATAGAGATCAGAGTGCATTTAAATAAGATCGGTTATATCATTGCACTGTGACCTCTGAATGCTAACATGCCACTTTCCTCCTTTTCCATCCTTCGTATCAACGCTTGTTCTCCCAACCAACCCACCCCAGCTCCCAATTCCCCTCCTCCACCTGGTTTCATTTGCCCATCATCCATGTAGGGTTTTATCCACAGCACCTTCATTACTATCAGATTCCAACATGGGGTGGGAGATTGCAACCTTAACGTGGTCCGCCCTGTTTCGACAAATGCAATCAACCTGGTGTGCACAATCAAATAAGATCAAATAGAACAAGTCTGAAGAAGGGTTTCAGCCCGAAACGTTGCTTTTTTCCTTCGCTCCATAGATGCTGCTGCACCCGCTGAGTTTTTCCAGCTTTTTTGTGTACCTTCGATTTTCCAGCATCTGCAGTTCCTTCTTAAACAAATAGAACAAGTTGCCTGACAACTTTATGCTGTGCACGCCATACACAAGAAGAAGGAGAAGATTCCAACATTTGTAGCCTCCTGTTTCCACCTATCACTTACTACATTCATCCTCATTCTTCCCGCTGAGTTACTTCAGCACTTTCTGTCCTTTTTGGACAGGCTAGATGCAGGAAGATGTTTCCCGATGTTGGGGAAGTCCAGGACAAGGGGTCACAGCTTAAGGATAGAGGGGAAATCCTTTAGAACCAAGATGAGAAAAAAAAATTTCACGCAGAGAGTGGTGAAACTCTGGAACTCTCTGCCACAGAAGGTAGTTGACGCCAGTTCATTGGCTGTATTTAAGAGGAAGTTAGATGTGGCCCTTGTGGCTAGAGGGATCAGGGGGTATGGAGAGAGGGCAGGTACAGGATACTGAGCTGGATGATCAGCCATGATCATATTGAATGGTGGTGCAGGCTCGAAGGGCCGAATAGTCTACTCCTGCAACTATTTTCTATGTTTCTATGTTTGTGTAAACCAGCAACAGCAGTTCTTTATTTCTACATCTAAACTCAAGTTTCCCTGTATTAAGACAAGATCACAAAATCTCACCAGTGATTAGATTCCCCTGGACTGGGCTTCTCCAGACTGAATACCTGTGAGGAAACAGGTTTCCCTAGGGATGTGGATTTTTTTCCCAGTTTTCCCTAGGGATGTGGATTTTTTTCTACTCATTGCATTGTATTGGAACTGGCCTCGTTCTTTGTCGCAGGCAGCATTTGAGTGGGCTACAGGGCACAGCCTTTGTGAGATGATGTGCCATGCGGCCAACTAAAAAAACTCCCCCTCAGCTAGGTATTGTGTCTGTAGAGACTGATTCTATCACGGTTTTCATGCAGATGATTTCTTGTTAAAGTATGCCACACAAATTTTATAGTCATATTGGAAGACCCTGAGTATATAAGCATGATAAATGAACACCCTTGTGGTTTGGCTAGTAGCTTGTTGTCTGCGAATATATCTTCAAAAGTCAATACAGTCTATCATGACTTTTTCACAACTAATGATAATCTTAAAAAGAGTTGCTGTTAGCATAGCCATGCTGCTAATCTTGGTCTCGACCCAAAACATCACCCACTCCTTCTCTCCAGAGATGCTGCCTGTCCCGCTGAGTTACTCCAGCTTCTTGTGTCTATCTTTGCTTTAATCCAGCATCTGCAGTTTCTTCTTACATACTGCGAATCTTTTTCATGGCTTTGTCTACCTGTACCTTCAAATTCAAAAGGAATTATGAAGGAATTGTTAACATAATGGCCTACTTATAAGTTCATGTGATATGAGAAAAAGTAGGCCATTCAGCCTATCAAGTCTACTACTCCACCATTCAATCATAGCCGATCAATCTTTCCTTCTCACCCTCATTCTCTTACCTTCTCCCCATAACCCTTGACACCCCAACTAATCAAGTATCTGTCAATCTCCGCAATAAAAATACCAAATGACATGGCCTCCACATCTGTCTGTGACAATGAATTCCACAGATTCACCACCCTCATCTCTTCATCTCCATTCTAAAGGTACAACCTTTTATTCTGAGGCATTCCCACGAATGGAAAAAATCCACACCACATCCACTTTATCCAGGCCTTTCATTACTGGTTAATTTCAGTGAAGTCCCTCTTCATCCTTCTAAACTCCAGCAAGTATAGGCCCAGTACCGTCAAACGGTCATCATATGATAAGCCAATTATCTTTGGGATCATTCTCGTAAACCTCCTCTAGACCCCTCCAGTGGTAGCACATCCTTCCTCAGATATGAGAACCAAAACAGCTCACTATACTCCAAATGCGTTCTGACCAGTGCCTCATAAATCCTCAACATTACATCCCTGTTTTTGTATTCTAGTCCTCTCAAAATAAAGGCTAACAGCACATTTGCGTTCCTTACCACTTATTCAACTTGCAAATTAAACATTTGGGAATCCTGCACCAGCACTCCCAAGTCCCTTTGCAACTTCGATTTCTGAATCCATTTCCCGTTTAGAAAATGGTCTACACCTTTATTTCTATTACCAAAATGCATGACTGTACACTTTGCTACATTGCATTCCATCTGCCACTTCTTTGCCCACTCTCCAAAACTGTCTGTCCTGCAGGATTCCTGCTTTCTCTGCACTACCTGCTCCTTCAACTATCTTCGTATTATCCTCATACATGGCCACAAAGCCTTCAATTACCTTGTTCAAATCATTGATATGCAATGAAGAATAGCGGCCCCAGCACCGACCTCTGCGGAACACTGCTAGATCAGCCAGAAAAAGCCCCCATTATTCCCACTCTTTGCTTTCTGCCATCCATCCAGTCTTCTATCCATGCTAGTATCTTCCCTCCAATACCATGGGCTTTCATCTTCTTTAGCAGCCTCACGTGCGGCACCTGGTCAAAGGCCTGAAAATCAAGGTAAGCAACATCCAATGGCTCTCCTATGTCTATCCTGCTATTTACTTCCTCAAAGAATTACAACAGATTTGTCAGGCAAGATCTCCCCTTCACAAAACAATGGTGACTCCGGCCAATTTTATCATGTGCTTCAAAGTACTCGGAAACCTTATCCTTAATAATGGACTCTAAAATCTTACCTACCACTGAAGTCAGGCAAGCAGGCCTATAGTTTCACCGTTTTTGCTTTGCTCCCTTCTTGAACAGCTGAGTAACATTTTCAATTTTCCAGTCATCTGGAACTATCCCTGTCTCTAGAGATTCTTGAAAGATCACCACTACTGCCACCACAATTTCTAAAGCCATCTCTTTCCGAACCCTAGGATTTAGTCCATCTGATCCAGATGACCCTTCAGGTTCCCAAGTACCTTCTCCTTAGTTACAGCTGCTCCACTAACCTCTGCCCCCTGACCCTCTTGAATATCAGGCACGTTGCTGTGATGACTAATGCAAGAAAACATATTCAATTCCTCTTCCATTTCTTTATTCCACATTATCACTTCCCCAGCGACATTTTCCAGTGGTCCAGTGTCCACTCTTGCCTCTTTCTTACTCTTTATATATCAGAATAAACTTTTGCTATCCTCTTTTATATTATTGGCTATCTTACCTTCATATTTCATCTTTCACCTTTGAAATCTTCTCAAAACTATTTAAAATAAAATTGGACCCTAACATAGAATTGACTATTTTCGGAACAATGGAAGCCTGCTCTGAGCTAACTTCATTTCAAAATAGTTTTCTTAACTATGACTTGATAACGGCAAAAAAACCTATACTCAAATTTTGGAAAAATGCACCCACCCCAATGCTTAAAATGTGGATCACAAGCATGTCTGAAATGTTACATCTCAAAGATATGAGATTCGTTCTAGCAGGAAAATCAGAACAATTCTTAAACATATGGTCTCCTTTCATTGATTTATTACAAGTATAATATGGTGCAACATAACTCGAAATTAATCGTTTCAGAACTGGGTGAGGGGTGTGGGAAGATATGAAGTAGGTATATTCCTTTTCTTTTCTTTTCTGTTCTGTTTTTTTTTTGTTTTTATTCCCTTTTTATTCTATTTCTTTTTTTTTCGCTCTTCCTTTCTGGTCTTCTCTTTTTTCCTACATTTCTATGGGCTCTTTCTCTGTATCTATCCACAAACTACTAATTGTTAACCTGCGGCCGACACATCACTACTTTCCTTAATCTCTTCTTTTTTCTTCTTTTCTTGCGTCTATCATTTTTCTATTGTTAAATTTAAAACAAGAAGTTGTACACGAAATGTATTATGTTATATGCCATGGTTTATACGACTGTGCATTGCTTCTAATAATTTTTTTTATCTTTCATCCTCTTGTTACCTTTTTAGTTACTTTCTGTTGGTTTTTAAAAGTTTCCCAATCCTCTGGCTTCCCCCTAATCTTTGCAATATTATATGTCTTTAGCCAGCTCCTCCCTCATGCCTCTGTAGTCAACTTTATGCAACAGTAATACTGGCATATTTGATTTCATCTTCTCCCTCTCAAACTACAAGTTGAATTTTATCATGTTATGGTCACTACCTCCGAGGGTTTTCTTTACCTTAAGCTTCGTAATCAAATCCGGTTTGTTACACAATACCAAATCCAGAATTCTCTTTTCCCAAGCAGGCTCGACTACAAGCTGCTCGAGCAAGCCACTTCTCTTGGGATCCAGTTCCAATTTTTCCAGTCTACCTGCATATTGAAATCCCCATAACCATAATATTGCTTTCTTACATGCCTTTTGTATCACCTGATGTAATTTGTATGCAACATCCTGGCTACTGTTCAGAGGCCTGTAAATAACTCCCATCAGGGTATTTTTACCCTTGCAGTTACTTAGCTTTACCCACAAGAATTCTACATCTTCTGATCCTATGTTATCCCTTGCTAAGGACATTTCTGGTCAGGACCCTTCTTCAGACTGAAGACGTTGAAGAAGGATTTTGACCTGAAATTTCACCTTTCCATATCCTCCAGGGATGCTGCCTTACCCATTGAGTTAATCCAGCACTTTGTGTTTTCTTTTGTAACTATCATCTGCAGTTCCTTGTTTCTTTATTTGTCTGGGTATATTCCTGGTGATATCAGGATCAGTTTGCCATTTAACCAGCGTTCAACTGCCTGACTTTAAACCTATAAAGATTTGGACTAAAGGATGCATATTGAGAGCCAGCACAATATCCTGGCTCTCAACACCAGCAAAACGAAGGAACTGATTGTGGACTTTGGAAGTGGTAGGATGGGGACCCATAGTCCCGTTTATATCAACGGGTCGATGGTGGAGAGGGTCAAAAACTTCAAATTCCTGGGCGTGCATATCTCTGAAGATCTCTCCTGGTCCGAGAATACTGATGCAATTATAAAGAAAGCTCATTAGCGCCTCTACTTCCTGAGAAGATTACAGAGAATCGGTATGTTAAGGAGGACTCTGTCGAACTTCTACAGATGCACAGTAGAGAGCATGCTGACCGGTTGCATCGTGGCTTGGTTCGGCAACTTGAGCGCCCAGGAGCGGAAAAGACTGCAAAAAGTTGTAAACACTGCCCAGTCCATCATCGGCTCTGACCTCCCGACCATCAAGGGGATCTATCGCAGTCGCTGCCTCAAAATGGTTGCCAGCATCATCAAGGATCCACACCATCCTGGCCACTCACTCATCTCCCCGCTGCCTTCAGGTAGAAAGTACAGGAGCCTGAAATCTGCAACATTCAGGTTCAGAAACAGCTCCTTCCCCACAGTCATCAGGCTATTAAACTCAACTCAAACAAAACTCTGATCATTAATAGCCCATTGCACTTTATCTGTTTATTTATGTCTGTATATATATATTAATTGGTATATGGTCATAATGATCTGTTCTGTTCTGTTCTGTATTTATTTATGCCTACTATATTCTGTTGTGTTGAAGCCAAGCAAGAATTTCATTGTCCTATCTGGGACACATGACAATAAACTCTCTTGAATCTTGAAAAAATTGTTATCAGTTTACTAAATCTCTACAATATGCATGGGCCACAGTCTTCTCGGATACTTATTTTTGTGTTCAGAAGCAATTAATTAAAAGCTGGTGGACTTTCAAAATGGATATGGTTCTCCTCCCTGACTACCAAACTCAGTTAGGATGAAGCAGAAGAGTTACCAGCTAACCATTTTGCATCTCATTGGCTTTTTGCATTTAAAATGATTTACATTATATTGGGAAGCAATTGGTGATATTTCTCTTTCCAGATAAGATTCCAATAATTAGACAGCTTCTTATTTATCAAAAAAATAAAAGCACAGATGTTCAAAAATAACAGAGCAATATTTGTGGAAGGCACAGAAATGCAGATCTGGAATCTGTAGCAAAGAAAGAACAATTGGAAGAACTCGACAGGCCAGGCTGTATCTGTGGAGGGAAATAGGTTAGTCTAGGTGAATGGTATGGACCCAAAGTGCAAGGACCCAACATTTTGACTGTCCTTTTTGCCCCACAAATGCTCCTGAACCACTCCAGCTGCTCTACTTTTTCATGTGCTTCACATTCTTCTTTAATGTCTCAAGTGCTGTTTCCTGTCAAGTCGATCGGGTGTCAGAAGGTCCTGATAGCTCTGAAAAATAAATTAAAACTAAGATTCTTCTGGACTCCCCTGGCAGATGTAATCCTTAACCAGCAAGAACGTATTTGATTTTTAATTAAGAAATTGCTTTAAACCCGAGCACTTCCCTCCATCTTTTCTCACTTCCTCCGATTTCTACAAAAACAACAGTTCAAACATTAATGGAAGCTCACTTCATTCACATATGTTGGGTAATTGAAGTTGATGGATTTTGCAGTTATTCACTTTAATTGTGTAACCTAGATCCCTTGATGGTGCTGGCAAGAGGTGCAGTACAGAAACCATGTTCAGTATGCTTATATACTGGAAAATCTAAAGAGCTATCCACTGAGTCATTTGTCAGAACTTGTTCAATACACTTATTCTTCCATAGCCAATGTAAAATGTACTCTTCCTGGATGTCTTTGAGACTCTGACCACAGGAAACATCTATGAGCTGAAGGCTGGCTTGATATCATCTGCTGAACATGTTGGCCTGCCACTGTCAGTGACCTAAAGGAGGAGGCTGAGCCTATGGAGGCAGCCTACTATATGTCAATATAATTTACAATCCAATCACTCTGTCCTTTGTCAAAAACACCAGAAAATTCAAGTCTGAGTTTCAACAAATCATTTATCTCTGTCACATTGCCAGAGGCTGGTTAATCAATTAACCTAAATTGTTCTTCAGCGTTCTTGTGTAATGTAATCTCCCCCAAGTAATTTTCTGGCTGTTTTACTTGATACTTCTCCTGTCCTTTGCAAAGAAAACATAACCAATGGTCTGAGTAGTGGCGCTGTCCGTGGCTCTGTGGATCTATCCCCAGTTTTCTGTCTGACTAAACCCTTTCTCTGAGGAGTTTTAGTTTCACTGTCGAATAGCCAGCATCTGTTTTGAATTGCACCTAGTCATACAAGGAAAATTGTGAACCTGTACTGATGAATGAAATCACGGCACAGCAGAAAAAATGCTGACAGATATGTGATATCTCAAGGCAATCCCAACTGATATTTTCCCCATCAACATTTACCTAATATGTGAACAGTCGTTACATCAGCTATGAGGATCAAATCTGTGGACCATGTGTAATTTGTCATTTCAGGTCTCGTCTAATCAGAATTAATCAGTTCACATGAATATCATGCATGACAAGAAGTATTGGTGTTATAAATGAAGGGTTTAAGAGTTGATTCTAAATGACTACCGATCAAAACAGACTTTCAATTTGGTCTACCCACTCCAGCTAGGTATTAAAACGTGCACATTTGTGCATTAAGTATTACAATATTCAACGGATCAATTTGCATGACCTATTCTGCCTTGTAAAGATTTAGTAGGTTAATATTTATGAAAGCAGTATTCATATAACCAGGAAATGCCTTTCATCCGGGTGAAATGCTATTCTCCCTGCTCTTTTTCTCAGATTTGAACAATAAACCAGTTCAAGGATTAAGTACAAAAAACAATCCACCAACTGAAATGATTTATATCGTCAATCAATAACTGTTCTTAACTTTTTTCAACATAGAAATTAGGTTAAAAAAATCTACACAGTAGCAATCTTGCAGCTGCACAACCTTCCATCCTTTCTCTACCCGAGACTTAAACTGAGCCCCACCTTCAGTTTGTAACAGCGGGACCTTGTCTTTTCATAGCGCAGTCCTGGACAATTGTTGCATACTGATTTCACTGCTAGGTGCCCAGCAGGTTTCATGTATTAGCTCATCATATACATCAAAAGGTAAAATTCAATTTCCACTGGGTGTTATGCATTTTTTAATCATGGTTTTTATGTTTCCATCAAATCACTTTGTGCAATATAAATACGCACTTCACAATTGACTTTCTTGACTCTGCTCACAGGAGTTTGTGTTCCAATTTACAAGAGACTGTTTTGGTCAGCCTTATCATTTTGGGTAGAAACACTTCAAGTCAAGTATCAAGTATCCTTTATTGTCATTCAGACTTTTCAGTCTGAACGAAATGTCGTGCCTTGCAGTCATAACATAGAAGAAAATAACAAAACACACAATAAACACAGATTTAACATCCACCACAGTGAGTCCACCAGGTAACTTCTCACTGTGATGGAGGGCAAAAGTCTTAAAGTCCTTGTCTCTTCCCTCCTTGTTCAATGTATCAATGTATTTGATGTATCAATAGTTCTGCCAAGGAATGCACTGGGGCATGGTGAGGAGATTCACCGGCATGTTGACCTGATTGCAGGACTTTAATAAAGGGAGATTGAATGGGTTGGTTTTGTTTTCCTTGGAGTCAACGTGGCTGAGAGGTGACCTAATTGAGATACATAAACCTATAAAAGGCATAGATGTGGTAACTAATCAAAATAATTTTCCTACGGGAAGTCTGACAAGAATAGGAGGGCATAGGTTTAAGGTGAGAGGCAGGAATTTTCAAGGGGATCTGATTGGAAACGTTTCACACAGAGAGTGCTTGATACTTGTTAAAGGAAACGGGGAAGGTAGAGTCAATCACTAAGTTGAAGAAACATTTGGACAAGAATTTCAATAGTCATAGAATGATACAGTCTGGAAACAGGCCCTTTGGCCCAACTTGCCCACACCAGCCATCATGTCCCAGCTACACCAGTCCCACCTGCCAGCATTTGGTCCATATCCCTCCAAACCTGTCCTATCCATGTACCTGTCTAACTGCTTCTTAAATGTTGGGATAGTCCCTGCCTCCTCTGGCAGCTTGTCCTATATATCCACCATCTTTTGTGTGAACAGAATAGGCAAGGCATAGCAAATGATGAACCAATTGGTAAAGGTTTATTATTGTCATGTATACCAAAATACAATGAAAAACTTTGTTTCACATGCTATCCAGTCAAATCATACCTTACATGAGTACAATCAAGCCACAGACAAGTATAATAGGTAGTGTAGATGGAACTAATCAAGAGTGCAGAAGTAGCTTACAACCTAATGGTATGAACGTTGAATTCTCCAATTTTGCGTAACTAACCTACAAACAACACTCTACCTTTCTTCCCCCATTTTCCCCCCATCTCTTCCCTGGGCCCCATTACCTTGCACCCATTTCTCCCCTTCTACTCCCGTCCCCTCCTACCTCTATTCCTTCCTCTGTCTTCACAAGTTAAGCCTCTTCTATTATCTCATCTCACATTTTTTTGTCTTTTCATCTCTGGTCTTTGTCTAACCATCTGCCAATCAAAAAAACATCTCACCTGTATACACCTATCACTTGGCGAGCTTTGTCCTGTCCCTCTCTCCTCCAATTTTTTCCGCTCTACCACAATCAGTCTGAAGAAAGATCCAGACTTAAAATGTCACCTATCCGTATTCTCCAGAGGTGCTGCCTGAATCGCTGAGTTACAATCTCAGTCACAGAGGCTGACGTTGGTAGATCGTTCAGGAGCGTGAACCTTCAGAAAGCTTCTGGACCTGAAATATACCTGGTCATGTTCTTAAAGCCTGCACAGACCAACTGGAAGGAGTTTTTGCTGGCATCTTCAACCTCTCATTACTGAAGTCTGAGGTTCCCACTTTCTTTAAAAGGTCATCAATAATACCCAAGAAGAGTGAGGTGACATGACTCAATGACTACCAACTGGTGCCACTAATGTTCGTGGTGATGAAATGCTTTGAGGGTTTGGTTATGTTGCATATTAACTCCTATCTCAACAAGAACCTGGATCCACTAAAATTTGCCTACCACCACGAAAGGTTAATGGAGCATGCCATCTCAGTAGCTCTCCTCTCTGCACTAAACCACTTGAGCAATAAAACCACATATGTCAGGCTGTTGATCATAGACTGCAGCTCAACATTCAACACCATCATCCCCTCCAAACTGGTTACCAAGTCCAGGGAACTGGGTCTCTGTGCATCCCTCTGCAACTGGATCTTCGACTTCATCATCAACAGGACACAATCTTAATGAATTGGCAGCAACACCTCCTCCTCAATAACCATCAGCACAAGAGCAGCTCAAGGCTGTGTGCTCAGCCCCCTGCTCTACTCACTCAATATTCATGACTGTGTAGCCGGTCACAGTTCCAACTTAATTTCCAAATTTGCCAACGGCGTCACATTGTTGGATAAATTACAGATGACGATGAAATTGATCAACAAACCAAATGGTGCCAGAACAACAACCTTCGCTGAGCATTAATAACACCAAGGAACTGATTGTTGACTTTGGAAGAGGAATGGAACAATGAAATATATATATATATATATATATATATATTTCACTGTTCCATTTCGGGGCATTTGACAATACTACACTCTTGACCTTTCCCAATCTTATATATCGGAGGCTCCAGCTGCAGACCTGTGGACTGTGATATCGAGAGCTCGCGGGTCCGGGTGGGAGACCGCTTTTCGGAGCTCCCGCAATGGCAACTTCTCCAGCCCGTGTCGAGGGGTTGGAACGACCCGGAGCGGGGCCGTACTTCGCCCGGCGCGGCTTTAATGGCCGCGGGACATTCCAGCGCCTGCCGGGGGCTCCAACTTTGTGACATTTAGACCTGGAGCGGGGCCGTACATCGCCCCGCGCGGCCTTAAATGGCCGTGGGACTTACCATCGCCCGCCTGGGGCTTCAACATCGGGAGAAAAATGATGCAGGGGAGAGAAAGACTTTGCCTTCCATCACAGTGAGGAGGAGATTCACTGTGATGGATGTTTGTGTGAATTGAATTGTTTGTGTGTCTTGTAGGAATTGTTTGTTTGTATGGCTGTAGAAACGGAGTTTCGTTTGAGCCTCACTGAGGTTCAAATGCCATTGAATAAATATTGTATTTTACTTCGGAGTCACGTGAGTGACTACGTGAAGAACCCCGCCAGGACGCATGCGTGTCATATCGCTATACGCATTGCGAAACAGTCAGGCGGGGTGGAACGATGTTCCCCCGCAGCGGCAAGTTTAAAAGCCAGAACCTGCAGGTAAGAGATACTCTGCGGTCTTTTTTGTTGTTCCCATACTGATTTACAGGTGGGGAGTCAATGGACAAGTCCAAGAAAACGACGAGGGCTGCAACAAAGCTGGCGGGGGAGGACCGCGGAGTTGCGGGCAGCCAGCAGCGACCAGCGGCACATGAATCACCCGTAATGGGAACAGCTGTGCCCGACTTCGCCCCCGCACCAGCCAGATCTACACCGCGGCTGGGCGGTAAGGCAAAACAAAAATCCAACAGAGTCGTTGACTCAGACGAGTCCGACTTTGAGCAGCCGCGAGCGGCCAGCGATCGTGAGCGCTGGAGCCGGATGGAGCGGCTTATGGAGCAAATGCTCCAACGTGACAGGCTCCGGGAGATGGAGTCCAGTCACCGTGGGCAATTTATCACACCCACAGCAGCACCTCTTGCAGGGCTGCACAGTGCATCTCCCTCGTCAGAGGGGAGTACTGGGGGTCAGTTCTGGGCTGATCCTGAAGAGGGGTTTGCAGAACAGAAATCAAGTGTGCAAGGGGTGCAGGAAGATGAAAATCTACTGGACATGGTGTCCAACTTCATACAGCCAGACCAGACTAGCCAAAACCTGGAACAAAAACTAGCTGCCAGTATGATTATATGTCCTTTAAGCAGCTACAGGAACAGGCTGTGATGGACACCACGGCAAGACACTTGGCACCGGGTAACTGTATATCCCTGAATGTTCCTATCGTAAATAATTGCATATGGAAACACATCGGAGCAGGAGTTAGAGGCCTGGATGTCAAACTCCAAAAAGTACTAAAACTTCTAACAGCGGGAATAACAGCTTTCGCCCGCACAGTAGATGAGGAGGAGATGTCGCAGGATCAACAGGATGCACTGGCACTGCTTTGCAATACACAATACGAAATAAACAGCATCAGGAAGAGTGCCATCCGACCTGCTTTAAACCCGAAATTCGCAGGTCTGTGCAAACCTGGAAACACAAAACCACCAATTTTACTATTTGGAGGAAACCTATCCAAGCAAGTCAAGGAGCTCGATGAGGAGGCAAAAACCCTGGGGCTCATAAAAGCGACATCATCAAGAACCTACTACGGCCATAAACAGCACCCTTACGCACCCACCAGTAGAACAAGACAAACTGGTGAAAGCTCAAAGGCCAGGTACACTGAACAGCGGTCTTTTTTAGGCCATGGCCCAGACCGGCCTTCGTGGAAGATGCGCAAACCCCCAACACCAACCCAACCACAAACCCAGACACGGCGCCTCAACCTCCACGAAGGATTTGCAAAAAGAAGTAAACCTGCCACTGGTAACTATGGAGGTAGGTGGGTCTGGTTCCTTACAAATTGCAGGGAGTATGGAGGTTGGTGGGAGATTACACTTCTTTCTGGATGCATGGAGTATGTTAACTACAGACACTTATATTTTAAGCAGTATCCAGGGATATACCATAGAATTTATACACAAACATAGCCCTCCAGTTCAGCATGTACCGAACCGAATGTTCGTACTTTCAGGTAAAGAAAAATCAGAAGCACATGCTGAACTGGAGCGGCTTTACGCAAAAGGGGTAATTGAAAAAACCCGACACGAATCGCTGGAATTTGTGTCTAATATCTTTACCAAAAACAAAAAAGATGGTGGTTGTCGCATCATCATAGATTTGACCAATTTGATTACATTTGTACAATATATTCATTTCAAAATGGAAACCTTTGTTACTGCTAAACAATTGATTTCCAAAGGTTACTTCATGGCTAGCATCGATTTAAAAGATGCTTACTATTCAGTGCCTATACGAGGTGATCACAGATGTTATTTAAAATTCAACTGGATGGGACAGTACTGACAGTATAGAGCGCTGCCAAATGGGTTAACATCAGCCCCCAGGCTGTTCACTAAAATTTTGAAATTTACCCTAGCGTTTCTGCGGAAACAAAAATACATGGTCATGGCATATCTAGATGACATACTGATTGTGGGCAAAACTTTGGAATTGGCCAAACAAACTGTAACAGCCACAAAACAATTATTTGAAAAACTGGGGTTTATCATCCATCCAGTTAAATCTAAATTAATGCCTTCCACCACAATGGATTATTTGGGGTTCACCATTGACTCAGTTCACATGTCGGTGACTTTGCCAAAGGAAAAGGCTATAGTTTTAATAGAGGCTTGCAATAACCTCATTGACATCAGTAAACTGTCCTTCAGATTGGTAGCAAGAATAATTGGCAAAATGGTGGCTGCTTTTCCAGCCACACAATTCGGACCTTTACATTACCAAAATTTACAGAGGGCAAAAATACGAGCACTCAAAATTAATGCTGGTCATTTTGACAGACCAATGAAGCTACCAATCGAAGCTACAATGGAACTAAAATGGTGGAAAGATAACATTCGGCTTTGTTTCAATCCAATCATTATCAGCAACCCTTCTATGGTGCTACAAACTGATGCCAGTGCACTTGGTTGGGGTGCTACCAATTCCATCTCCAGCTGTGGAGGTAGATGGAATGCACAGGAGGCGTCATTATTACAAACACTGGGCATAAACTACCTGGAAATGTTGGGTGCATTCCATGGCCTAAAGTCATATTGTTCTGGGTTATATCACCAGCATGTTAGACTACAGATTGACAATACCACCGTGGTAGCATATATCAACCACATGGGTGGAAACAAATCGACATCATGTGACAATCTAGCCAATACAATTTGGCAATGGTGTATCCAGAGAAATATTTGGATATCAGCTACTTACCTACCAGGTAAACTAAATTCAGTGGCAGACAACAGGTCACGCAAATTTAATGAAAACACCGAATGGATGTTGGATAAAAAAGTATTTGCTGATATTACAGCATGGTATGGAACACCAGATATCGATCTATTCGCATCCAGACTTAATCACCAGTTATCAAACTATGTTTCATGGGAACCAGACCCTGGGGCAGCGGCGACAGATGCATTTTCGCTGCATTGGGGGAAATTGTTTATTTATGCATTCCCTCCTTTCTGCCTCATCAGTCGGGTATTAAGGAAAATACAGCAAGACTCTGCGTCTGGTAGTTTGGTAGTACCCGATTGGCCTACTCAACCATGGTTCCCTGTGATACTCGACATGGTATTAGAACCATGCATCACCATCCTGAATAGACCAGATTTATTGGTTCATCCCGTAACAAGGGAAAGCCACCCATGTCATAACTATATGAACTTATTAATTTGTAGAGTCTAAAAGTACCTCTACTGCAACTGGGACTGACGGACCAAACAGTGAACATTATTTCAGCGGCCCACAGACAGTCCACCAAAAAACAGTATCTGGTATACATCAGGAAATGGGAGATATATTGTCACAGAAACAACATCACCTACAGATCAATGAACATCCCGTCTGTTCTGGAATTCCTGGCAGGCCTCCATTATGATGAGGGGCTCAGTTATAGTGCCATCAACTGCGCCAGAAGTGCCCTGTCAACATATCTATGGCAAGGAACAGAGCGTCATTCTGTTGGGACTCACCCCCTGGTAACGAAACTTGTGAGGGGAATTTTTAATATCAATCACCCAAGAACCAGGTACTCTCAAATTTGGGATGTGAGTATTGTCCTGACTATGCTAAGGAATTGGTCTCCAGCAACAGCTCTGTCCCTACAAAGACTGACACTGAAAACAGTCATGCTGATGGCTTTGGTCACGGCACAAAGGGTACAGTCGTTACATAAATTAAGACTGGACAACATGATTTCTTCATCTGGGAATATAACGTTTCATATTTATGAATTAGTCAAGCAGAACAGACAGGGGTCAGCAGGCCTCAATATAGAATTCAGGGCTTACCCGACAGATGATCATCTCTGTATAGTAAGACATTTATTGTTATATATGGAGAACACGAAAATCATCAGAGGCAATGAGATGGCACTACTAATCAGCCACAAGCAACCACACAAAAAAGTGATGGTCCAGACCATCTCAAGATGGCTGAAACAGGTTCTAATAAAGGCTGGGGTGGATACTATCATTTTTAAATCTCATTCCACCAGGGCTGCAGCTACATCGGCAGCTATGCAGTTGGATGTACCGATGGACCAAATCCTCAAGACAGCAGGATGGTCAAGGGAGAAAACATTCCAACTATTTTATCATAAACCAGTAATTAAACCTGGAAGATTTGCAGAAACAATTTTAAGTTCTGTAATATAATTTCACCCCATAAACAGGGGCTATAATTTGGTGTTAATAAATTTATCATGGATTTCAATGTCGGATTCATGTCTAATCATGTTAACACAATTCCTCCCACAGTCATTAAGGCAGATGTGATGCATGGACTCGTTTCCACGGCATGAAATCACAGAGCTTTGAAATCTTCACGTAGTCACTCACGTGACTCCGAAGTAAAATAGTAAGATTAAACGAGAACTTACCAGTTCGAAGTTTGATCGTTATTTTATGAGGAGTACGTTGAGGGAACACGTGCCCTCCGCTCCCACCCTTGATCATATACTCAACTGGTATCTTCTTCTCTAATCTTACTATGTTCAGTCATTACAGTTATCTGTGATTTCACACCGCTACTTTGAAGAATGACACGCATGCGTCCTGGTGGGGTTCTTCACGTATTCCCTCAACGTACTCCTCATAAAATAACGATCAAACTTCGAACTGGTAAGGTCTCGTTTAATCTTACTATTGTATTGTATTGTATTGTATCTCACTACAGCCCTTGCACATTTTAAAATCTGTACTTTAGTTGTAACTTACAATCTGTAGTTGTAACACTATATTCTGAGTTGTTTCTTTTCTCTTTTGCAGTACTTGTACTCATGTATTGTATGATATGCCTGGATTGCACACAGAGCAAAGTTTTTCACTATATCTTGGTGCACATGACAATACTAATACTAATACCAATGGAGATGTGGATGCATAGTGGATGAGTGAATTGGTCCAGAATATGAGTCTCGCATGCTAAAGGTTTGTCTGTTTTCAACGATTTCTGTTGCTATCAGAGTGGCTCTGAGCTGCAAGAATTCTACCATTTCACAACAATGTGGGTCAAATTTCCAAATCTAACTCAGGAATTCTACCAGTCATGTACCTCAATGTGGGTAAGCAGTAGAAGTTTAATTTGTGCCTCCCAGTAAATGATCTGGTTTCAAGAAATGAGGTGGGATCAAGCCACAGTCTGTTCTGCTCTAAATACCAGCAGCAAGTGGACAATCTGTCTGGTCTGCTATTGAATGAGTGCCCTATTGCTGGATGACGAAAGTGGATTCAGATTCGGCAAGGGATGTAATTATATTGGAGGCTGCTAGCAGGCTCAGTGTTTTTATTTTCCAGGAAACCACAGCCAAATGTGTGATATAAAGCAGAAACAGTTGAGTTGTCAAGTTTAGAGTGCCTTATATATCTACAGGCTATATTGTTTCTTTGTAACCAGGAGCCAAGAGAGGATGTACATTTATAATAAATAATAATAATAAACTTTATTTATAAAGCGCTTTAAACAACCGCAGTTGCCACAAAGTGCTGTACATGAGAACTCATGGACAAAAAGTTATTACAAACCATTAAAAACCGTAAAACGAAGGACTAAAAACAGTAAAAATTAAAAGACATTAAAAGCACTAAGAACAGGAGCAATGTCTCAGCCAGTGTCGAAAGCCAGAGAATAAAAATGAGTTTTTAGGGAGGATTTGAAGATGGACAGTGAGGGGGCCTGTCTGATGTGCAACGGCAAGGTGTTCCAAAGTGCCGGAGCAGCAACAGAAAAGGCTCTATACCCTCTGAGCTTCCGCTTATACCGTGGTACCTTATATAGCATCCTTCACAGCCTCTGGTTGAACCAAAGCATTTTGCAACCTATTAAGTACTT